>NC_039494.1:253595-603204 GCF_003590095.1 Trichoplusia ni | reverse complement strand
TTAAGAAAGTTTTTATATTAATAGAAAAACTATGTGTACAGAGATAGGTACTTACTTTGGCCACCATATTTTTTAATTGTTATTGTTCACTATTTGAGTATCTCGAGGTATCTGTTGATTGTTTAATTTTAATTACGTTTTTATATGACTGTAGCAGTGGCCGATGTTAATGTATTGCGTACGAGATAACCAGTTTCTGCCCAAATTTATTTGAGCAACCTTGTGTAGGTATATGAAACAGATACTTTTACTCTACATTTCTTTATTGAACCTGTCACACGTTGTATTATGATAGTACAGTATGGATTTAAAACATGGTAGGCACATTGTTTTCTGCTCCTCAAGGGACATTAAATACAAAAACCGTCATAATTTTAGCCACTATTATTGGGAAAATGCCAAAGTTTTCAGAGGGTAACTCGGGCCAATGTCAGATAAATTTAAGTGAACTTTTAACCATTTCAAAGAACAATACAAATAAAAAAATCGATGCCAAATTATTGATGTAATTCATCTCATGTAGGATAACTTACCTATTAAATTTAAATTAATTTAGTCTTTGCTTTTTTTATTTAGCGTCTTTTAGATTCCTCTGCTGGGCAGAGGTCTCCCCCAATCTCTTCCAAACCGGCACCGGCAGCGAGCGCCATGCGTATTTGACTAGCACTAGATCATCACACCATCTTCAATTCGGACGACCTCGGTAAAGAGGTCCTTCTTCTGCGTCTAATGGATGACGATGCTATTGTCATGAAGCTGAAGACTTTGTTCATTTAAGAGAGGTATAACAAGGAAATACGGGTCCAATTAAGAAAAAACTGTCAGAATTAGATAACCCATTAAAAAGGAAAGGATAAAAGGCTTAACTTAATAGAAGTGAAGCATAAAGTAAGTATGTTTCAAATTCGGGGAAAAAATGCATGAACAAGTTCTCTGGAAAAATTGATCTGATTTTTTTGACTCCATCTCTATAACCAGGCATAAAGGGTCGCCCGCAATAGTAGTTATGTTCATGTAAATCTCCTTTTTTATGTTTTTGTTATCCTATATGGAATGTTAGTTCAATTGATCGATTGAAAATCTTTACTTTCTAACTGATGTACACATTTCATAGATATACTTATATGGAATAAAGACAATAAGACGAAACTGTTATTTGTCTTATATTTTTATTGAATCTAGTAAAATTAAAGTAATGCTTATAGATACAACAGATTGCTTCAGTAATGATGATGATGGTGAGGTACGACGTGGTGTACGCTGTGCTTCACGTCCGCGTGGAAACTGAAAAATAAAAACAATAGGTCAAAACATGATCCAAAAGTGCCTTTTCGTCTTATAGATCCCACAGTAAGAAATTCTCGTACCCGGAGTGATGATCAGCGTGGTAGTGCACGTCCCTGACGGAGCCGTCAGGTTCGTGCAGCGAGTAGTGTCCCTTGACGACGTCACCGTCGCGGTGCTCGTGCTGCGACTTGTGGTCGCCGGTGTGCCAGTCCTCCACCTTGTACTCGAACTCGTACTTGGGGTGAGTCTGCAAATGTTAACATCACTTTAGAACCGCGATCTTATGTTTACTCAACGTATCACATAATGTTAGGACGTGACTCACGTAGTAGTCGTGGTGGTGTCCGTGGTGCACAGGCTGGTGGTGGCCGTCGTGGCGGTGGATGTACTGCGACGAGTGCCCGTAGCCAGAAACCATGGCGATTGCCAAGGACAGCATACACATTACCTAAAACGAGTCATTTGAAGATCAACATTTTTTCTATGAAGAATGCTAACTTTAAAACTTTTGCAGTGGGTACGTACCTTGAAGTACATTTTTATTTAGATACACAACTCACTGTTTTCGAAGTCAAGAAGTGAACTGACACATGACGTCTAAACTTCGGGTCTTATATATCATTAATAAAAAAGGTAGTCAAGGTAGAGCGATTTCTCTCAATTAAGAACATTGCCCATTAAATTGTGCGCGTTATGAGAGTTGCGCTTTGACAGTTATTTCGTAAATAATAGCTAGAAACGTTGAATATATTAAAGTACAGTCGTGGCTGTATGTGACGTGAATTGCCCTCAACTGTTTCGAGCTCTTATCTCTACTCTCTACTAATATATAAAGCTGAAGAGTTTGTTTGTTTGTTTGTTTGTTTGAACGCGCTAATCTCAGAAACTACTGGTTCAAATTGAAAAATTATAACAATAGACCATTCATCGAGGAAGGTTTAAGGCTATATACCATCAGGCTGCGACTAATAGGAGCGAAGATACAATGGAAAATGTGGAAAAAACAGGGAAAATTATTCATCTTCGAGGGTTTCCGTTCAAAAATTCCTAACTTATATCTTCTAACCACGCGGACGAAGTCGCGGGCAACAGCTAGTATTGGATAAAAATGTTATACCTAACATTCATACGACAATTCATACAAAAGCTGATATCTTTTCATCTTTCCTACAGTTAAGTAGTTGGCTAAAAGAAGAAATGGTAGTCCATTAAGTAAGCACTGCACATAATGTAACATAAAATAAAGCTAGTATAGATAGTAGATGGAGGAAGTAAGTCCGGTTGTTTTTACGGATATGATTAGTTTGAGTGTCAACGTCATTACATTAGTGTATAAATTCTGTCCATCTTTACAGAAACCTTTTGAGTTTAGGCTAGAACTATGTTTAATGAGCACTTTCAATGGGATTGGCGAAATGCTGCTGACTTGTTAAATGCCTTAAAACGGACAGAATGTAGTAACTTAGCAAGCCAAAAAGAATACATAAGCGGTTAATCTGTCTGACAGTAAAAAAACGGTGATAAAAAGAAAAATTTCAACAAAAGAAAAATTCATATAAATTGGAATTATCATATATTTACAAATAAAATAACAGTTTTAACAATCGGTTTCAAATGAAATCACAGAATCAATGATGGTGGTGGTGGTGTTCAGGGACGATGTGTTGCGCGTGACCCTCGTAGTGTACGTCAGCGTTAAATCTGAAATCGAAAATCATATTAATGTTATGATATCATAAAATCGCAATATTTACGATATACGGCAAAATTGGGTTGCTATTTAGTACATACCCGGTTTTGTGGTCGGAGTGGTACTTGACTGTCCTGACCCTGCCGTCGGGCTGGTGCAGGCTGTACTCGCCCTTCACGACATGGCCATCACGTGTCTCGTGCTGAGACTTGATGTCGTGTGTGTGAGGGTCCTTCACTTGGTAAGAGAACTCGTACTTAGGATGGCCCTGCAATGTACATTTCAATTAGCTATGTCGCTCATCAAGAATAATATAAATGTTAAACTTTTGGATGTCATCTTACATAGTATTCAACATGTTTCTCGGTGCCATGAGAGTGGTGCTGGTGGAGGCTCTGTGAAGAGGAGGCGTGACCGTGGTGGTGGTCGTGGTGATGACCGTGTTGTGCGGCGACGACGGCGAGAAGAGCGGCAAACAAAACGACCTGTAAAGCAATAGATGGAATAACGTTAGTCATCGTCCGTAAATAAATTAAGGTTTTATTTTCCTCAGATATTCTGATTAAAAATCACTTTTTACCTTTAAAGACATGATTATTAAATTCACGATGTTGTTTGTTCGAAACAGACAATGCAACTGATGAATTGTAGGGATAAAATGTGGCTTTTATATTTTAAACTGAATCTGAAAACATCGTAAACCACTTTTACAAAAGCTCTATAATGTGAACGAAACCTGTTTTTTTTGTACTCATAAACTACTTAAGTAACTGTTTCAAATAAATCAGTAAGAGTAACCTTCATATAAATGATTGTTTAATTAATAATGTGATATGAAAAGCACTTTCTATTTTAAATCAATTGGTACATTATGGACCTCATTTGATAACACTTTAGTGTAATATTCAGTATTTTTTAAAGAGCGGGGAACTTAAGAAGGAAACGAACTCGTACAATTTGACTTCATGCAGAGAGCGTAGTAAATAGCAATCCTAGTCAGCGAGTCCTAGTCCTAGACTTCGCTTTTCGCTGAAAACTTTGTTGATAGTAGAAATTGTTCGTAGGTTGTCGGTACATAGAAGACACTGCTGACAGCTATCATAGATTGCACTTCTATCCGTAAACTTTAACAAGTAGTCATAATAAAACAAATCAAAAATATTGAGACCTCAGCCTTTTAGTGAGTAAAATAAAATGCGGCCAAGTGTGAGTTGGACTTAAAAGGTTCCGTAGCAGGAAGTAACACAATATAACACGGTACAAAAATATGTACTAATTACTTAGATCTCATTCAACTGCTGGTTTTTATTTTAGTCATTCCTCACTTTTAAAGTTACAATGGGCCTCCCCATTGTCCCTTTGACAATGTATATAAGTGTCAAAAACTATCAGTTCAGGAATAAATGAAAACTATTACTTTTAAGACCTATCCGAACATAGGTACACCATACTATACCACTATGTAAAATCCAAAAATTTGCTGTTTTCTATCCATGTATTCCATCTATGTTTGTGTGAAAATCTTGATGTAATTCACAGAAATCCTGTACTTACCCAGTGTCAACAGAATAGTCCTTATAGCTACGGAAAAATGTGGCTGTGGCTCACGTACGGATAGACAGACAGACAATTTGAATCCATGCATATGCCCACGAACATAAATAAATACATACCCATCAACACACACACACACATCCAAACTTTCTTCATATTTACGCTTCATACCATAAAAAAACGACGACATTATCTAAATAATGTCGTCGTTTTTTTATGGTTGAAAATAGAAAAAAAAACTTATTTTTTAATGGGTGATTCTTTTTAACATTTGGCCATTTACTATAAATTTTAATTTTATTAATTTATCCAAATACAAATTTTTGAACGGAAGCCTTCAAAGATGAATAATTTTCCCTGTTTTCCACATTTTCCATTGTATCTTCGCTCCTATTAATAGCTCCCATAGCCTGATGGTATATAGCCCAAAACCTTTCTCGATGAATGGTCTATTCAACACAAAAAGATTTTTTCAATTTGAACCAGTAGTTCCTGAGATTAGCGCGTTCAAACAAACAAACTCTTCAGCTTTATATATTAGTATAGATATAGATTATAATAACCCAAATTACGTTAGTTCCATGTTGTTTCTGGTCTGCCGAGTCTATAGGCTTATTTAGACAAGGCAGGGATTTATTTTGCCAATTTTGATACTTTCGTGGTGATGACATAATATCACATTTTGTTACCATAGTTACGCGATTCAAAAACGTATAGCAATTCATTGCCTAAGTTAGCTTGGAGTCCAAGATTTTAGGTGCCGAACTCCGAAGCTCCTTAGATGTTATTAGCGATCTACACAAAGTTTTCTTTGTACCAAGTAAAGGTGCACTGTATTGTACACATGTATGTTTGGGTTCGGTTTTGTAAAGTTTTCTCAGCTGATGAGGTTGGTTGTTATCACTAATATCAGGAACTACTCAACTGATTTTGTTTTTTTTTTGCCGATAGAAAGTTATGTAATTTAATTTGTAAGGATCAAAGGTACAATACATGTTACCCTAATCTATTTTTTTTAAATGTTCTTAGTCTAATTAAATCGTCGGCTACATATCGACGGCCAGTCTAAAATTCTGAGACAACAATCATAGAAAAGGTAAATTGAGAAGCTGCTCCTTTTTGAAAATACTTCAAAACATTTATATTACAATTTTACTTTTTTCAAATGGCTTGGGCGATTTGCCAATCAGATCAAGAAATAAAAAATACTTTTCGTTTATTTCTAAACCTGTTGTCTAATTTATTATCACATTAAATAACAAAAATAATTAACAATCCTTCAAATATCGCAGAATTAATGATGGTGGTGGTGTTCAGGAACGATGTGCGTAGCATGGCCCTCGTAGTGGACGTCCGCATTGAATCTGTAAGTTAACAAACAGTTAACATTTTTTTCTTGACACTAGAACTAGTAGAATTTGCTAATTTAGTAAACCTTACCCGGTCTTATGGTCAGCGTGGTACTTGACAGTCCTGACCCTGCCGTCGGGCTGGTGCAGGCTGTACTCGCCGTGCACGACGTGACCGTCACGCGTCTCGTGCTGGGACTTGATGTCGTGTGTGTGGGGGTCCTTCACTTGGTAAGAAAACTCGTACTTAGGGTGACCCTGTAAATAATTTCCAAACCATTAGCGACAGTGTTTAATTTGTTTTTGCAATGACTAAAAAAATAGATCATCCTCTTACATAGTGCTTGACGTGTTTCTCGGTGCCATGTGAGTGGTGCTGGTGCAGGCTCTGTGATGAGGAGGCGTGACCATGGTGGTGGTCGTGGTGGTGACCGTGTTGCGCAGCGACTACGGCAAATACAAACAAACAAACCTCTACAAAACTTATGTAATGTTATTAATTGTTTTTTGTCTTTGTTCGTCGAATCGCAACATTTTTTTTACATTCCATTACCGAATGTAAGAAAACGACCAAATAAATTCCTTGATTAACTTTGTAAGCATTTGTTTAGAAAAAAAATATATTTTTATGGATAAAACTTTGCCTTAGCAATTACCTTAAGAGACATGATTGTTAAATGTTCAGCCGTGACACTTATGGAAACAAAGTTGTAACTGATGAAGAAATTGAAAAAGTAATTCATTTTATACACCAAATCTTACGCGTATTTCGCAGTGAAAGAACCAGTTTTAAGAAAAAATCTTTAATAAGAAATTAAAGTAGGATTTATCAGTGAACAATGACCTTCGTCGTTAAAAACGTTTCTCAATCAAGAAAAGTTACCACCTTTCAGAAACTCACGATTTTTTGGAGAACTGTTTTGATATAATATTCTACAACATTTGCATTACACCATCGAGTCTTCAACTAAGCTCGTGTTGTGAGTATTAGAAAGCTGATTGACATAGCTAGTGTATAGCCAAAGTATACAAACACATTTTAAGAGGTTACAACATCAAAATATTCATCGAAAAATGATCTTACCAATTACACCATGACTTGCCCTACATGGGAATCGTATGGCAGTCGGGGGACAAACCACTAAACCAACAGGCTTTTTATTCAATACGCAATATTTTATTGCTTCCAATAAATAATCTAATAATCTATTTATTCAACTGAAGCCCTTAGAGTATATCTCATTATGAGTTTCATTTTATGTCGGAATGCCTTTTAATTTTCTACGTTTGCCACACCTATTGCTTTGATGCATGCCTTTAGTAGAATAGTAATGCCATTTTTATTTGATTGGAAATTGTGTTTTATGACAGAATGTTAACGGATACTATTTTCTGTTTTCTGCATTGCGATTGCATCAGCTGAGTGCATCGGTGTGGAAACGGGCGGCGGCCAGACAAGCGGACCTTTTATTCAGATGTTTTCAAAATAACTTATAAAAAAACATCATACACGGTGATTTTTTAGTCGTCTTACCCAAGTAGCCCAGTTCATGTATCCGACATAAAATACCCCTAGACGCGATTATTATTTTTTATCTTTAACTAAGATAATAGGTACGAAGAAAAATGAAACATGGGAAATCTGAAACATCCTGTTAAAAATGATAAAACCGCCACCGATCGCGCCCCTCATCATTGTTACAAGGTTCGGACCGCGCTCGCAACAGAGCTGTGTTTCTAAAACTACGAATTGCATCATAATATTGAATAAAAATTGCATTTAAACTTTATTCAAATCTCATAAATACCTAATTTTTATCGTGAACTTGTTCTTAGTCATTGGATACATGAACTGGGCTGCTTTTGTAAGACGACTAAAAAATCACGGTGTGTATACTTCCCACTGTAGTCAAGGAACGAGCATTGATCTCCACGCTAGCTCTCTGTAGGTTGGCGATTTGAAATTCCATTGTTGAATTCGAGATTTCAAAAGATGAATTCCAAAATCTAGAATTCATCACAATATTTTTCTTCGCCAATTTATTGTCAGTGGTGTCTTAGAATAATTATGAAAGTACAGATAAGTTTAAAAAGTCACTTGTTTATTTAAATCACACCCTGGGTTCAATAACGTTAGGAAGTTATAAGGTAATAGTAAAAATGAACTAATTAATTAAATATCCGACTGTTAAAACTTCCTCTCAACACAACTTTGAATTTTTATCAAACATGTCTAAGAAAGCCCGATTACGGAGAGTATTTTTGTAAAAAAAAGTAAATGTTTTAACCGTTAGTGTTTATTAGAATGTATAACAGATCAAATACCAAAGTAATGCTTATCTATACAACAGAGTATAACAGTTTAACTAAATAGATTGATTTAGTAATGATGATGATGGTGAGGCACGATGTGGTGTACGCTGTGCTTCACGTCCGCGTGGAAACTGAAAAAAAAACATTGAGCAAAATGAGCTCTTAGTCGGCCTCATATTTTAAATTATTCTCACTGCAAGGCAATTATCTTACCCGGAGTGATGATCAGCATGGTAGTGCACGTCCCTGACGGAGCCGTCAGGTTCGTGCAGCGAGTAGTGTCCCTTGACGACGTCACCGTCGCGGTGCTCGTGCTGCGACTTGTGGTCGCCGGTGTGCGAGTCCTCCACCTTGTACTCGAACTCGTACTTGGGGTGAGTCTGCAAATGTTAACATCACTTTAGAACCGCAATCTTATGTTTACTCAACGTATCACATAATGTTAGGACGTGACTCACGTAGTAGTCGTGGTGGTGTCCGTGGTGCACAAGCTGGTGGTGGCCGTCGTGGCGGTGGATGTACTGCGACGAGTATCCATGGCCGGAGACTACGGCCACCGCCACAGCCAACAAGCAAAATACCTAGAAGAATAGACTCTAGTTGAGATTGTTCAAAAATAATATAGTGAGCTGCTATTAAGTCCTTAAATCTATGAATCGTTTTACCTTAAAGAACATGTTGTTGTTGTTGGTTAGCTGTCACTGAGTGATCTGATACATAACTTCGAAACCTCAAGTCTTATATATTGTCTTTAAAATGACATTCAAGGATAGTTGCACTATTTTCTAATCATTTAAGTAGTACATTTGCAATTAAATTCTGTCTGGCATGAATGTTTTGCTTTAATAGCGATGTCGCAAGAACTATAAACTTCATAATGACTTTACGCACATGTCTGTCATTCGTAGCGATTGTTACTGGTATTGACAAATTGACATAATAAAAGTTCGTAACAAAAGGTATACAGAAATCAAAGGAAAAAATATGACTATAGCGTTAAGAGAGGTTCATGATTGATCTCTTGTTGGCAAAAGATATGCTAGTTCTGTAAAACGGAGGTTTCAGTTAAATACTCAAGATTCAAGGCATAAGGTAAATACACTAAAACCAACTTATTCTTAGCCAACTTTTTTTATTCATTAGTGATTTCCCATAAATATTATCCCACCAAAAACATTCTGCAAAAAAAGTAGCCAAGTCACGATTTAATAATAATAATAATAATCTTTATTTCAGAACAATGTCCATACATAATTACAAAATAATAAGATTTATAGTAAAATTTGTGCGCGTATAAATGCTTTCAGGATGTCTGAGTCCTGCTTTTCCGCAATAACCTGCAGGATGCTGTTGGTGCTGCTCCTGACCCTGCTCAGTAGTGATACGAGCCGCTTGCGTATTACCGCGTGGAAGCCGTCTACCCTGGCTTCCGCAAACATACCGGAGGCACTGCAAAAACGGGGCAACCCCAACAACATCCTAAACCCGTTGTTATATTGGACACGTAAGGCATTGAGCGTCCTCTGCGTATATCTGAACCACAGGCTGCACGTGTAGAAAGTCTGACAGTAGGCTTTAAATAGAGTGACTTTAACTTGTTTACTACAACGCACAAACCTGCGGGCCAGCATATTACTTCTAACCGCCAATGCCCTACGTTCCCGTTCTATGTCAACCTGGTCCTCAAGGTCCTCTGTAACATAATGTCCAAGATATTTAAACTTTTCTACCCGCTTTAGTTCAATGCCATTTAGCTTTATTGCGGGCACATTCAATGTACATTTACCGGGGGCCTTGAAAACCATGTACTCGCTCTTCTTAGCATTGTACATCAATCCATGCTGAATGCTATATGTTTCACATATTGCAAGCAACTGCCTCATTGCACTTACAGTTGGGGTCAGCAGCACCATGTCGTCTGCGTAACTAAAGTTGTTCATACAAATGTTGTCAATCCAGCATCCCACTCGTGTGCTGCTGAGCCCAACTATAAGCTCATTCACGTACAAGTTGAAGAGCCTAGGAGAACTCAAACCACCTTGTCTCACCCCGCACTCCAACCTGTACGTGTCCGAGAAGGCATTTGCCCACCTTACATAATTATTCTGGTTTTGGTACCAGAAATGAAAAATCCGTTGTACCTGTGTAGGCACGCGGGTTTTCTTGAGTTTCTCCCATAACAAGTCATACGACACAAGGTCAAATGCCTTGGAGAGGTCAAGAAAGCATGCATACACAGGTGTACTTCTTTCCGTGTAGTATTGGACAGTGTGCTTCAGACTCAGAATTGCGCTTTCAGTGGAAAGTCCCGCGCGAAAACCAAACTGAGCATCATGAATTTAGCTGCTGCTTGTTTAACTCTATAATAAAAAGTAATGAAATCTAGACGAAGTCCTTAAAAGTGTAAGGTCCCTTACTACGATTTTTTTATTATAATAGTTAATGTTGGGATTCGCGTTAATGTTTATATTCAAACAAAAGCTAATAAATGGATGTGGACAAAATTTTCACATCAATAAATGGTCTCTACTGAACTCATATTGTTATTTTTTTCCAAATTAAATAAACTTAAAGGGGCGTAGAAATAAAAGTTTATCTAGTTTACCTTCATAATTATATATTTTTTAATTACATAACGATTCAACAATTTAACAACAGCTTCAAAATATCACAGAATCAATGGTGGTGTTGGTGTTCAGGGACGATGTGTTGCGCGTGACCCTCGTAGTGCACGTCAGCGTTAAATCTGAAATGCATAATTATAACCAAATAACATCGTAAATTACTGCTTATAAAATGGAAAGTGTAGGTTTTGCGTACATACCCAGTCTTGTGGTCGGCGTGGTACTTGACAGTCCTGACCCTGCCGTCGGGCTGGTGCAGGCTGTACTCGCCGTGCACGAGGTGACCGTCACGCGTCTCGTGCTGGGACTTGATGTCGTGTGTGTGGGGGTCCTTCACTTGGTAAGAGAACTCGTACTTAGGGTGACCCTGCAACATATCAAGAACATAACTTTAGTAACCGTTGTGAATTTGAAACTATGATTATTCCGATCAATGAAAGATCGTCTCACATAGTACTCGACGTGTTTCTCGGTGCCATGTGAGTGGTGTTGATGAAGACTCTGTGATGAGGAGGCGTGACCGTGGTGTTGTTCCTCATGGTGATGACCTTCGTTGTGATGTTCCTCGTGGTGGGCGTGGTGTTCGGGGTGGTGTTGCGTCTGGTGCAGCACAACGCTCTGAGAGGAGACTGCGTGTCCGTGACCGTGGTGCTCATGACCATGACCGTGGTGGTACTGCGGCTGCGCGCTCGCCACGGCGAGGACGGCAATGACTGCTGCAATCTGAGTCAAATAGAAACCATTAAATTAATTTAACCAAGAATTTTAATATTATATATATAACTTATTTGTACCTAAATGTGTACTTACTTTAGCTATCATTTTTTTAATTGTTTTACTGCTCACTGTTCGAATAATTAAAGGTATCTGATGATTTTAAAATCTTAATTGCCCTTTTATACGACGTTTGCAGTGAGACATACAGTGGATTGTGAATGAAATAACCTGTTTTTGTCAAAATTTATTTACGCGACCTTTAGTAAATAAAGCCCTTTCTTTTTCTGAACATTTCTTTGTTGAGAATTTCTCACGGTTTCCTGTGGCAAAAGTATAGTGAAATAGGAAAAGACTATGGAATTCAAAGAGTATGGTCAAAATGTATGATTGTATGAAGGATTGCACACACCGACACAAAAACGTGGATGATGTAGCACGATGGTTCAGGTTTAGTCAGTAAAAATCTGGTGAAATGGGTGGTGTCCATGAGGATTAACCCGCCTTAACAAAAAAAAATATGTCAAGAAATGTGTACCTGAATGTCCGACACTATCTATAATAATTTGCAGTATACACTATATTTAACATCGAGAGTGCAGTTTTTAAATTTAAACGGTATGTATAAAATTACAATAATATTTAAGCTTCAAATATATTCATGTTTGTATGCTGTTTTTAAGATACATTTTATGTGATATTGCATCTGGTACTATTATTTTGTTTTGACAAGTGGCAACACAGAATACGTTAGTCGCCTGTAAATTGATTCATTTTTTTGTCATGCCACAAAGTTCGTTAAAAAGCGCAGTTTAAAATAGCCCGTAATAGTATTTATTATTAGTCCGTAGCAATAAGCCGCAGTTGGTTGAAATGCTCACTAAATAATGACATCACAACGCCAAATAAAAATAAAAAGTTTTTGTGAATAATGGCAGGTAAAAATAAAAAATATTATTGATTTATTCTCGCCGTATCTTATGTAAGCATTAAATTTAAATTTAAGCAGTATGTTTCTTGTCTAATAAATAAATAAAATAAATTATTTTCATTATTCTTCGTAAAATTTTAAAAAGCTCAGGTTGTGGTTTCCAATCGATAATTTTTTTTCATGATATTTTTCTTCATCATTCTCAACAAGAGATAAAATTATTTAGTGGGCACATGAATTCGAATTTGCGGTTACGGTTTATGTCTGCTTAACACTTTAAAAGGTGTAGGGTTCGGTTTTATATAAAATGAGCAAATGTATTTTATGGTTAGTAAATCTTATTTATTGGACACAACAATTAAACATCACATAACACTAAACAATTAAAGCAATTTTTGGAGATATAGTAAAATACAACAGGCTGACTGATCAGTAATGATGATGATGATGATGAGGTACGACGTGGTGTACGCTGTGCTTCACGTCCGCGTGGAAACTGAAAAAAAGCAATAGGTCAATAAATGCTTCGGATGTACCTTCGTCTTACAATTCCCAAAGTGAGACATTATCCTACCCGGAATGATGATCAGCGTGGTAGTGCACGTCCCTGACGGAGCCGTCAGGTTCGTGCAGCGAGTAGTGTCCCTTGACGACGTCACCGTCGCGATGCTCGTGCTGCGACTTGTGGTCGCCGGTGTGCGAGTCCTCCACCTTGTACTCGAACTCGTACTTGGGGTGAGTCTGCAAATGTTAACATCACTTTAGAACCGCAATCTTATGTTTACTCAACGTACGAGTATCACATAATGTTAGGACGTGACTCACGTAGTAGTCGTGGTGGTGTCCGTGGTGCACAGGCTGGTGGTGGCCGTCGTGGCGGTGGATGTACTGCGACGAGTATCCGTGGCCGGAGACTAAAACAACGGCTACTGACAGCAAGCAGATTACCTGCAAAAGATACATTTAACGCTATGATATTAGAACAAAATTAACATTTCTGTTGCAATTTAGAATTTAATACTTGTAATGTGGTACCTTGAAGTACATCTTGAATAGATTTATTTTTGTTTCGCTCACTGTGTGATGTATCTAAGTCTAAGAATGAACTGATACATGTTTTTGGAAACTGGTAACTTTTATATGATATAAAATACTGTAACCAAGGTAATATTGATTTCACTCAAACACAAATTATCAGAAACGGCAAATTGTTTATGAGCATAACGTGCCGACAATTATTTCGTAAGCAACAAACGCAGTGTATTTTATTACTTGTAACAGAATAAGTTACGGCTAAAGAAATCGGTCAGGTGTGAGTTGGTCTCGGGACAGATGGGACGGAGAGTTCTTTACAAATGGGCAATACAAAAGGGTGGGAAGACTATGGCCGTGACGTTGCCAAAAATTAAGAAAAAGCCTTTAAAATTGTTGCTACTCGTACATAATTTGAAGAATGATTTCATTTAATTTCCGGTGACGTACGGATGGACATTTGAGAATCCATACCTCCTTAATCATTTGTACAAAATCTGAAAATAAATGCAGTTTGAGATAATCAGTCTCATCTAAAGCAATTTTTATTGAGATTCACTGTTGGACATAGGTCTCCTACAAGTTGCGCTACAACACCCAGTCCTCTGCCTCTAGCATCCAGCCTAAGCCGGAGGCCATTTTAACGTAATGGTCATATAATGCAAAGTTTTCTAATCATTTATAGCGTAAGAGTCTCACTTTATCTCTTACAATAAAACTTTTACATTACTACTACTATTTACATTTTATGAAACAAAATATGTTAATCCTGTTTCTGACTGGCTGAATAGCGAGACACATCATAGGCCAAGTATTTATCTCATTCAAGTGTTTTATGAAATGAGTTGACGAAAAAGAATCAGCAAAAAAAAACAAAATATTTTTTATTTTTTGGACTAGGATATTTATTATACTTATGTCAGACTAAAGTAACAAAAATCAACAATCAGTAACAGGTATTGCAGAATCAATGGTGGTGCTGGTGTTCAGGAACAACGTGTGTAGCGTGACCCTCGTAGTGGACGTCTGCGTTAAATCTGTGAATAGACATTTTGTTTTTAAATTTCATCTTAACTCAACTTTGGTTCATCAAAACTAGTTATATTAGTAAAGCTCACCCGGTCTTGTGGTCGGAGTGGTACTTGACAGTCCTGACCCTGCCGTCAGGCTGGTGCAGGCTATACTCGCCGTGCACGAGATGACCGTCGCGCGTCTCGTGCTGGGATTTGATGTCGTGTGTGTGAGGGTCCTTCACTTGGTAAGAGAACTCGTACTTAGGGTGACCCTGCAACATAATATTTTATTAGCATCGGTGTTAAAACATGTATGTGTAGTACCTAGTAAATAAAATATATATCGGCTTGATTAATTGACTTACATAGTATTCAACGTGTTTCTCGGTGCCTTGTGAGTGGTGCTGGTGGAGGCTCTGTGATGAGGAGGCGTGACCGTGGTGATGGTCGTGGTGGCCGTGTTGTGCTGCGACTACGGCGAGAAGAGCGGCAAACAAGACAACCTGCAGAACGCATAAATGAAATATTAATTCATAAACATGTATGACAAAAACATGTAAAACAAAAGAACACGACTGAATTAAATGACGATGGTTAATGTTATTAAGGAATTCGACAATGCTGCAACTACCTTCAGAAACATGATTGTTAAGTTTTTAATGTGGACCTTTTGGACTTGAAAACGTAACTGATACCGAAAGGAATAAAGTATGCCATTTTATATACAAAATCATACCCTGTTTTAATCCAGTTTTGAGAAAATCTCTTGAATTAAACAAATGAAACTGGTTTTCAACGTAATCAATGGAGATTAATCGGTAAGTAACGACCTTCATTGTAAAATATGTCGGTCAATCAAGAAAGGGAGCAATGCTTTCTTAATTTAACAATAAAAGAATAAATATGAAAATAAGTTTAAGTTCGTTTTAGAGGAAATTGCTTTAGAATAGTATGGAAATTTATTTCACCATAATTATTGTTACATAATCCTTCAAATATTATAAACGCAAAAGTTTTTCAGAGCCAAACTTATTCTGTTTGTTATGCATAAACGATTGAAGGGAATGGTCGATATTTGATGAACAGAACGATTATAAGTAAGCTGGGATTAAAACTATGTGTTCATCCCGATTTCATAACCGCATAAGTGATTCGATCACAGGTTAAGCTATGCTTGACGCGGTTGGTCCGTAGATGGGTGACCATCTTTGTCATAGCGAGTTACTCCGTGTTTCGGAAGGCACGTTAAATTGCGGGTCCCGGCTGTTATTCCTACATCTTTGACAGTCGTTACAATAATAATAATAACTCGGGACTAGTCGTTCTCTCTCTCCATGGGAATAACGCATGACCAGAGGGTACATTAGTATGCTTTTTCAAACCTTGAGATGTAAATAAAAAATGTGTCTGAAGGTATATGTAGGAGCATACATCCGCAGGGCAGCTTGTGGCGAGCTGTTTGTGAGTAGCGACACAACGAAACCTGAATGCCCCAGGGAGTCACTCTTTACGGGGACTCCCAGCTCTTTCTTGCCTTAACTGGCTGGCTAGAGAGGGGTCGCTAGAGCTATATGCTCGGGGGTGGAAGTGTCTAATGGCGTAATAACGAGGAAACCCGCTCCGGGTCCGTGACCCGCGATGGTGAAATCGGTGTCGCACCTCTCTACACCCCTAGCCGCTCGCACTGGTGTTGCCCACCTGCTGTCAATCGTGACGGTATCATAGGGGGCCCATCTAGTGAGCGGCGAGTCACCGCCTGCCAATTTGTTTTGCATTACCATGTGTAAAAAGGCATGTGCCATAGTTCTCCGAATTATCTAAGGAACTGGTCCACACAACATGCCTCATTTTATAATAGCCTAATTATTTTTACATACATACTTGCAATAGTTTTGCATCTACTTTGGATTCTTCATGTCTGTTCTCCCATAGAGCGGAGGTGAATGATCCCTAGTAGATGCCCCATCACTTTGTAGATTAAAGCTCTCAAGAAGGCCTCTGCACGTTGGACCTGTGTCCCCGTTCACGCCTTCAAAAAGGACCGGGCCTCTTCCCATGAAGTTAACCCGTGAATTAAAAGAGACACAAATAATAATAAAATCTTTTATTGGTTCTAAAAACATATAACAAAATAATTAAACCCACCAAACTGTGTGACAGTTTGTCGGCGGGGTAGTCAGAAGCTTGAAAAAGTCTGACAGCCAGTCTAACCAAGGGGTGTCGTGTTGCCCAGGTAACAGGGTTGAGGAGGTCAGATAGGCAGTCACTCCTTGTAAAATGCAGGTACTCAGCTGAAACCGGTTGGACTGATACCCCAACATAGTTGAGAAAAGGCTAGGCCGATGATGATTTCCATATACTTTCTACACTTCTATTTAGGCCCGGTTTCACCAACATCGAATTAACACGAGAGTAGCTACCCCAATATAAATTTATTCTAACCATTTACCCCTTGGTTAACTTCAATTTCATTTCACCAAGTTAGTCTGCGGATATCTTAATCTTGTTTAGTTACTCTGTAACCTTGAACGAATGGATGGAATGAAACTAGAACGCTACCAAGTAAAATAGTCCGGTTGTTCCGTGCCTGAGCAATGGCGCTCCCTATTTTCTAAAATTGTTTGGATAATGTTTTGACTTATGCTTTGATCATATTTGATTAGTTTCCTTGTTTATAATTGTCATCAAAATAAAAATAAATAAATAAGACCTGGAAATGGCAAATTATAAGAGAAAGCGATCTGCTAATTGGATGGCATCAGAAAAGACGCAGCTGGTAGATCTAGTTACTGAGCATTTTCATGTCATAGAAAATAAAAGAACCGACGGGGTTTCAATGAAGCAAAAACTTGCGGAATGGACGACAATATCCAATAAATATAATTCGCAGACAACGCTTTCCCACCGTACTGCCGAAAATTTGAAATCCCAGTGGGAAAGTTTAAAAAAAGCTACCAAAAAAGAAGCATCTTTTAAGAGGATGCATTTAATTAAAACCGGTAAGTGTATGTTACAAAATTTTTATGGCAATTGTATCTATAAATCTACAAAAACTTGTTTTTTCTTAGGTGGTGGACCATCAAGGCCGAAGATTGATGATCCTCTTCAAGAGAGGATCCTGGGTCTTATAACGCCAAGTGCTGTAGGTCTACATAATCCGTATGATAAAGATAATGTAAACGTTACAGAAAATATCACGGAATCATTTTCAGCAGAGGCACATAAAAAGGGTTTGTCAGATATCAATTCATACCTAATAAATAAAAGTAACAGCCTTAAGCTTTGAATAGTATGATAATGTCTCACGAAAGTTTAAACTCAATGTATTGTGTCTTTGCACGATGATCTTCTATTATATATTTTTTCAGACGAATTATTACATACAATTCCTGGCCCTGAGGTTCAGACTAAGTCAACACACCACGTTGATACTAATGAAACCATGAATAATGTGGTAAAGTTGCACACTTTTTACATCATAGATTCAAAAATATTAAACAAAAATGTTCCTTAATTTTAGTAAATTACCTGTTTCTTCATATGTGTACTGTATTTCCATGTTTACGGTTGCTTTACATATTATGTATCTTTTTTAGGATTGGGGCGATTACACTCCAAACTGTCTAAAAACGCCTGTTTCAGAACAATTGAAACCTTCAGGCAAAAAAAGGCCTTATTCAGGAAAACGACTTGAATGGATGTCGAAAAGGCGGCCGCAACTTACGAGAGCCTCTCTTGAAAACTTGCAGGAGTTGAAGGGGAAGGCTATTAATGTCCAAATCGAGCATGCAGCTAATGAGAGAGAAGAAGCTAAAAAATTGTTTGAAATCCAAATGGATATACAACAAGAAATTTTAAAACAAGAAAAAATTAAAACTAGGTTGCTACTTTTAGAGTTGAGACAAAAAAAACGCAAATAAATATTTATTGCTTATAAAATTTGTTTTATTGGTTACAATATACTTTGAAAATAATTATTAATGATAGCATCTCGCACTGAATTGGGCCTGATGTATTGTTGTGGATGTTGTGGTTGCTGAGTTATCTGACCATGGTGTAAAAGTTCATCCCATGGAGCTGGAAGTTGTAGTGCGGGATCATCAATGGGATTGACTTCACCTCGTTGCATCAACATATTATGCAACACGGCAGTGGCTACAATAATAGTCAAAGACTTGTCCAGCTTAGTGCGAAGCCCTAAGGCCAATGCAGGAAACCGTTTCTTCCAGATCCCGTATGACCTTTCAACAGGATTACGAGTCCGTATTTGTGACTCGTTATAGAGTTGTTCCACTGGAGTCCTAGGGTTCTCTAAAGGCGTCATCATGTACGAAGTGGAAGCATACCCACCATCTACTAACAGCAAAGCATTGCCATACTGGCCAGTTTCAAACTTACTTTTTATGCAACTATTATTGAATATAGTGCTGTCGTGAGATGAACCTGGCCACCGGGCTACTATATCAGTGATCTCCAAGTTTGCATTGCAAATAGTTTGCACGTTGATGGAAAAGTAGCCCTTTCTGTTGCGATATAGTTCTGCATGATCTCCACCTGGTGAGGATATACGGACATGAGTACAATCCATTGCACCAATGACTCGCGGAAATCTAGCGATTTGAAAGAATGAATCCTGTTCTTTTCGTATTTCCTCGCGTGTTGTTGGAAATCGGATATACTCTTTGTGCAACGATGCTATTGCTGCACTGACTTGGTGAATAACTCTGTGTGACGTTGGTGTACTGATACCGACAAAGTCACCAATGCTCATTTGGGTATTATTTGTTGCGTAAAATCTTAATGTAGCTAATAATTGATTGACAGGCGATATTGGCTTATTTCTGAAACAAAACGAACAAGTGCTAGAATTAATTTCCACTTTTTACATAGAAGAAGGCACCTTTTTTAAATAAAATTTGCATAAATTACATAAATAACATGCTATTATTAAGAAAACTCACCTATCTGATGTATACTCCAAGCGGTGCTCGATTTTTGCCAGTAAACTTAATGTTGCCTCCTTGGATAAGCGAAATCTTATCACAAAATCGTGTTCGTCGTACTCTTCAAAATAATTAGCCCTTTCCTTAAACCACCGTGGACGAGGACAAAAATAATCATCATCTTCGCTATCGGTTTCATTTATTAATGCATACAAACGGCGCGCCATTTTTTAAATGCGATGAACTGACTTGACAGTGACACTTCTAACCAAAGATTAGCAGCTTATATGACCGAAATTGGCGGTATATGACCTTATTCTAGTATAGAGGTTTTATCATTAGTTTAAATGTTGGTGAAACGTAAAATGGATATACTCGAGAGTAATTAACGATTTATTCTTGTACTAAGACTTATACTATGTTGGTGAAACCGGGCCTTAGAAGTATAAGAATATGGAATCTATCATAGCATTGGTTATTGTCATTAATTAGTCTACGTAAAGTGTTTAGGGAATTTTATGAAGCTTTATTTATTTGCCTTATTTTTTGCTTCTGAACTCTAAGGTTAAGTCGTCAGTAATCCGATGTCGGAGAGCCAACCAAGTCAGTCTGCTTCTGAGTCAAGACATGCTTTTCTTCTTTCAGCTATGACCTCTCACAGTAATTAGCGTTCATATATTATTTTGTTATTGAGTTCTTGGAGTAATTTAAGCACGATGATGTATATTTTTTGTAAGTCGGTATATTTCAGCTGAGGACCAAATTTTATGGAATACTAGAGACCCGCCCTGGTGGCGTCCTGATTTTACTTCCGAATTTCTTTCTTGACAACAATCAGAGCTTTTTTGGTGGTAGACAATACAAACACTTCCTCTTTATAATAACTTTGTTTAGCTCTGCGATTTATCAATGGTCATTCTTAGGAATAGTTTTACCGAAAATTGTAAGCGTTTAAACGGAAAATCGGATAGTATTAGATGAAGTCGGGGAATGACTACATCTTTTTTCGGCACCACATTCGGTGATTATTATGAAACTTTTACCATTAATTGCATAAACAACGCCGATACAATGTTTATTAGGATTTAGGTACGTAATAAAATAACAGGACAACCTAGTTCAAACAGCATTTAATGAGGAGAGGATTCCAGGCAGTTCAAAGAAATAACACATTCTGTGTGCGACTTCTTGCAAACCGGGATCAGTATCAACCGAGTTGTATCTTTGCGTCAGCACATCAATCTTCGAAAGAATCAAGTTATTCACTACATCCAATTGTTTGTTGGTTGATGACAGAATCGCTCTTTTTTTAAGCCAATATTTTAAATTAGGATAGACGCAAAGAATTTCTTTAAAATTAATCCTTTTATTAATTTGTGTCAACTTTCCGTTTACAAATTTAATTTCTCTCTTCATTTTTCCCCACGTTAAAACGATAAAACTTACATCTTAGTTTATATTTCTAATTTATTGACCTACCGACAAAGGAACATGTTATCGAATTACAACTGGAAGAATTTGACAAAAGTCCCCTGAGAATGGAATTGTATTGTTCTATCAAGTGCTTGTACAGACGTTTTGTGCGTTGTTGTTGTTCTATTTAGAAACACTAAAATGTTGTTGTTCGTTATCGGTGGCAATTTTCAGTGGAAGCTTGAATGTAAAGGGTGCAGTTCGGCGTCTTTCTGAAAACTCCTTCTGATAGAAAGAATCTCGTTGTGTGCAATCAGTGTTTGCAAAGAAGGCTTAAAAATATTCAATAAATTGGAAACCTCTGCTATTGTGTGTTTCTCTACAGCTGTACTAACTCTTAAATCTCTAAGTGATTACAGGTACTCATCAAAGCAAAGTAGGTAAGTACTCGATAATTTTGCAGGGATAAACGGAGAAGAGATGCATTAACTTTATATTCGGAATTTTATAGTTTAATACGATAATACGTTACATTACATTCAAAAAAAAAATATAAACGTCATTACAAACAAAAAATCAACAATCGGTACTATTTAGATATCGTAGAATTAATGATGGTCATGGTGGTGTACTGGAACAGCGTGTGTGGCGTGACCCTCGTAGTGTACGTCGGCGTTGAATCTGTGTATAAATACATATTATTTGACAATGTGCTTTAAACAAAACTGTGTTTCGCTATAACGCCTCAATCATTAAATCATACCCAGTCTTGTGGTCGGCGTGGTACTTGACAGTCCTGACCCTGCCGTCGGGCTGGTGCAGGCTGTACTCGCCGTGCACGGCGTGACCGTCGCGCGTTTCGTGCTGGGACTTGATGTCGTGTGTGTGGGGGTCCTTCACTTGGTAAGAGAACTCGTACTTAGGGTGACCCTGAAATATACGGCATTTTTAGGAACGATTACAAATTATATTATTATGATAATTAAATTAGATAATGTGATTGTCATCTTACATAGTACTCGACATGTTTCTCAGTGCCATGTGAGTGGTGCTGGTGGAGGCTCTGTGATGAGGAGGCGTGACCGTGGTGGTCATGGTGGTGTCCGTGTTGGGCGGCTACTACAGCAAGAAGCGTGGCGAAAAGAAAGACCTGAGAATATAAAAAAATAATTATAATAAAAAATTCTGATAGGTACGCACTTATAATCAAAAATTGAAAGCTCTTGTTATATGTCTTAAGAGCACAATGCAACCGGCATTTGAAATCGACAGCATTTCTAGGGAACGTAGAAGCAAATAGACAATTTAGGACGTCACTTTACGTTCTTGCTAGTAATAAATAATTCAGCATACTTAGATACCTTAAGAGACATGATTGTTGTTTTGAATACGACTCTTTTGGAATCAGAAACTTAACTGGTGCAGTACGGAACAAACTCCCTTATTTTATACGTGTACAAAATCATATGCGTCAGAAAGGCCAAAACCAGTTTTCCAAAAAGCTTTTAGCAAATAAACTTGTTTTGACGTTATCAATTCATTATTAAATCACGACCTTCGTGTTAAAAACGTTTGTCAATTAAGAAAGTGATTTTCTATTCTGCTTTCTTAAGGCATTTCAATTATTTGTGTTTTTTTTGCTGAACTGTAAGATAACAGCTGATCCTATCTTTAATATGATTAGGTTACGAATGTAGTACGTATTCGTAGGCTGGCAGGCTATGTTATTAAGGCGACTGGGTGTAAAAATAAAGTAAATATGTGACCAACAAAAATGACCGGGATCAACTGCTTTAAAGTTAGGTAGGGATAAGGGATTAGGGTAATCGAAAGGCTACCTGTGGATGAAGATAGTAGGTGGCAACTAAGCCTCACTTTTAATATAAAACTTGTTTGAGAAAGAAAAAAGACTAGTTGTCAATTAGACAATTTAAGATATATCCGCTGCTTTTTTACTTACTTCGAGTCTTCCTCATCCTCACGCTTGCGTATATAAAAAACTACCTGCCAACAAGAGTTTAGTATTTATTTATTACTTACTTACTTACTCTGTTGGCTCAGCGACCCAAGTTCTGTCTTGGCCTCTGATACGAGAGAACGCCACCTTACCCGATCCTTCGCCACTTCTCGCAAGTCATCGGCATGAAGTGCCCGAAGATCCGCCTCAACTGTATCACTCCAGCGATATCTGGGACGACCAACAGTATTTATTTATTAAAAATAAATATTAATCTATATCTATACTAATATATAAAGCTGAAGAGTTTGTTTGATTGTTTGTTTGAACGCGCTAATCTCAGGAACTACTCGTTCAAATTGAAAAAATCTTTTTGTGATCAGTAGACCATTCGCCGAGGAAGGTTTTAGGCTATATAACATCACGCTGCAACTAATAGGAGCAAAGATACATTGGAAAATGTGGTATAGCGGGGAAAAATATTAATCTTCGAGGGCTTTCATTAAAAAAATCCTAACTTATATCTACTAACCACGCGGACGAAGTCGCGGGCAACAGCTAGTATATCATAAACCAAAGGTATCTAAAAAGTACCTGTAGTGGTTATAATTTATCTCTATCCAAAAATACTTGTGTTTCTCGTAACTCTTTAAGCGGTGTGTATTTAGCCGCAAAGAAATGAGTAAAAGCACCTCGTTTTTTAAAATAAGGTCTTGCTTCAACATGTGACAAAACAAGTTATTTTACGGAATGTCTTACGTTTGTTTACTTTAAGCGTCATATAAAAGTACAATTAAATTTTGACAAACTATCAGTTTTACTTTACCCTCCGTCAGAAAACAATTAAGGGATTAGCAATATGGTAACCAAAGTGTGTACAAATAAACTTTCACATGTAAAAATCATTGGTATAAAATAGAAAACCTTAAACCAATAAATGACTTTTGTTCTCTCTTAGATTGTAGTAGTCATTGCCCTCCTGGCCGTGGCGAGCGCGCGGGCGCAGGACCAACACGGTCATGGTCATGAGCATCACGGTCACGGACACGCGGTCTCCTCACAGAGCGTCGTGCTGCACCAAACGCAACACCACCCCGAACACCACGCCCACCACGAGGAACTCAGCGAGCATCACAACGAAGGACATCATCACAATGATCATCACGAGCACCACCATGGTCACGCCTCCTCATCACAGAGCCTCCACCAGCACCACTCACATGGCACCGAGAAACACGTCGAATACTATGTATGATCGTAATAATATTTTTGAAGACTATCATTGTACTTAAGTAACTTAAAACAGCTGTTTATGATTTGATGATCGTGTTGCAGGGTCATCCTAAGTACGAGTTCTCTTACCAAGTGAAGGACCCTCATACACATGACATCAAGTCCCAGCACGAGAAGCGCGACGGTCACCTCGTGCACGGCGAGTACAGCCTGCACCAGCCCGACGGCAGGGTCAGGACTGTCAAGTACCACGCCGACCACAAGACTGGGTAAGTTTATTTATTTAAGAGTTAACACTGAAAGACAGTTGTGTTGAAAACACATTATACAATATTTGTATATTCACAGATTCAACGCTGACGTCCATTACGAGGGTCATGCCACACACATCGTTCCTGAACACCACCACCACCACTGATCTTGTGATAAATGTTTGAACTTTTTTCATTGTTGATGTTATGTATTAGTTGAATAAAAAATAGAAAAATGTTTGTTCTGGTTTTTGTTAATTGAGTAAAATAGATGAATTTCTTGAACAGTCAAAACTATTTTTTTTTAATTTCTAAGTACGTTCCTAAGTTTTAGAGTGTTTGGAAAAAACGACTTTGCTATCACGTTGCCACTCCCAAACTCGAACCAAAACATCATCACAACAAGTCATCTTATTTATAGTTTTTTTACGTCCAAAGGTGGTGTGCCCTTACGATTGATAAAAACGGAACCTCCCGTGCAGATTTCTGTGGTGTGCGTTTCAATTAACTTCCACATCCCACAAGAGGGCTAGGCACTAATGAGATTAGGCCTTAGCGATAAGACCACCATAAAGTCCTTACACCTCACTCACAAAAGAATCCATGGTGTAAAATGTAAAATTCTATCTATCTATGGGCTTTAATTACTTTCTAGTCATAGTTTCTCCAGAATTGAAGACGTACGTTACAATAATATACAAAAAAATTGTATATTAATTGTATATTTTTACATCATACAGAACGCGAGACAGTAGTTCATAATATTTAAACATTAATTAGTATAACAATCATACGCAATAAGATTATGTCAGAAAAACTTGAAGTCGTTTCGAAATTCGTTTATTATTTTCAATGCGCAACACGCATATCGATCGTAACCAAACGATATAATATAGAAAACAGTGAAACTAAAACCTTGATGTGATTTTAAAGATAATATGTATAAAAGACATTAAGTTTAGAAGTTATGTATCAGTTCACTCAGTGACAGCTAACCAACAACAACAACATGTTCTTTAAGGTAGAACAATTCATAGATTTAAGGATTCAATAGCAGCTCCCAATATATTTTGGGAACAATCTCAACTAGAGTCTATTCTTCCAGGTATTTTGCGTGTTGGCTTTGGCAGTTGCCATAGTCTCCGGCCATGGATACTCGTCGCAGTACATCCACCGCCACGACGGCCACCACCAGCCTGTGCACCACGGACACCACCACGACTACTACGTGAGCCACGTCCTAACATTATGTGATACGTTGAGTAAACATAAGATTGCGGTTCTAAAGTGATTTTAACATTTGCAGACTCACCCCAAGTACGAGTTCGAGTACAAGGTGGAGGACTCGCACACCGGCGACCACAAGTCGCAGCACGAGCACCGCGACGGTGACGTCGTCAAGGGACACTACTCGCTGCACGAACCTGACGGCTCCGTCAGGGACGTGCACTACCACGCTGATCATCACTCCGGGTACGAGAATTTCTTACTGTGGGATCTATAAGACGAAAGGCTCTTCTGGATCATCTTTTGACCTATTGTTTTTATTTTTCAGTTTCCACGCGGACGTGAAGCACAGCGTACACCATGTCGTGCCTCATCATCATCATCATCATTACTGAAACAATCTGTTTAGTCAACCTGTTATATTGTTGTATCTATAAGCATTACTTTAATTTTACTGTTCAATAAATATATTATCAGATAAATAGCACTCTAATCTCTTTTCAATAAGAACATTCCCTCAATTTGGACAGCAGTTAGAAATTAATGTTTTTTCTATAAGTTCCAATGGAATATGTTGGTAGGCTGAACACATTTTATTAAAAACCCTGCCAATTGGAAGATTTTTTTTTGATAAATTAAATTAATATCTCATGTAGTAGACTCAAATAAAATTTAAAAAAAAGCATGTTAAAGACGTCGATAGCAGTCAGCAGCTGTCCGCGTTGTGGAGATTTATTTGTTAATTACCAAGGACCAAAGGCGATGTCATAAAGAAAAATCAACATAACAACGATAACATATTAAACTATACACTAAACTAAAACGTACACCTGTAATATACATGAAATAATTAAGCTTAACTTTAAAAAAAAAGATATAACTCAGATACAAATAAAAAAAAATGAATGAATGAGATCGTTTTGCGTTTCGTAACATATTTCAGTACTGATCTGCTTTTGCAATAAATGTACCTACTATCTACAATTAAATATCCTTTTAAGTCGGACCAATAGTTACTTTGATAAACGCGTCCAAACAAATAACCACTTCGGCTTTGTAATATTAGAATAGACTAAATAAATATTCACTTAAAATTATTTTTAACCTGTATTGCAAAATATTAAAAAAGTAACTTAAAATTACTAAAAATTAACTGACATGGACCGACTTAACCTCTTAAGACTTTTAACTATAATGGTGTCATCTTCAGAATTCACAGTGTAGAAAACGTTTATTTTTAATTGCCTTGAGAAGGAGACAACTATCTCCGACATGTTTAAGTCCATACCACGCGGTCATGTAAACAACGTGTGAAAGCTACTTTAAAGAAATGGTAATATTTACTTGTTTTATTTACACAAGGTCGCCAAATAAATTTGGTCAGGAACAGGTTATCTTGTACACAATACATTTATTCAGCCACAATTAAATTCGTATAAAAGGTAAATTAAGTTATAAAATCAACATACTCCTTCAGTCACTTAAACAGTGAACAATAACAATTAAAATATGGTGGCAAAAGTAAGTATCTGTGTACAAATAGATTTTGAATTAAAATCAAAATTTTCTTAATCCCAATATTCTTAATGGTTTCTATTTAACACAGATTGCTTCAGTCATTGCCCTCCTCGCCGTAGCGAGCGCGCGGCCGCAGTACCACCACGGTCATGGTCATGGGCACCACGGTCACGGACACGCAGTCTCCTCACAGAGCGTCGTGCTGCACCAGACGCAACACCACCCCGAACACCACGCCCACCACGAGGAACTCAGTGAACATCACCATGAGGAACAACACCACAATGATCACCATGAACACCAACACGGTCACGCCTCCTCATCACAGAGCCTCCGCCAGCACCACTCACATGGCACCGAGAAACACGTCGAGTACTATGTAAGATGATAGTACTAGTGAAAACTATTACAGTACTTAGTAATTAAACACGGTTGGTTATGATTTAATGATCGTGTTGCAGGGTCATCCTAAGTACGAGTTCTCTTACCAAGTGAAGGACCCTCACACATACGACATCAAGTCCCAGCACGAGACGCGTGACGGTCACATCGTGCACGGCGAGTACAGCCTGCACCAGCCCGACGGCAGGGTCAGGACTGTCAAGTACCATGCTGACCACAAGACTGGGTAAGTTTGAATAAATAACTTAGTGAGTTTTGTCTATAGTTACTACAAAGTATAATGACGTAGGCATTGCATGAATATTTCATAACAATCCTAATGTTTACAGATTCAATGCCGACGTCCACTACGAGGGTCACGCAACACACATCGTTCCTGAACACCACCGCCACCACTGATTTTCTCTGTGATATCGTTAGACGTTTGTTAAAGTTGCCAAATTTTTGTTACTAGAATAAATATTTATAACAAATAATTTTAACTTTTATTTCGGAGAAGTGCGTAACTTTGAGTGTACAAAGGTAACCGTTTAAAAAGATAAATCAACATTTAAAACGAAAACTGACAAATTCTAGTTATATTTGCGAGTTTCGTAAACACAGGATAAAAAAAAATTACACTCAAAACCATAACCCATATTTTTATGACGATTGGAGCCTAACCTCGATTTTAGTTTCATTTCTAGTTGTAATAGCGACTTCAGAAAATTCTGAAAAAGAGTATAGATTTCACTGTAAAGTGCCCTTTCTAGGCAATCCCGCCGGCCCTGCTGGCCCGCAAACGCTTAAAAGCGTTTAGATAAGTTCTTACCTCATAATCAAAATGCTTAGAATAATCACAATCTATTTCAACTCTTCAAGTGTTTTTAACAATGTGTTTTTGTAGCAATGTGATGTCACCAATCAACACACACGTTTCTCTGGAATTTTTGAATTTTCAAATTGGGTATCATAATCATTGACAGGTGATCACTATACCTGAGTTCAGAACGAGCTTCTTCTTGAGGTCTTTGTCGCCTTTGTGCGTGTTGACTGGCCTATTCCAGGTATACTCGTATGTGCACCAATTACTGAGTTATTGAACTTTAATCGTTTAATAACAGTTTATCAATACGTGTAACAATAACAATAGCTAACGATCGGTTAATAATGTGCGTAAAAGACATTATGAAGTTTAAAGTTCTTACAAAATAGTAATATTCATATCAGACGGAATAGAAAATAGTGAAATCAATATCCTTGAATGTGGTTTTGAGGATACTATATAACACTTGAGGTTTAGAAGTTATGTATCAGTTCACTCAGTGACGGCAAATCAACAACAACATACAACATGTATTTCAAGGTACAATAATTAGATTGTATGATTAACAATATCAATAACAATATTTTGGGAACAGTCTCAACTAAACTCTATACTTTTAGGTGTTTTGCATACTGGCTGTAGCGGTTGCCGTAGTCTCCGGCCACGGATACTCGTCGCAGTACATCCACCGCCATGACGGCCACCACCAGCTTGTGCACCACGGACACCAACACGACTACTACGTGAGTCACGTCCTAACATTATGTGATACGTTGAGTAAACATAAGATTGCGGTTCTAAAGTGATGTTAACATTTGCAGACTCACCCCAAGTACGAGTTCGAGTACAAGGTGGAGGACTCGCACACCGGCGACCACAAGTCGCAGCACGAGCACCGCGACGGTGACGTCGTCAAGGGACACTACTCGCTGCACGAACCTGACGGCTCCGTCAGGGACGTGCACTACCACGCTAATCATCATTCCGGGTAAGATAATGTCTCACTTTGGGAATTGTAAGACGAAGGTACTTACGAAGCATATATTGACCAATTGCTTTTTTTCAGTTTCCACGCGGACGTGAAGCACAGCGTACACCACGTCGTGCCTCATCACCATCATCATTACTGAAACCTATTTGTTTATACTGTGTTAAGTGTTTTTTAGTAATATATCAATTTTAAAAACAAAAGTCATGTTTCCTTTTATCGCTCCACTTTACCGAAAGTTATTTTTTATCACTAATAACTATGTATTTCTGAATACATTATTATAATACCTGCTTCATGACATTGATTAAGAATAGACTTTCTTTTGAAGTTGACTCAGTTTACTGTAACGAATAAGTGTTATGATATCAATTTTGTTTTGTTTTTTATAACATTTATTTTAGGTCTCATGAAAATAAATACGTTAAATTTTACAAATATTTTATGGTGAATAAAGTTGCCCTTCACATCATTTAATTTCAAGAAATATATTAGGAGATATTACTGTTTCAACGTAACTCTTACTAACAAAATAATTATTCTTGTTGTGCCATAGTGAAGCCGGTTGTCAACCGAGCAAAGTCGCGAGAAACAGCTACTTCATACATATACATACTCCTATGGTTTTTGGTGCTTGTAAGCACATATTACTAATGCAGGGTTATAATTGTTTTGTATTACAATCGAAATAAACTTGAATGAATTTAAATATGTACTGACTGAACAAGAAATATAAACTGATCCAATGCAAATCGCATAGGCTTAAGAAAAACATTTTTGCGACAAAATTTATCACCCAACAAAGTGGCCGTCCCGACAGTACTTAAACTCGATTTTCAGTTCATTTGGCAGTTCTACTACGATAACCCAATCTAATTTAAGTTGTTTAGGTTTAGGGTATAGCAACTGTCATAGCTGTCCAACGACGTATGTATTTTTAAAAGTTACGCCAAAGAGATAGAAAATATAGAAAAAAAATAGCTTTATGCTTTCAATTATTGCAAGTAATATCGAATTTACCTTCACTGCTTGCCTGCCCAAGTGGCCAGAACCCAAGCTCAGAAGTCGCTGGACGCTTTTTCCTGTGCATAGGGTTACAATTAGAGGCTACATGTTCCAAGAAAAACTTCCAGCGTTTGTATAATGGCGATGATTTGACCGCAAAGACCTCTTAGGCTATACTGAAATAATTATGAATCCGCCTCCCGAAATTTATAATAATAATTTAAACTTCGATTGTAAGATATGTGTACTGAAATCAGAAACATAATACCAATTTTTTTTTATCATTCCCATCAAACCGTAATTATTTACATCATTAATGATTTAGTTGTTTTATGGCTACAGTAAAATTTTGTATGTAGCTGATTGTCACATTATAATGTAGAGTAAATTCAAGGCTACTCTTACCGATCTTTATGTTACAATACTTCTCAAAATACTGGTTTGGTTACTTTTATACGAATGCTTTTGTTTTAAAAAACTGGATCACTGTGTGTAAATTTGTAATTGTACGGTATAAAAAGGCGAACTTAATATTTTTCATTATCATATTCCTTTATACTTTGCAGAAGTCACTTGTTATCTTATACAAAAACAAACATGTCTCTGAAGGTAAAAAAGCAGCCTTATTCATAATTAAAAGAAATTAAATTAAATGTACTCATATGTTTGTTTGTTAAATCCTCGAATTAGCCTAAATAACCTTACTGAATATATTCTAGGTGTTCCTGTTCGCCACCCTTCTCGCAGTGGTAGCCGCACAATACGGTCACCATCATGATCAACACCACGGTCACCAGCACGGTCACGCCTCCTCATCCCAAAGCCTCCACCAGCACCACTCACATGGAACCGAGAAACACGTCGAATACTACGTAAGAGGACGACCAGTTCTTGTCGGCTATTGTTATTTTTATAAATTCTTTGCTAATACTGACTTATGCAACAGGGTCATCCCAAATACGAGTTCGCCTATCATGTGTCGGATCCTCACACACACGACATCAAGTCCCAGCACGAGACGCGCGACGGCCATGTTGTGAAGGGAGAGTACAGCCTGCACCAGCCCGACGGCAGGGTCAGGACTGTTAAGTACCACGCCGACCACAAGACCGGGTAAGTCACCATATCATATAGTACTGAAAAATAAAAAGCTTACTCTTACATAACCTGTAGAGAACTGTGATGTCATACTCTGATTATAATAATTTTGCATTTCAGATTCAACGCCGACGTCCACTACGAGGGTCACGCTCAACACATCGTTCCTGAACACCACCATCATCATTGATTTTGTTGTGTTTTTGTGTTGTGTTGATAAATTGTTATTTATTATTGTTAAATATTAAAATTAAGATCAAAACTATTAGTTTTGTTTCGTTTATAGCATGTTAGACACTCTGGAAAGAGTATTATTTAACTGGTTACTGGTTACAAAAGTAAAACCAGTGTGGTTTATGGCTCCAATTTTCGGGAGACGCTGTGTTTTAAATTCAATTAAAATGTCCCTGTTTTAATATAGGAAGTACATAAAATGTAGGATTAAAATGTATTTTTATAAGTGTAAGCTTTCTGGATAAAACACTTGTCAAGACAAATCAAACAAGGCCCAACTCCACTGACAGCTTTCAGCTCAAAAATGTTTAACCTCAATCGGAAACCAGGAAGTATGACTAACATTTAAAGTAAATATCAGATAACAAACAAAGGGAATGAAGCTAAATAGCCTTAAGCCAAGCTAGGCCGTAAGATTTTAATGATCACTTGTAAAATAAACATTTTTTTTTCATAATACACAATATCCTATTTATCTTTTAGACATGAAACAGAAACGCGTTTCAGATGCGAAACAATAACGAAAAAAGTTTTTAGTAGCGTATAAGCGAATGACTCTTGACATGCAGATTAAAAAAAAAACTCGTTTTTAAGTTTTAGTACGTAATGTTATGCTGTTATGGACAATTACATTCACCTCACGTCGTAAAAATAAAACAGCTCACTCTTACGACATAATAATTGTCATAACGTTACACCCATAAGCAATTTAGCGTTCATTACAATTTTAAGTGAAATCAATATTACCTTGGTTATATTATTTTAATATCATAGGTATATAAGACTGAATTTTCTATTTTTATCTATCAGTTGATAACAACTACCAAACATATCATGTACTGCAAGGTAAGAATTAAAACCAAGTACCTAGTAACGTTTTAAAAAAAGTGTAATGCTTTTTTTTGTAATTTAAACTTAAAGATTGTTTTTTTTTCTCGAGTCCAAGCAGTCATAACTGCCAGTATGACGCGAAATGACCTACTGTCTTCTTTCAATGCCAAAATAAATAATTTATTTTGCAGGTAATCTGCGTGTTGGCTGTAGCGGTTGCCGTAGTCTCCAGCCATGGATACTCGTCGCAGTACATCCACCGCCACGACGGCCACCACCAGCCTGTGTACCACGGACACCACCACGACTACTACGTGAGTCACGTCCTAACATTATGTGATACGTTGAGTAAACATAAGATTGCGGTTCTAAAGTGATGTTAACATTTGCAGACTCACCCCAAGTACGAGTTCGAGTACAAGGTGGAGGACTCGCACACCGGCGACCACAAGTCGCAGCACGAGCACCGCGACGGTGACGTCGTCAAGGGACACTACTCGCTGCACGAACCTGACGGCTCCGTCAGGGACGTGCACTACCACGCTGATCATCACTCCGGGTACGATGAATTCTCATTGTGGGATCTATAAGACAAAACGGCACTTCTGGATCATGTTTTGACTTATTGTTTTTTTCTACAGTTTCCACGCGGACGTGAAGCACAGCGTACACCATGTCGTGCCTGATCATCATCATCACCATTACTGAAACGTATTAGTACCATACTTAACGTTAATTTGTGTTGCTCTGTTAAGTTTGTTCTAGTAATAAAGGAATTTGGAATACAAATAATAATGTTTTAATTAATGAAAATAAAACTGATGTCTAGTTTTTAACAGTTTAATATTCTAAGTAATAGGACGCAGTGGTAGACTTTGATTCCTCTTGCAACGTATTTTTCTTGACACAATTTGTTCTCATTTGTGATTTTTGAGAAAATTTAATATTACCCGCTACTTTCAGTTCTCTTACTTCACAACTAAAACTTTCTAAAATAAATATGTAATAAAAAAAATATTACTTTACTGTGGGGGTCATCGTAAAGTCACAAAAAATATTATAAAAATATAAGATGTTTTCATAAAACTACAAATCATAATTATTATGACAAATTGCTCAGGCTTTATTCTTGAAAAATAAAGATGTATTTATTGTATTGCAGAAGTGTGCAGGAAATTATTACTTAATTTTATAAGCTAATCTCCTCGCTAAGTTTAATTAATCTAAATACCGAACGTCCTATATGAGAATAAACATAGCATATTATGCATTAAATGTTAACCAATATCTTATTCATTTTGGGACATCATATGGCCGATGACGGGGGAAATTCAATAAGGGGCGGAACCCTCACGTTGAAGATAATGCAAGATACTTAAGAAATACGAATAGTGTCAAATTTAATCCAATTGTCATTTTTTCATTGGTAAATTGCGGAATTGGGGTCCTGAAAGCAGGAAACGACCGACCGCTCTTTCAGGCAGACTAAAGCATTTATCGCTCTGTCACCAGAATTACGAGATAACGCATGCGCTTAGATATCTGTTCAACCTTTTACATCAGAACCATAGGCCATAGGCCGGAAAACACGTTTCTGACAGTTTTGTTATGGAAAAAAGAATTGCTTTATTTATTTGGATTTCCTACAAGAATAACATAATACAAGCATACTTACATGTGTAGCATATTAAACAATATTCTATGCTTTCTTATTTATAGGAAATCACATCATGCGAAAGACATAGTCGAACACAATTAGAATTTCAATTAGAATTGAAATAAATTATAATAGGTAATGTCATTAAATTATAAAAGGTAACCAGTGGCCATGTGGTAAACAACTGGGTATTTAATGTTGTCCCGACCCAGCCATCGTAAAGTAAAGTGATATACCAAGCCACTTGTTATAAACGTATCCAAATGGGAACAGAAATATCTAATTTATTTCTTTCTGTGAAATCCTGCCCAATTTGTAAAAAAAAATGTGAAAAGTTTAACCCAAGACTCTACATGTGAAAGGGTAAGTGATTTATCCGATATCGTATATAATAACATGTATTAAATTAAAACAGGTTTAGTTTTGCTTAATTTCAAGTGCTATAGTTAAAACTGGATTTAAAACCCGATATCGTCAAATTTTGCATATAAAATGTCATGCTTTGTTCTTTATTTTATCAGTTATAGTTTGTCTCCAGCCCCGCTATATTCAAATATTCAACAATCATGTCTCTCAAGGTAGCTATGGGTGGCTAGTACCATTTCAGGTGTTTCAAAATTGTTAAGAAAAGATAAAATAAACCAAGGATTTTCTTCAAAATATTTTTCATTTTTAATTTTGTCTAGGTCTTTTGTTTTGCCACCCTTCTCGCCGTAGTCGCAGCACAACACGGTCATCACCACGACCACCACCACAGTCACGCCTCCTCATCACAGAGCCTCCACCAGCACCACTCACATGGGACTGAGAAACATGTCGTGTACTATGTAAGATGATCAGTTCTTGTCAGATATAGCATTTTTTTAATTCGTCGCTAAATGTTGGTTTTTGGTACAGGGTCATCCTAAGTACGAGTTCTCTTACCAAGTAAAGGACCCCCACACACACGACATTAAGTCCCAGCACGAGACACGCGACGGCCATGTTGTCAAGGGCGAGTACAGCCTACACCAGCCCGACGGCAGGGTCAGGACTGTCAAGTACCACGCTGACCACAAGACCGGGTAAGTAAGATTTGCTTATGGATGTAGGAAAAAATGCATTTCAAAAATTAAATAATCTTTATTTTGATAGGTTTAACGCCGACGTACACTACGAGGGTCACGCCACACATGCTGTTCCTAAACATCACCACCATCATTGATGCAGTGATACCTACGACTGATTGTTGATATTTGTTACTTAATGTGATACTCCAATAAATTAAGACTTAAATTCGAAACCTTTCTTTCTCCCCTATTTATCGATCTGTGTTCAGCCAGTAAAGACTAAAGACTGCGGTCGGCACAGTCTCACTCGCTGATCTGAGCACATCCAAATACCAAAGTAATTGAGGGTTCAGAAGTAAACAACATGAAAAACCTTTTACTTACTACTTTGCTATCACTTACCCATGCTTGCGTGTTTTGCAAAGTCGGGGAGTGGTTGAAAAAAAAACTAGATTGGTACCATCAATACGTATTAGAACGCTTTAATAACATTTTTATATTATACACTGTGTTCACTACAACTTATTGTACATGAATGGCTGTGAAACATAGTAAGACCCCATAGTAACCCGAACAGATTAGAACATATTAATAACTTTCAATATGTGGTAGGTGGAGAAAGATTGAAAGGATTGCTTCGACGTAAGGTATAATAAATTGGAAGCGTTACTGCATCTAAAAGAGGACAGGCACTCGTCGTAGAGAAGACTAGAAAATGGCAAAGGAAAAATTAATGTTCTTTGAGTGGTCGCGACAACTTGCACTACACGAGGGATAACACAATAAATTTAAGGCCAAAGAGAAATTAAAAATCCAAAGTCTCAATTTTGTTCAGTAAGTAAAGGAAACGGTTGCAATCGAGCCGAGCAAGAAAATACTGAGCGTTCGTTCTGTCGAAAACAGAAAAGCTGTTTAATTACAAATATAGCAAAAGATGAAGATTGCTTGGTTTGATTTTCGCGTAAGACAAGGACGGATTTTAAATCCAAATCAAAAGAATGCGAACTGACTGTATGTAGATCCGCATGAACGTCTAAAAAATGTTCTGTGGAATGGATTTGGGGTACGCTGTAATGTACGAACACTACTCAGTTTTAATTGGGCATTCCGTGTTATCCTTACCTAAATAGTGTTGCAGTAGTGTTGTAGCTAGATCTGCAAAACGGGACAATATTTTATTTCGCTCAATGTCAACGTCAATCCTTCGTGAGTTGTTCCTCTCGCGTACCTCTTCTAACGCGAGGCGTCGCTTTTCTATGTTTAAAAATTCGCTAGTACTTCGGTCGAAGGGAATCTGCACTACTCTTCGACGAGGTCTTGTCATCAGGCGAGGCACTGAGTTAGCCAATGTTTGCCCTCGTCTGTTTGTCATCGATCTTGTGGTAACGGTAGGATCGTTGGTATGATCGTATACCTGCTCCTGGCTGTAGAATTGCTGAGACTGCTCGTGATCTGAGTATGACTGGGCCTGGTCACGACTCGTGGATTGCTGGGCTTGCTCACGGCTGACGGATGGAGGCGTGTTTGGGGTTATATGCTCCGGTGACGGTATAGGTGATGATTGCGACCCTGTAATATTGAAGGCAATATTAATTAATCAGCTACTTGCTTAGCCGATGTCAATAAGAATAGTTGTTAAGTTATTATTTTTAAATTACCCTCATCGTCCGGAATTTGCCTCCTAATGTTGATCAGTGATGAACTCTGAAATTTCAAAATATAGCTACTTAAAATAAATAACAATATCATAAGTTTAGTATAAAAGTCAAATTTATAGCAAGCATTTCAGAAAGAGATCACCCAAAACCATAGAAATCTAAATAACATTTGTTATTTAGATTTCTATGCCTAAAACCAAAATTAGCTATAATATAATATAATATATCCTGGGACAACTCACACACGGTTATCTGATCCCAAGCTAAGCAGAGCTTGTGTTATGGTAACCAGACAACTGATAAACTTACTTATATATTTCTAAATACATACATAATATAGATAAATTACACCCAGACACAGAACAAATGATCGTGCTCATCACACAAACATTTGTTCTGAGTGGGAATCGAACCCACGACCTCCGGTATAGCAGTCAGGGTCACTCACCACTAGACCAACAGGCCAGTCTATGCACAAAAGATCCTCGTGTGAAGTCATTACTTACATTATATTGTTGATCATCAACACTGTATTGACCTTCAGCTGATACTGCACCCATAATCACCAGCAACCGTTCCTCAAAATCAGTCAGAAAAAGTTTGGATCTTGGACCAACGCTTTTATTCTCGTTTCGGTGACGATGTATTGTAAGAGCTTTCTTTTTTGTCTTAGATTTCCAATCCGCCCACACCTGTTTAAGTAAATAGTATATAAGCGTGTGTGAAGGGGTATCAAGCATATATAAAAATACTGTAAACCATACTTTTTTCCATTTGTCAGGAGTCTTCTGAACACCACCAGCAACAGAATTCAATATGTTCGTCGCTTTTCGCCACAAACGATACACTCTTACTCGTCCCTGATCATCCGGTTGAATTCGGGTGATGTCACCATGACTAAAATATAAAAAATCATCAATTGTTTTGTAAATTTCATCACTCATTTATATTTCGCTTACTTAATAGGTTGGACAATAACTACCACTGACACCGACTACTAAATAAATACCTTTCCATAAACTCCAAAAGGGTCTTGAATTGTTGGCCACTAGCTCGTGCTCTTGGTTCCATTTTTTCTAGAAAGACATTATTATAAATGAATAAGGTGTAGACTTAAATCAACGGAATAATTTACAAAAAAAAATCAGTTAGTAAGTTCATTTTATTAAGAAAAATAAATGTACAATATTCGATGTATCGTGTTTGCTGAACAGAGAGCCTATGAGGGTTAAATATAATTGTAGTTGTAAATTAGAGACGCCACGTGCTCTACTCCTTATAGTGCACTGTCAGTTGTCACGTTTGGCAATATCGTTTGTTTGATACGAGACTGTGGCTGGTGCTTGTTTAATTATACACGCGATAGCATAGTAAGCAAAAAAAGAATCTGCCGTTTCTCGCATTCATTCTTCGTCAAATATTGTGAGATCTTTTGTGAAGGCACGTCGTGTATTCCAGGTCCTTGTTAAACGTCAATCAACAAAAGAATGAAATATATTCATTGCGGTGACGTGTTCTGTTTGACATACGTCAGTTTTCTTGTATTTGTAAGAGGCTTCGAGAATTAAGGGTGCAGCTGACTCTTTTAGTGGAGTTATGAGCTTGTTTTTGAGCAAAGTTTATATTTTTAAAAATATCTCTGAATATTTTGGAGTTGCTCTATAACTTGTTTAATGGATGGATAGTTATTTTTGTTACAGCGCCAGTTTCCCCTCTTGTTCTTCTTACTGGTCTCAAGTTGCAGAACAATTCCAAATAAAATTGGCTTGATTGTTTCTCTGAAGTATAAAATATTTTGCTAGGTGACAGAAAATTCCTTAATCTTTAAGGTTTATCCTCCAGTCGCACATTTAAAGATCTTCATGGCTCGACTAAGTTTTTCGACGATCTCAATACCCTTATTGTTCCACTATTTTCGCATCCGGGGCGCTGCATTTCAATCATTTCAATTTCAACCATTTATATCAGCTGTTTATTTCAGGATTAGAGATGAAGTGTCTCTAAGCGTAGGTGTGCAGTTTTACGTTAACGTGCTCAAGCGCTTAGAATAAATTTATAGCAAACACAAAAATGCACAATTGCTAGTAGCTATGGCGCAGGCGCTGATTAAACGTCGAGTCAGGCGATGACGTAGTCGCACGGCACGGCAGTTGGCGAAGTAGTGGGGCGCGCTGAGCGCGGCCGCTAGTTTTGATGGCAGAGTTCACTAACCTCGGTAGCGCGGCGCAGAGTGCCCTGACTGCGAATCACGGAGTCCCGGGTTCGATTCTGGGTGGGGTCACTAATGATGTGACATACAGAATTAGTTTCGTCTCCTTCTAGTCCGTCCCAATAGGCGGGATTAGTCCATTTAAACACTGTAGGAGGAAGTGAGAAATGTCGCCAACGCCAAGTAGCCAATCACAAATAAAAATGGGGAATATCCAACTAAAGTCACAATACGCGTCCACACCGTTACGAGTCGCACGACGGAATGTTAGGATGACATGTTACCAGCAAAGGAGATTGACAGACGTTGAGTGAACTAAGAAATATTAAGAAGCAATTTTAGAAACAAAAATTTCGAAATAAAATTTAAATGTGAATCATTCTTCTATATTTACTGCTGCAAATTAATTTTTTAAACTGATGTATTTTTAATAATAAAATATTTGTTGATATTTAAAATAAAAAAATAAATTTGTAATAAGTACCCATAATAATATTATAAAAAACACTGTCAAATCATAATTTTATATATTTTTAGTGTTCAATGGATTAGTTTGTCTCACAAAACAAAACTGACAAACAATATTAGTTCAACAATTAAAGTTAACATTTGGGGACATACTTGAAATAATATTAGCCACGAGGCGCACTGGGTGATTTTTTAATGTTGCCTACTAGTAATAGTTTTAAAAAAGTACGGGCAGCGAGAAGCATTCTATGAAAAAAAAAATACTTACGTCTTTCTATTAAGGAAACCTCGCGATTGAACAAAAATAAAACGAAAGAAACGAAAAAAATGTAGTTATTGTGAAGCACAACGTACTCTAAACTTAACAGACAGAGAGTTTTGTGACAAAAGGTAACACTACACACTTTATCAACTTCACAGTTTACTAGTTCAATATTCTTATAATTGATTTTAAGAAAACTTTCTTAAACAATGTTATCGACTTATTTTAATAAATAATTAAACTTGTCGTTCGTCAAGAAGTGTTTATCTATTAAACATTGCTTCACGAATAGCGATAGCGACCGTAGAAATGGAATCGATACGGAGAATTGCCCGCCGAGTTGACGCATGCGCGGTAATAATAACGGCTCAACCTCGGAGAATAAAAAAATGGACGCGGCAAACATTACAAAAACCAAAACGTATTCAGTAAGTATTTAATCTATCTACTTGTAATTATTGAATTAAAAAATGATTTTATTTGAGATAATTTATACCTATAAATAAATATTAATTGCACAAAAATGTTCACCTTTACTCGTATTTAGAACATAAATAGAATTAAATAACAGTAATCGATTCGTAATCGCTAGAAACAAAAGTAGTATCTGTCAACTGAAAATAATTTATTTTTTTAATATTTGTAATGTCATCTACAAGAGAAATAAAAAAACTTTTTACGTTTTATAATTATGTATACAATTGCACACTAGATGGCGCTGCTACCATTTCTTACTTCACGAAGATAACCACGTTGGAATTCTACAACATGACTGTCATTGCGAAAAGTATGTTTATGTAACCGAAGCACAGACTGAAAAAATATCTTTTAATATCGTATTCGGTATAAAATAACAAAAAGTTCGATGGCCAATTTATAGCAGTTAGATCAAAAATTTTGATTTTTAGTCACTGAAATAAAAACTTTGTGAAATATTTTTTTATGTTCACTAACTTTATTGTCCGACAACATAAGGAACATTCCAATAGCTAACAATACAAGTAAAAATAAAAATGAAGATGGGAAAAGACAAATATTGGCATTTGATGTGAAAGTCCGATAAGTCTAGGTATTGATTTTTTTTAAAAAGGCAGTCAGAATCCCTTTCTTGATTGACAAATGTTTTGTACATGAAGGTCGTCGCTTTCTGATAAATATGTTATAATATATTTCGTTTATTACGTTAAGACAGGTTTTATTTGCTGAAATCAAGTGATTTGGTTAAACTTGATTTTAAAACTGCGTAAATTTTGCATATAAAATGACTTACTCTATTTCGTACTTCATCAGATACGTTTTCGCTTCGAAAAGAGTTGCACTAAAAAGTTTACAATCATGTCTCTTAAGGTAACTATTTAAAGTACAATATTTTAAAGTTAATTCGGAAAAAGAATATTATGGTCTAACTTTACTTATACTAAACTGGTCGTTTTCTTTTGTTTGATCAAAAAGCATAATGTAATCCGTGTTTTGTTGTCTAGGTGATTCTATTAGCCATGCTTCTCGCCGTAGTCGCAGCACAACACGGTCATCACCACGACCACCACCACGGTCACGCTTCCTCATCACAGAGCCTCCACCAGCACCACTCACATGGCACCGAGAAACACGTCGAGTACTATGTAAGTCAATTACCTATATTATAAGCCCATATACATGTATATACATATGTAACACCGATGCTAATAATACCTATGTTGCAGGGTCACCCTAAATACGAGTTCTCTTACCAAGTGAAGGACCCTCACACACACGACATCAAGTCCCAGCACGAGACGCGCGACGGTCACCTCGTGCACGGCGAGTACAGCCTGCACCAGCCCGACGGCAGGATCAGGACTGTCAAGTACCACGCCGACCACAAGACCGGGTAAGCTCAGCTAAAATCACTAGTTTTTACAGTATTATGGTTGGTTTAAAGCACATAGTACAATATTTCCTGTATTTCCAGATTCAACGCAGACGTCCACTACGAGGGTCACGCCACACACGTCGTTCCTAAACACCACCACCACCACTGATTCTTTGTTATGCCTCAATTGTTACTGAGTGTTATTCTTGTTATCTAATATGATACTGCAAATAAATTACCTAGTCCCAAAATCTAATGTTTTCTTAACTTCTTATTAATTGCCCTGAGTCTTTGTGCATGGGGCTGAATGTCTTTGAAACTCCCAGCAACGGTAAGTAGAATGTCTGAATGAGCTCTCAACCAATATTCGTTACTGCAGCTCGTGTCATTTCGTACCCGTCTTGGGCTGTAATGTGCGCGTAAACAAAGGCTTAGTACCTGATCCCTTTCATAGCACCATGGGCCAGGCAAACAGACACGACCGGGCAGAGATCAACCGTAGCGCCCGTATTTTTACCTGCCTTTGAAAACTCAGAGCTCACTTACAATATTGTGACAAACTAAGCCATATCAAATTTTAGATTAATAACAGTACTTTTGCTAGTGTAGTCTGTTGAAATGAAACATTAGTCTCGTATTTGTTTGATGTCGTTTTCAAATGCAGAATTTCTTACTATGGATATACAGATTCTTAGAATTTACTTTATGGGGTTCGACCCTTATGGTACTGTAACGTTGTACGTTTATATACTCTAATTTCTTTGAATCTATAGATACTTACGAGTGTATCGAGTTGAAGTTCTATAAAACACTCGTCTTTATATTGGAACGCGCCGCACGCAAGAACTCACGTCTCGGAAACCGGTTCCGTTGGCCGAACCCCTTCCACCGTTCAAACTGCGAGCGACGCGTCACGCGAGTCACCGATGCCAGTGCGACCGGGGAAAGGATTATTACCGACCTACCGCGAACAGCTGAGCGCGTACTCTCGAGTTCTATTTTTTCACAGTGAGGCCCTAATACCGGCCACTTAAAATATAAAACTTTAAATATATCTACTAATTAAATTCAGTGAACCCCATATCGGGTGAGTGTTGCAAAACGTTTACAAATAATCGCTAGATTTAAGTAATGCATGACTTGCTAAAATTATCATTGTGCTACGATTAATTGCTTTTAATACTTTCACCATCATAGTGTTGCAAACCTTTAGTAGATATTTAAACTGTTATCTGTCGTGTTCTAAAATGTAATTGACCTATAGTTTTAAATATTGTGTTTACCGACTTTACAATTTGCATTGACCTTTGGAACGGTTAACCTTGGCCGTGTCATGACGGTCAACCATTTTAAACTTACAACGACATTTTTATTATAGCACATCGTTCTCTTAAATTCGAAATCTAATAACACTGCTATTAATTTATTGCATAAGATGTATTAATTATGAAACTACTTTCATAATAGCTGTTATTCATCTTACAATTAACAACGTCATGTAGTTTTGCTAGCTAATGTACCACGCTGCCTAGACTGCCCCATCTCGATAGCTACTTAGTGCTGAATCACCGCTTTCCATTTTAGTATGTTGTGTTGCTAACGGGATGCCGCAGTAACAGACTGGATTCGGTCAATTTCTAAAATTACCAATTACCGAATTCCAGGGTTCAAGTTCAAGTCCAAGTTGAGTCTCCAGCTTCAAGCCTCCAGTTCCAGCTCAAGTACTTGTAAGCCACCGAGGCTGCGTTTTCTACTCTGCTTCTTCCTCTTCGTTCCTGCCTAATGTCCTTGACGCCGTCATCTATCGACCGTCAGGATTAGAAAGTTCCTGCCGAAGACCTTGCCAGCCCTTGAGTCTCCGTCGGTCAGCTGCTACCCGGGAAGGAGACCGCGGACCCCTACACATCCGGATACTGAAGCAGGATAGTGGTGTTTCTCTTGCGACCTTCAATTCCTCGCGCGCTCGATATTTTAAAACCACCCCCAGCTCAACCGACTATTTGTTTTTTTTTAAGAATAAATTGTTAATCTATTTGTAACCATTTTTTTTCTCACAAGCCTATCTGCCTAGAACCTACGTTACAGTGGCGCCCAGGAAGGTAGAATATCGAGCCGTGTTGAGTTTTTGTGAGCTTATCATTTTGTAGAATTTCTTGGTGTCGGCTTTCTTACAGTTGTGCTAAAATTAATCACAGGCTACCAATAGTGAATTTTTTGAGTACCTACCCTCATTATATTTTTATTGTATATTTTAATTTTTCACATATTGGTAGACTGCCTAACTACTGATTTTGCATTTATTTTTGTGTTGTCCTATTTTTTTAATTTTGTTGTAACTGTGTATCGTGTTTTATACGTTTTGCAACACTCATTCCGCGGCTTTTTTTTTTATAAGATGTCTTATCCTATTAAGTTTCTGTCGCTACAAAAAGCTGAACTGGACTACGAGGTATCTGTTCGTGGTGGTACTGGTGGTGACTCCGTTAGCGAACTTAGGAAACAAATAGTTAAATTATCCTTAACATTACCCTCTGAGGACATCTTAGAGTCACATTTAGATCCAATTTCAGATTTGAAAGCGGTTAATGAGTCCTTGTTAAAATCTCACAATAATTTGGTATCGTTAAAATCCAAATTCGATAAAAACTTATTTTTTCGCACGGAAACCTTACTTCACCATATCTACCATCGCTTGAATCGGATTAATCACTCGACTTCCGATGTAGCAGAGACATACAAAGTATGTTGTACTAATTTTAACTCACAATATAAGGAGATAACTTCACTAAAACCAAAATCTCAAACTACCCACATTGCTAGTCCGACACAGGCGGTACCTGAACTGAGTAACGTGATTGTCACTTGTGAGCGCAAGATTCATTCCGAGTTAAGTAAATTAAAATACTCCGGAAAAACCTGCGTTAGAGCATTCATTCAAAAAGTGGATGAGTTTATAGTAAGTAGGGGTATCCCTCAAGAAAATATTGTGTCGTACTTATTTGAAATTTTTACCGATGACGCTCTGCATTGGTATAGGTGTATCAAAAATGACACTAAAACTTGGGATGAGATCGTAGTTTTACTAAAGCAGGATTTTAGTCAAAACGACTACGACTATAGGTTGCTTGCCGAAATACGTGCTCGTACGCAGGGTGAACTAGAAAACATAACTATATATATTTCTATTATGCGTGGTATGTTTTCGAGACTGAGCAAATCTTTATCTGAAGAGGATCAGTTAGAGATCTTACTGCACAATATTAGGCCCTGTTATGCAAGTACTCTAGCGTCTTCATCTGATATCACTGATATTAGAAGCTTGCAGAAACTATGTAGGAATTATGAAAACATACAGTCTAGGCTTAAACAGTTTTGCGAACCTCCCAAGGTTACACCTGACACTTTAGCACCTGAGTTTGCCTATACAAAGTACGCTAGTTCTAAAAATTCTAGTAATAATAATTTTAATAATAAATTTAATAAACCTAACTACTCTAATAACTATAATTATAATAAACCTAAAACTACTTTTGAACCAAATAAATCATTTAACAATCATATACAAGTTAACGAAATAGGACAAGACTCTGAGAACATGAATAAGCATAGATATTGTCCAAGGTGTAGATCTAATTCACACTCTTTAGGTTCATGTAAACAGCCACACTTTGTTATATGTTTCAAATGTGGGAAGAAAGGCGTTAAGTTTCCAGATTGTCCTAATTGCCAGACTGATCAAAAAAACTAAGTATCAAGGGTTGTAGTAAAGGTAATAATAGCACGAATTTTGATAAGACTGATTGGGATAATTGGCTTAGTACTATTTCTAAATTCTTTTCTTGCTATACCGTTTCTACAATCCATAACAATAATATAGACTTTACACGCCCTTACGTTTCAGTTAGCGTTAAAGGTAAAACTATTACTGGACTACTTGACACAGGTTCTGCCGTCACTATAATGGGAAACGACGCCCATAAGAGTTTTCTAGCTTCTACTACCACATGGAACATTAGCCAACCTTTAACATTCGCGGCAGCAGGTGGACAAAAACTTGCGTCTATAGGTTTTATTACATTACCTTTCACTTTTGAAAAACAGACTCATAATTTGGACGTACACATTATACCAGAAGTTAAAAATTCCTTAATTCTAGGCATGGACTTTTGGCGTAAGTTTGGTTTATTTCCTAGTTACTTAAACTCAATTTTATTCCTAAACCCATCAGAGGCTCAATTAGCTGAATTGGCATCAGAGAGATCGGAATACCTACAGTCTTATGTTCACCTGTCGGAAGACCAGAAAGTAACAGCAGATAATATCATCTCTCAATTCCGGGAAATTTCATACGAGGAACGAGGTCTAGGTCGTACTGCCTTAATAACACATTCCATTGACACTGGGAATGCTGCTCCCATTCGTCAAAGGTACTATAGAATGTCCCCGGAAAAGCAACGCATATTAGTGGAGCAACTTGATGAGATGCTAAAAGATGATGTAGTTGAGCCTGCTGAAAGCCCATGGTCATCCCCTGTACTACTAACACCTAAGAAGAATGGTGAGCTTAGGTTTTGCCTTGACAGTAGGAAATTAAATGCCGTCACTAAAAAAGATGCCTACAATTTGCCCTATATATCCGAGATACTCGACAACCTACGCGACGCCAAATACCTATCAAGTCTAGACCTGTCAAAAAGTTTTTGGCAAATTCTAATTAAGCAGGAAGACAGGTGTAAGACCGCGTTCTACATTCCGTCGCGAGGCACTTATCAATTTAAGTCTATGCCGTTCGGTCTCACTAACGCACCGGCTACCCAACAGCGCTTGGTAGATGCCTTGTTCTACGGACCGGAATTTGAGCATAGGGTCTTCGTCTTCATAGATGATATAATTATTGTCTCGTCTTCCTTTGAGCAACATATTTCTCTATTACTACTTGTGTTAAATAAACTAAAAACTGCGAATCTAACTATAAATCTAAAGAAAAGTCAGTTTTTCAGAGATAAACTGAAATATCTAGGTTATATAGTGGATGCTAACGGCTTACACGCTGACCCTGAAAAAGTAGAAGCTATTAAAAATTATCCTACCCCGACTAATAGGAAAGAAGTTCGTCGCTTCTTAGGCGCAGCTTCTTGGTACCGCAGGTTCATTCCCAACTTCAGTTCCTTGGCCTCACCATTGAACAAATTAACCTCACAAAGCAAGAAAGCTCCCCCATTTTTATGGTCTACGGAAGCTCACATTGCCTTTACTAAACTAAAGGACTGCTTGGTGTCCGCGTCTGTTCTTTCATGCCCAGATTATTCCCAACCCTTTCAAATTCACACCGACGCGAGTGACTACGGTATCGGTGCAGTTCTGACTCAGGACATAAAAGGCGAGGAAAGAGTCATAGCATACATGAGCAAGTCATTGTCCAAACAAGAACGCAACTATAGTGCAACAGAGCGCGAAGCCCTTGCAGTTCTTTTAGCAGTTGAACATTGGCGTTGCTATGTAGAAAATGGCCAAAAGCTAACGGTATACACGGATCATTCTGCCCTTAAATGGTTTTTAAAATTAAATAATCCTACAGGTCGTTTGGCTCGCTGGGGTGTTCGACTGTCGGCATATAATTTAGAAATAAAACACCGTCGTGGTTCAGAAAATGTCGTACCTGATTTTCTATCGCGTTCAACTCCCGTATCAGCCATTGATAGTGACCATTCTAACAATAATGCTATACCCAAAACTTCAGATTCGTGGTATCTAAGTGTTTATAATGGTTGCCTAAATTCTCCAACTTCCTTTCTTGATTATCAGGTATCAGAAAATAAACTTTTTCGTTTTAAAAAGAGTCTTAATCCACTAACCAAAGAATTTGAATGGAAAGAAGTGGTACCTCTTGAGGATAGAACTAACATTATAATTAAAAATCACGCTGAGCCAATCTGTGGCCATCTTGGTATTTTTAAAACTTTTAAACGACTATCACTAAAATATTACTGGCCCGGTATGTATGCGGATGTGGTCAAAGCAGTAACTTCTTGCGACACTTGCATAGCCCACAAACACCAAAATCACGCAACGCTTGGACACATGGGTAAACCCAAATCTTGTTACAGACCTTTTCAGATGCTTAGTATTGATCTTGTTGGACCTCTACCGGTTACCAAGAAACAAAATTCTTACATATTTGTCGTAACCTGTTGTTTTTCAAAATACTGTTTGCTTTTCCCTATTAAACGAGCTAATGCTGACATAATCTCCAGAATTCTTGAAGATAACGTATTTTTGGTACACGGTATCCCATTTACTATCATACTCGATAACGGCAAACAATTCGTTAGCGCTACTCTAAAGAACTTAATAGTTAAGTACAACATACCAAACTTACATTTTACACCGAAATACTCGCCTCACATAAATACCGTAGAAAGGTATAACAAAACTATAATGACTGCTCTGTCAACTTTCATAACTAACGATCAGCGTACTTGGGATTTAATTATACCTAAAATCCAATTTGCTATTAACAGCTCCGTGAATGAAGTAACTGGTTTCACGCCTTCCTTTCTAGTATATGGTCGTGAACTGGTTAGTTGTGGTACTCATTACAGGGACTGTAAATTCGACAGCGATATCATATTTGAACCACGTGATTTGTATGCTGAAAATCTAGGTTATTTAGCTACTATCTTCAACAAAGTACAAGGAGCTCTTTTGCAAGCTCATACTAGAAACTGTCAGTCATTCAATTTACGAAGAAAACCTGCCGAATACAATTTAGGTGATATTGTCTGGAAGCGAACTTTCTACCAAAGCGACAAAGACAAATATTTTAATAAAAAATTAGCCCCTAAATTCATTAAATGTAAGGTAGTCAATAAAAAATCACCACTAGTTTATGAATTAGCTGATATGTCTGGAAAATCTATCGGAGAATGGCATATTAAAGATCTGAAACAAATTAACTACAAAGAATGACAAAACTTAGCTATATATGGTACATTGCTTGGAACAACTGAAAACTAAAATATTTTAAATAATTTAATTTAAACTAAAACTACTTTTTACATAACTTATCCCTAAAATAAATAAAAATCTAAATCTAATGTCGCCTATCTAGTGCCTAAAATTGGGCTAAAATGGATTACTACCTTAACTATATACAATACAGATACAGTTACCTTTACACTGCCACTACATATGAACCATTCCTTCTATTTACTATTTCCTTATTTACACGGTTGGTCTACCCCAATTGTCTTACAAGACGATGGCCTACCCCATTCATGCTTCTATATTATTACTATCGGCCCTACAGCCATAGTAAGAAAGCAATCTTGGTTCTACCCCAATGATTTCTTTTATTGGTATCATGGCCCTACACCATTGATAACTTATACACATCTTCCTACACATTACACTCTACACAGCGGTTTGCAACTGTTTAAATAAGCCTATGCAGGAGCGGCTGGTGACTCCAAAAGTAAGCCAAAACCATACACTTCCTATCTATATTAATATCTGCCATTATATTTATCTATCATCCATTGGTTATATGTAGACTGCACTGCATAATAAACTCTCATAAGATCTACGTTCGGTTCGCGTGGGTGTTTTGCGTTATATGCAGAATACTCTGAATGATAGCGTGCGGAAGGCACAGGATCTAAAGTGTCAGCTGCTGATTAAAAGATGAATGAATAAAAGAGGATGGGTGAAAGGGATAGGAATGATAGTGTAGCGTGAACCAAATGCTTTCAGTAGCAGTAGCAGCGGATTTTCCCTAGGAAAAATCCTACCCTAAAGAGGGGGGTACTGTAACGTTGTACGTTTATATACTCTAATTTCTTTGAATCTATAGATACTTACGAGTGTATCGAGTTGAAGTTCTATAAAACACTCGTCTTTATATTGGAACGCGCCGCACGCAAGAACTCACGTCTCGGAAACCGGTTCCGTTGGCCGAACCCCTTCCACCGTTCAAACTGCGAGCGACGCGTCACGCGAGTCACCGATGCCAGTGCGACCGGGGAAAGGATTATTACCGACCTACCGCGAACAGCTGAGCGCGTACTCTCGAGTTCTATTTTTTCACAGTGAGGCCCTAATACCGGCCACTTAAAATATAAAACTTTAAATATATCTACTAATTAAATTCAGTGAACCCCATATCGGGTGAGTGTTGCAAAACGTTTACAAATAATCGCTAGATTTAAGTAATGCATGACTTGCTAAAATTATCATTGTGCTACGATTAATTGCTTTTAATACTTTCACCATCATAGTGTTGCAAACCTTTAGTAGATATTTAAACTGTTATCTGTCGTGTTCTAAAATGTAATTGACCTATAGTTTTAAATATTGTGTTTACCGACTTTACAATTTGCATTGACCTTTGGAACGGTTAACCTTGGCCGTGTCATGACGGTCAACCATTTTAAACTTACAACGACATTTTTATTATAGCACATCGTTCTCTTAAATTCGAAATCTAATAACACTGCTATTAATTTATTGCATAAGATGTATTAATTATGAAACTACTTTCATAATAGCTGTTATTCATCTTACAATTAACAACGTCATGTAGTTTTGCTAGCTAATGTACCACGCTGCCTAGACTGCCCCATCTCGATAGCTACTTAGTGCTGAATCACCGCTTTCCATTTTAGTATGTTGTGTTGCTAACGGGATGCCGCAGTAACAGACTGGATTCGGTCAATTTCTAAAATTACCAATTACCGAATTCCAGGGTTCAAGTTCAAGTCCAAGTTGAGTCTCCAGCTTCAAGCCTCCAGTTCCAGCTCAAGTACTTGTAAGCCACCGAGGCTGCGTTTTCTACTCTGCTTCTTCCTCTTCGTTCCTGCCTAATGTCCTTGACGCCGTCATCTATCGACCGTCAGGATTAGAAAGTTCCTGCCGAAGACCTTGCCAGCCCTTGAGTCTCCGTCGGTCAGCTGCTACCCGGGAAGGAGACCGCGGACCCCTACACATCCGGATACTGAAGCAGGATAGTGGTGTTTCTCTTGCGACCTTCAATTCCTCGCGCGCTCGATATTTTAAAACCACCCCCAGCTCAACCGACTATTTGTTTTTTTTTAAGAATAAATTGTTAATCTATTTGTAACCATTTTTTTTCTCACAAGCCTATCTGCCTAGAACCTACGTTACAGTACTTCCGCAATTTTGAATAAGGATTCATAATTTTTTGCCAGTAATTCGCATTGCGCAAAAAACGTACATAGATACCTTGTGTTGTAGAAAACAGTTTTTTTTTCTAAAAAATCTGCCGTCTTTACTTCTTATCACAATAAAAAAATAGCTATGTTATAAAATAGCACGACAATATTTTGTCTTTCGTGAATAAGTATGTAGGTAATAATGTACAATAACTTTGAAGTTCATAATTATTTATTGGATTAAATAACATACTAAAAATTAAAGAAATGCTTAAAGATACAACAGAATTTAACAAGTTGACAAAACAGATTCTTTCAATAATGGTGATGATGGTTATAAGGCACAATGTGGTGTACGCTGTGCTTCACATCCGCGTGGAAACTGAAATATAAAAACAATAGGTCAAAACATGATCCGCTAGTCGATAAATAATAAATCACCGTGTATATGCGGACAACATCACATACATTGTTCTGAACCTAAAGTAAGTTGCTAAAGCACTTGTGTTATGGAATTCAGATACAACGAAGGTACCACAAACACCCAGACCCGAGACAATGTAGAAATGTGAATTTTTACATTGACTCGACCGGGGATCGAACCCGGGACCTCAGAGCTAGCGACACCTTGAAACCGGTGCGAACGCCACTCGACCACGGAGGTCGTCAAAAGAAAAGAAAAACCAGAAGAGCCTTTCGTCTTATAGATCCCACAGTGAGAATTCGTCATACCCGGAGTGATGATCAGCGTGGTAGTGCACGTCCCTGACGGAGCCGTCAGGTTCGTGCAGCGAGTAGTGTCCCTTGACGATGTCACCGTCGCGGTGCTCGTGCTGCGACTTGTGGTCGCCGGTGTGCGAGTCCTCCACCTTGTACTCGAACTCGTACTTGGGGTGAGTCTGCAAATGTTAACATCACTTTAGAACCGCAATCTTATGTTTACTCAACGTATCACATGATGTTAGGACGTGACTCACGTAGTAGTCGTGGTGGTGTCCGTGGTGCACAGGCTGGTGGTGGCCGTCGTGGCGGTGAATGTACTGCGACGAGTATCCATGGCTGGAGACTACGGCAATTGCAACGGCCAATACGCATATTACCTGAAACGTTTAATATTTACTTAAACGATTCGCAAAATAATATTAAATGTTTTACTTCACTTGTTTTTATCTAACTTTACCTTAAAGAACATGTTGTTTTCGTTGATTTGCTGTCACTGAGTGAACTGACACAAAACTTCTAAACCTCAAGTATTTTATAGTGTCTTAGAAACCACATTCAAGGATTCAGACCTCTCTGTTTTTTTAATGAATAATAATTACCATAACGTTATAATTGATATATGAATATTGCGTTTTGACAACTCTAAATTTCGTAAGAAGCATTAGTTATTACGTGCCACTGTGTTATTGTTTTTTGCATAGCATAGCATAATTTTATTTTATAGTTCTATCTGGTATAAACGCAACAGGTTTGGAATTGTAAATACCACATGAAAGAAAATGCGTGTTCATAACGCTTAAAATGTGCATTCAAGACATGAGAAATGAACATCATTTTTCTGAATGCTATAATTTGTTTAGTAAAACCTGATTCACTTTATCAAATCACAAATTATTCAGATGGGTCGAATCAAAGGTGGTAATTTTGTTGGGTGACTTGCCTGTAAGAAATGTTCTGATAAGTGACGACACACGACTCCTTAACCCACCGTACTCTATACTCTATACTAATATTATAAAGAGAAAAGATTTGATTGTTTGTTTGTTTGTTTGACGCGAATAGGCTTCGAAACTACTGGACCGATTCGAAAAATTATTTCACTGTTGAGAAGCTACGTTATCCCCGCTGAATAGGCATAGGCTATAATTTATTTCAAAAAATATTAGGGTTCCGTAAGAAAATTGCGATAATGTAACCAAAGGTGTAAAATTGAAAACCTACTTCTGCGTACGCTGCTAATACTACTGACAAAGAACAAAATGATGTACTACGGGTTTGTTTACAACGCGGACGAAGTCGCGGGCAACTGCTAGTATATCATATTTTTGTATACTTTACAATAACGATGGTCTGCCTTATGCACTAGAGATATATTTTAAAATCTGACTTCATTGTTGGTTGGTTCACTTATCGAGGAAGTCTAGAAGCAAACTAACGTCACGCTGCCGCCAAAAAGAGCGGAATCACCACTTGCCGTAGCTAAAGCTAACCATTAACTAACTTACTAAGGCCTACACTAAACATTGTAGGAAAGTATTTGAATAAAAGGATTTTTTTACTATAACATTTATTTATCAATATCGCTTAATAAATTAATCAACAACGGTTTATAAAAATATATTACAGAATCAGTGGTGGTGGTGGTGGTGTTCGGGAACGATGTGCGTGGCGTGACCCTCGTAGTGGACGTCTGCGTTAAATCTGTAAATAAACAAACATTGTACTTTGGTTCTTGACACTAGAACTAGTAGAATTTGCTAATTTAGTAAACCTTACCCGGTCTTGTGGTCAGCGTGGTACTTGACAGTCCTGACCCTGCCGTCGGGCTGGTGCAGGCTGTACTCGCCGTGCACGATGTGACCATCACGCGTCTCGTGCTGGGACTTGATGTCGTGTGTGTGAGGGTCCTTCACTTGGTAAGAGAACTCGTATTTAGGGTGACCCTGTAAAATAATTTTGAAACCATTAGCGACCATGTTTAATTTGTATATACAATGACTACGTCTACAAAAATAGATCATCCTCCTACATAGTACTCGACGTGTTTCTCGGTGCCATGTGAGTGGTGCTGGTGGAGGCTCTGTGACGAGGAGGCGTGACCGTAGTGGTGTTCATGGTGATCATTGTGCTGATGTTCCTCATTGTGATGACCTTCGTAGTGATGTTCGCTGTGTTCCCCGTGGTGTTCGGGGTGGTGTTGCGTCTGGTGCTGCACGACGCTCTGTGAGGAGACTGCGTGTCCGTGACCGTGGTGCTCATGACCATGACCGTGGTGGTGCTGCGGCTGCGCGCTCGCCACGGCGAGGAGGGCAATTACTGCTGCAATCTAAGTAAACAGATAGGTATGTTACTCACATCAGAGTATCCTTCATCCAAGTGACTTTAATGAGTAAACTAATTTATCAATTCTTATACTCACTTTAGCTACCATTTTGCTAATTGCTTTATTGTTAACTGTTTGAGGTATTAAAGAAAACTGTTGGTTTGTGAATTCTTAATTCCCCTTTTATATCAAGCTTAAAGTAAACAAAGATAACGTATGTGAAATAACCTGTTTCTGAACAAATATGTTCAAGTGCGGCCTTGTGTAATGAAATCAGTTGCTTTTACTCTACACTTCTTTACAGCAACTTTCGTACGGTTCCTATGCAACCTTAAGTACAAAACATCCTAAGGAAGGACAGCATTTTGTTTACAAACTGTTTGTAATTAAAAACAATTTTACTTTTTTTATCTTTTACTGGCTTTTCTTCTTAGAACATGCCAGCCCCGTTGAGTCAAAAATAAGCAATACAGCCACACAATATATTCTAGGGCATAAGGATATCACTGACGCGTGAACACCCTAAATAAGTTGATGGCGGCAGATGAAACAGGATTTGCTAAAATCTCTAAAAGAGGCCCAACATCCATCATATTTAAATTAAATTCGCGCACCACTTTACTTACACTTTACTTCAAATAAATAATAATCGCCGTCTATTACAAAGTAGTATTTCTGCTGAGCTGAGTTCAAATAAATCTTACGTTTTAAAAGACAAAAGCAGAACTGAACTAGACTGCTTAGAATTGGTTAAAATACCATTATTGTCTTGCCAATGCAAAGTGTTTCATCGATTTAATCAAAAATCACGCGTATTTATCGGCTACCCCGATAAATACGCGTGAGTAAACCGTTACATCATTTAATGATTTAATCAAAGTTTGCGATGGTAAAAATGCTATTTGCACAACTGGTAATAAAGACTACCAGTGATACCAATACATCAGGTATGCCGTTTCGTCGATTTCTTGAACGAATTTCTCTTGGCTGGATACTTTTTTTCCCGGATGGCGTCTTTGGCTATGCGATGACCGAGAAAAAAAATTGGTCTCGTTCATCGCATAATAATATTAAAAACGTAATTATTACACGTTAGTGATGTTTTTACCCCCCACTATAAGTAAGTGCCTGTTATTTTCCTTACTTTTTAATCATACGTTAAAATAAATTAATAGAAAGCCTCTAAAGTCGTTTCATCACAATCTGACTTTTAGTGGAAAACGACGACGTAGCAATGGAAAATCATAGTTTCTTGTCACAGGTGAATATTTATTTATCTCTACACTATGTCTTTCGCTTAATATGTGGACCAAAAAACTTAATTTATAGGATTATCTATATATATAAAAGAAAGTCGTGTTAGTTACACCACTTATAACTCAAGAACGGCAGAACAGATTTGGCTGAAAATTGGTAGGGAGGTAGCTTAGAGCCAGGAGACGGACATAGGATACTTTTTATCCCGTTCGACAGCGTTCCCGTGTGACTTGACATGAAACGTCAGTCACTATAAAACGTGGTATAACAAAAAAGAATCAGGCTTGGAATAACAAGACGCAAATGACAGCTATGTAATTGACGTAAAATGACAGCTATGTAATGACGTATGGATGACAATTTGATATTTGTAAGAAATCAATATTAAAACTATTTCTATCTATATATATAAAAGAAAGTCGTGTTTGTTACAACACTTATAACTCGAGAACGGCTGGATTTGTTTCCGTCCCGAATAGCAGAATACATCTTAAAAACAATGAAAACTCCGATATGTGTGTCAAACTTTTGTTGTCCATAGGGTGATACCAGGAGATCAGATAGTAGTATTTCATGAGGGTTGTAGCTGGGGAGCACGAGGGCGGTACCAGGAGAGCACGTAGCCGTAGTTCATTAGGGTGATACCAGGAGATCAGATAGTAGTATTTCATGAGGGTTGTAGCTGGGGAGCACGAGGGTGGTACCAGGAGAGCACGTAGCCGTAGTTCATTAGGGTGATACCAGGAGATCAGATAGTAGTATTTCATGAGGGTTGTAGCTGGGGAGCACGAGGGCGGTACCAGGAGAGCACGTAGCCGTAGTTCATTAGGGTGATACCAGGAGATCAGATAGTAGTATTTCATGAAGGTTGTAGCTGGGGAGCACGAGGGCGGTACCAGGAGAGCACGTAGCCGTAGTTCATTAGGGTGATACCAGGAGATCAGATAGTAGTATTTCATGAGGGTTGTAGCTGGGTAGCAGGTACTGTACGCGTGGGAGTAGGGTGGGACCTTAGAGTAGGTAGAAGTCATGAGGGGATTACCAGTAGACCAGGTAGCAGTAATACATGAAGGTGGTACCATTAAATCGGGGAATGGTAGTCAAAATCAAAAATAAACTAGATGACTATTGGCAGCACCCATGAGTTTGGCTCTAAGTTGCAGTAGATATATATGAAGGTGGTTGCGATCTTGCTGAAGGGACGCGATTAGCATAAAAAACTAATTCAATCGGCAATATTATTAAATCATGTGTTTCTTATTTACAACCTGTATACAACTTAAAATGATTACTTAAAAACAATCAGCAATATTATCATCGACTCTAAGGCGGTACGAAGTCCGCCGGGAAAGCTAGTTATTTATATTAGACTAGTCAAAGACGGACACTGGATAGCATTGGTTCGTTTACCCTACACATCGCATCCTCAATACTCTACATATAGAAAATAAATTTCACAATAAACACAGGACAGATGTATCTGACTCTCTCTGTCGCTCCTCAACTCAACCCCTCACTTACCAGATAATAATAGTGGACCTACCGCCAACGCCCACTAAGTTTTCATTTTATTTTATGTTTGTAGATAATGTTAAAAAAATCATTTTATTTTCTAGATAATATTTTAAATTATTTTCAGCTCTTTTTATTTTTCTAAATTTTCCTTGTTTAGGTTTAGGTTTAGGTATACACCGTGGTTTTTTGAAGTTCCACTACATATTCAACCTGCGTGACCTCTCCCGGATCGCGGCGAGCCTCACCCTCCCACGTACGTCAGTGAGAACCGATGCGTTGTAAGATGTTGGCGCAACGAGTTCACTAGTGTTATATGTGCCAGGTTGATTAGTACTCAGGTAAGATAACCGAAAAAAAGAATTAGTATGTATGTTTTCATGAATATTGTTTATGTAACTTATTTAATTCTGAGGTAAAAGGCAGCAGTATTGTAGTTTTAGACAATGTTTATAAAAAAAAACATTTATAAAAGAAAAAGTTTCTGTGAATATTGATATTTTAGAGCAAAAGCTCTTGTTATTTCTGTGAGTGCTGGAGGCGCCGGGTATCGATCCCGGTACCTCTCGCATGCTAAGCGAGCGCTCTACCATCTGAGCTACGCCCCCTGTGAAGTATAAACTCAAATTACCCTATGCATTCCGCAATGTGACGACTGTTTTTGCTCTAGTTTTATCTTTCAGAACAATATTAGTATATAAAATCACTGTTTTGCTGTTAATACAGGCTTTTTAAATTTGTTCAGCAGTCTCGTATCTAAGATTTCCCTTAAATAACGTTAAACGTCTATAACATGTCGTTAATTTAGAGCATAAGTGGTATTTACTATTAAAAATCGCGTTACACGTTCAAAGTAACAAATTACTACAAATGGTTGAGTCTATTAATGTTCCGAATACGTCAAAAATAAGTAGGATGTAGCAAAATTAAAAGAAAAAAATTAACATATATTATCGGTAACTAACTATGTTCAATAGAAACTGAAGCTCTACATTGGATTACTCATAAGGCAAATAGAATTATTAATCCGTTAAATTTCACTTGTCGTTTTTTTATATGCCCACAATTTATGACCAATCTCCCTACACCGTTCATTCATTGTTAAGTTGGTAGTTGACAGGACAACAACTTGATGCGCGTAATTTGCGGATATATGTTGTCGACTCAAAATCAAAAAGTTTTGTTGTTTCGTACTCCTGTACTCCTTGACGAAATTATTAATATGGAAGAAGGTAAGCAGGAATTCCTAGTATTCGGCTATTCCAGAATCCTTAAACGACTGCTGCGAAAACACATCACCATGGGAAAATCACATAGAGTATGGGAGGCTTAATTAAGTCCTTTTAGATAAGTCATAGTATAATACCTATTTTATGTCATGACTTACCACAAATAATAAAAAAATGAACATGAACATAACAAACTGAACATTTAATTATGGTTTCTTATGAGCTACTTCATTTTATTACTATTATCCCGCTTAAAAAAATATGGTTTCTAATAAACAATAATAATTTATTGGCTCTGCATCACACCGTAAAATATTATTTATTAACCTAGTTATTTTCAGGATGTTCATAACACAAACTAAAAAGAGAAAGAGGATTTTCGAAATAATACTTTTCATAGATACTCGTAATATCCTTTAATCAATAATCAACAAAAATTTAACAGAGTCAAAAAAAAATCATAGAATTAATGATGGTGGTGGTGGTGTTCAGGAACGATGTGTTGAGCATGACCCTCATAGTGCACGTCAGCGTTGAATCTATAATTAGAAGAAAGTAAGATGAACATGAGTATTTTAGATTTTTTAAGATATATCATTTATAAGATCGAATTACTTCGTCAAGTACATATATTATTCAAAAAATTCTCTTGTTATTTATTTTTTACCAGCAAGAGACGAGACAAGCTTCCAATTCCGTACGTTTTCAAAACCAAAATTACATACTCAATATTTATTGGCTTTCTGTCTGATGAACTAATTATATTTTATTGTCATATCTTGTTTTGTCGCATGTCTTTACGTACCCGGTCTTGTGGTCGGCGTGGTACTTGACAGTCCTGACCCTGCCGTCGGGCTGGTGCAGGCTGTACTCGCCGTGCACGACGTGACCGTCGCGTGTCTCGTGCTGGGACTTGATGTCGTGTGTGTGAGGGTCCTTCACTTGGTAAGAGAACTCGTATTTAGGGTGACCCTGTAAATAATTATCATAGCATTAGCGACTATGTTTAGTTTGTATTTGTATTGATAATCTATAAAATTAGATCATCCTCTTACATAGTACTCGACGTGTTTCTCGGTGCCATGTGAGTGGTGCTGGTGGAGGCTCTGTGATGAGGAGGCGTGACCGTCGTGGTGGTCGTGGTGATGATTGTGGTGATGTCCTTCGTTGTGATGCTCGCTGTGTTCCTCGTGGTGGGCGTGGTGTTCGGGGTGGTGTTGCGTTTGGTGCAGCACGACGCTCTGTGAGGAGACTGCGTGTCCGTGACCGTGGTGCTCATGACCATGACCGTGGTGGTACTGCGCCCGCGCGCTCGCCACGGCGAAGAGGGCAATGACTGCTACAATCTAAAAAGTTAGAAATATTTATTTTATATAACAGTGACGAATAGATTGAAAAAAAAAACAAGGGTTGAATGTTTTACAAACATTTTCTGAAGTGTACTTACTTTTGCTATCATTTTGCAAATTTCTATATTGTTTACTGTTTAAGCAATTAAAGGGAACTGTTGATATGTCAAGACTTAATTGTCCTTTTATATGACGTTGAAAGTAAACAAAATGGCCCATTTGTTTCAAATTACTTGTATTTGTCCAAATATGTTTAAAGGCGACCTTGTATAATGAAATCAGGCTTTTACTCTACATTTCTTCACGGCAACTTTCCAACATTCAAAAGTGGCTTAACGTTGATTGTAATTGGTTAATTATGAAATAAAAAACCGATAAAATACAGTTCAGTTTCTTAATGAATGTCGTTTGGATAGATAACGATATTTTTATTTGTACATTATTGACGATAAAGATTTGAAAGATAACATCGCCCCTCTGCCACATTCTTAAGGAGGCCGCTATTTACAAATATGAACCCGACTCATAGGTTAGAGTTTTTTTTTTATAATGTTTAACAGGGTATGTAACGGTCTAGCATAAGCTTATTTCTTACAGACAATCATTAACAATTAGGTCAATTTTCGCGTAACGTTTCCATAGTTATGTAAATGTAGTATGTCATTAAAATTTAAAATTGACCATTGTAGTGGTTATCTCTACAAAAAGCAACCTTATGGAATTGTATCTACTATTTGAGAATTCGAATAAGTTCGGTTCATGAAAGACAAAAAAGTTTTTATTCAAAATATGATGCTATATTTACAATGTACCCTATTACATGATAATAAAGTTTATAATTTTGTAGATCTCTGACCCGTATTGACGTAGCTTGCTTAATTTTAAAACGTTGTAAGTGGTGATAGTTCTTTTAATGAGGGAAATATTTGCTGTTTTGATGGTTTCAAAAGATTTATCGTTGTAGTTGTACATGATTACATTATGTTGATTGGTTGATGGAAAAATAAAATGCATCACAAAACCTTAGAATTAGTTTTAATAAAAAGTAACATAAAATAACAGACAATGAAAACAAACTTATAACAATTTTAAAGATTCACGTTTATGATGATGGTGGTGATGATGATGATGATGATGAATGTGGTGCGAATTTCCGCTGTGTTTTATATCATTTAACCTGGAATGAAAACGCCAATTTTAATGAAATACATAAAAATATTTGGTACCAATTTATTCAGGAATAGAGGTTGACATTAGGCATTCATTATTTAATTACAACTGCAACGATCAATATAATTTCATATCTCTTGTAAGTATGAATCCTGGGTCCGTTCTAACCGACATCAACACGTAACCTCATATCTGCTTAAACGGTCAAGTGTAAATCAGTCTCGTAACACTGAGGATTTCGGGCAAGAAACCGTTTCTTAACACCGTGACGCTTAACCCCATCAGAAGTTAGTGAAAATTTCTACTGAATAAATAGCTTTAGACTAGCACCTTCCGTGAAAAGTTCAAAGACAGACAGCGAAAGTCCTACTTACAGGGTACGGCACGTAACTGACACATTAAATAATTTCGTTTTCTTGGGATCCTTATCCAAATGGTTAAACCATTTAACCATTTGATTTAACCACTTAACCATTTGGGATAAGGATCCCCAGAAAACAAAATTATTTCATCTGTCTTTTCTATAAAGCTTACATAAAAATACTTACCCAGTATGTTTTTCAGCTAGAATCTGTACATGTTTGATAGTGTCATCAGGTACGTCAAAAGTATAGTATTCTCTCATGGGCGTGTGAGGGTACGGAGGCGATGGCTTGAAACCACCCATGAGCTTGGGTTTCACCATGTATCTGTCGTATTTCGGGTTTTTCTGAAACAAGCTCAATGTTAATTTTTAGTCTATAATGTTCAGTGATCTAGAAAAAATCGTTTGGCGTTCAGAGGAAAACAATGAATATCAGCTTTAAACTACTCTATCACGCGTTTTTCAGTCTTAAAAAAAACAGCTTTTGTTACGGTAAATCACCACGTTTATTTATTTTATTGTAGGTGTGAAAAGGTGGCAGTGCAATACACTTGGATGGATGCAAATATGAAAATATATGACTTTAATGTGCTGCGATGGGCATCCAGATCAAAAGTTTGTTCGTCCAGTAAAAAGGAAATGAAAAAAATACATTTTTACTTACGTAGTAGTCCTGTTGAGGTTTATGATGATGTACATGCGCCGGAGTATGAACGTGTACCATGTGGTGATGATCGTCGTGTTTGAGGATATACTGTGATGAGTGACCATGCTTCGCAGATTCTGCTGCTAATGCATAAGCTGCTAATACACACAAGATCTGTAAGTAAATAATGATTTGAAAGACCCATTAAAAATGAATTGGTTTAAAGAATCCAGTGTGCTAATAAAGTTTTCAACATCGTAGACCACTAGGAGTGCATGAATAGCTGAGTGGTATGATACTGGACACCATGCTAAACCCACGGCGTGATGACGTGACGTGGTATCGATCCCTGCCCAGTAGTCTGAGTATGGATAAAAGCCGTACATATGACTTGATTATGTGTAGAAACCTCACTACACAAGAATTATATTTCTAAGTGCAAAAATGGATAGTAACATATATTTTAGGACAGACTATTTCAGGGAATCATTTATCTGTCAAACCAAGTAAAAACGTTGTTCCAAGGTCCAATAAAGACGCAGCATTTACACAGACTATCTTTAAAGGGGAAATTAAACTGTATAAGTTAAACACATGTTTGTGTAAAAACAAGTTTTTGACGATGATATAGAAAATAACTGATTATTTTTTTTTTACCTTCGTCGACATCTCGTCGACAGCCTATTCTAATCGCAGCAGTAGACTGGTCCATAATTCATAAAATGCATGACTTTATATCGAAAACAAAAGTAATCTAGGTGAATTTCACTATAAACTACTTCTGGTTGACCGTTAACATCCATATGAGATTTAGTAACGCTGTATTAGCAAACAACGCTATTTAAATGATGTATGACATGACTAATCGACATTTGAATAGAAAAGTTTAAAGAATAAGAGTTTGTTAAAAAAAGTATAATTGTGTAATTGTGTCCTATAGAAAATCTCATTTTTGTATGCTCTGACTTTGAGGCATTACTTCCGCGTAAATGTCTAACGGTACCTACATTCTAACGGGTAATTTTGTAATATCACTCTTAAGAGTATTTGGTGACATTTTTTGCGACATTTGCCTGCTACTGATGATTAAGTTCCCGTACTTACTTAATGTCATTGTAACAGCAATTGATCTCATATTCAATATGAGATGAATTACGAATGTGCGGAATACTAATCAACTGAGTTTCTCAATGTACCTACCTACTTACAATGAAACTAACTGGAATGAAAACATTAAACACATCATATTCTCATTATGACGAAGTCGCAGCGACGTGGGAGGAAGACATTATTTCAATAAAGAAAAACAATATATTATATCAAGAATAAACAACTACATTAAACAAAAAATAAGAAAACTGGTTAAGTGGGAGTCTGACTAGCGATACCGCTTGTTCAGCATAAATAGGCTAGATTTTTTTTTGCTAAAGCCATAACAGAATTACATCATCTGTGAACTGAACTTTCAACTAACTGTTAATGGGATACAGCCTAGTGAAGGAAAGAAATACAGACAACGGAGTTTCAGCAATAGGATTCCGTGTTTATCCTTTGTGTATACAATACAAAAAAAAAACCATAAGTTCAAAAACAAAATAAAATCACGATAATAATTTTTAACATTGTATATTCTCAAACAAAAACGTTAACATATTTAAATTTAATCTATTAGTGGTGGTGGTGTTTAGGTACGATGTGGTCTAAATGTGTGGCGTAGTCGCTTTTAGTGTCGTGACCGTCGCGGTGCTCGTGCTGCTGCTTGTGGTCTCCAGTGTGAGGGTCATCCACCTTGTACTCGAACTTGTATTTAGGGTGAGTCTGCAATGAAAGACGATGATAGACATGTATGGAGTAGGTCAAATGTATTACCTACAAAGTGTTATCTAAAAGTCACTTGACTCTATTGCAATTGAGACCATAGTCTTGCAAACATCGATCTATGAATAAAGTCAATGATTATTGAATAATCGGTTTAAAAATTGTTTTTGTGACGTCTGGCAGGGCAATAAATATATTTTCTTTTTTTATGAACGACTTTATTTCGTGATAAACTTTTATACCTATTCTTAAATAATTTGTTAATTTTTCCTCCGGGAAAAGGCAACCAGGAGACTGATTTTAATCAATATCCATAATTGTTTTGTTTTGTGTTACTTACGTAATAGTCAACGAGATGATGTTTGTGGTGCTTGTCGTGGATGTGCACGACCTCATGATGTCCATCGTGTTTGATATAATGCTGTGATGAAGTCGCATGCTCCGCTGACAATACTGTCATCACACACATCGCCAGTACGATAGTCACCTGTTAATAAATCGAAGATCAGGCAAAGCATCTAACAGGAAATTATGGAGTAGAATGAGTATCACTGACGGTCTTAATAATAAGTCAGAGTCACGGGACTGGGTTTAAATAAACGGAGAAATGTAAACTTTGGTATTTTGCACCCGCTTTTGGTTGAGGGGAATCGAGAGTTAGACTTTTAGTGTCTAAAACCTACCCATCATCCTAGCTTTTCCTTTTCTTTACTGAGGCCGCGGTTGAGGCAGCATTATTGCCCGAAAGGATTTTCGGGCAATAACGCTGGCCCGATCAGGTGTTAGCCTTAATGAGTTGGCTGACTTAATTGTCTAAATAAACTCCTTGAGGTCTATTTTATAGAGGCCTCAGAAAAAAAAGTTTCAAACAAGTACTCAGTAACGTATGCGAAAATTTTAATTTTATGCTTACCTTAATCGACATTTTAAATCCTTTTTGTTGACTTAAGTCCGTTCTAATTGTGCTAAGCTTATTAGTACACTGAATGATTATGAAAAAAGGCTTGCTTTTATATTAAAGTAAGGTTATCAAGGTAAAACTTTTCTTCACTTTGAATGTTGGGTCGTTAAGTAAAATTTATGATATTTTAATATTGGTAATTTGGGCTGTAAACTTTGTTACTACAATTCACTTACAGTAGTCCTCAGCGTAAATTAGTTTTAAATTACTTAATTCATTGGTAATTAACCTGATTAAAATCTTATTGTACTTTATTGTTTAAATGATTACGAAAGTTTACTGTAAAAGGAGTCTGGGTGTCTTTGTGCATGTGGTTTGAATGTTTGACAATCCTCGTTGACATGAAGATGAAATACCTTAGTAGAGCTAATCATATTATATCGTTAACAAACTTGACATGTGGGATACTCTTACAATATGGTATTAAACTTTTTTAGTGTCAGTAGAACCATGATATGAAACTTTTAGTGGTATAACAGACCTCAAATTGAGGTTTTGAGTTTTGAAAATCATAATCAAATATATTATTATGCTTCAGCTAAATTGAGTTTCGTTTTAAGGTTTCGTTTTAAGAGAGCCATCAAAAAACCTTGCAATAGGTCAATCATTTTGTAATTCATCATCGGTTGATACACATCAAACCCTTAAATCATGTCGTTCTATCAACGTTTGCAAAACTATGAAAACCTGTATGTTTCTTTTCCATAATTTTCGATTTCGATATCTCTCCATTTTACCTGCTGTGTTACAATTAAGGACAGAATATTTTCTGTTCGTTTCAGTAAACGGACGTTACTTCACTAATATTAGTACTTTATCTTTTGTAGTCATCTCATACATACTTACTTTGCTTGCAATATTTAATGAGGTATTTTGTAACGGAAATCGATATGCAATACCGCTATCTTTAATATCGTCTTATCGCAATGAAACTGTAATCACTGTTAGTTAAGACACTTCTTCTCTTGTATTAATTTTATGGTCCCCAACAAAACTCTCTGTTCTCTTGGACGATGGATTATCCTTTAGTGTCGGACGCTACTTGTGTCGATCTCATCTTCTTTCCCCGTCGAGGGGTGCTGGTGCTTCTCCCGCGACCGTTGATACATAGTACTAATGTAGTTGGTAGTTACTCCTCAGAGCTGTTCGAGGTCGAAAGTTTTTAGCTTCCTTTAACGCTTTGAAAAGAACTGCCAAAGCGTCTTGTTAACTCTGTGCTGTTGGCTTTTACCTAGCACTGAGGATAAGCGTTTTTATTCTACGTGGCAAAGTCCCACCTGGCACTGATGCTTGTAATATGATGATGATTGAAAATAGATACCTAAGTATAGAAAGTATGATAAAAATATTCGAACCCAAAGGATAACAACGGAAGCCTAATTTTGGAGTTTCCAAGTTTGGAGGCTCCACTGTCTGTAAGTCGCATCATTTGTATCTTATATCGGCTATTTAGAACCGTGATAGCTCGATAGTTGAAATTTTCACAGATGATATATTTAAGTACTAAAATATGATTAATTATCATAAAGCGTTGATTGAAAATTTTAACTGATAGAATACTAAAAAGATGATCAGATAAAATTTAACAAATGAGTAATTGTGTTGCAAAATATAAACGTAGGAGAGATTGGAATAGGTTACAAGTAGGCACACATGTAGTAATAAAAACGAAATATAATATTTTTGATAATTAATGTATTTTACATCTACTAACAGGTACATATTGCAATATAAAACAACTAGGCCTTAAACATTGTGCCGACTATGAGCTCTTAGAGAAGATTGGTCTTAACTCATAAAAGTGAGAACGCTTTTCGTGCGTTGTAGAGATTTCTCGCTTTCACGATCGAGATAGCCCGTTTTTAAGTGCTCTTAGTACTGGCACAGGTGACAACTATAATGAAGACAGGTAAACAGTTAGTGATGATGGTGAGGTATGATGTGGTCGATGTGCGCAGAGTACTTGGTCTTGGTGTCATGGTCGTGGCGTTCCTCGTGGTGAGACTTGTGGTCGCCGGTGTGAGGGTCGTCTACCTTGTATTCGAACTCGTACTTGGCAGGAGCCTTAAAAAATAATATAATCGTTCAATATAATTATAAGTCAAATCATATGCATCTAAAGATAGTTTATATTTTTTCTTTTTGAAACACGGGCAAATTGTTTCTCATAGGCTTTTAAGGTCTGGATCCTGGATATTTCAGTATAATCTATATTCCTTCAAACATGATTTGATTAAGAATAACCAGTGAGGAAAACCTGGATAAAAGCATAATAAAACTGAATTCATCATCAAATACCTACCAGAAACTCCTCGACATTAATTTAATTGTTTTCTGACGTCACAATAATTCACACTACATTGTCACTTACATAGTAGTCGACGTGGTGATGATGATGGTGCTTGTCGTGTACATGCACAGGCGTGTGGTGTCCGTCGTGCTTGTGGATGTACTGGGACGAGTACGCATGCTCCGCTGACACTGCAGCCATCGCACACACAGCTAAGATGCACAGAACCTGAAAGGAATAAGAAATATTGAAATGATACAAGGAGTTTAGACCAGGACATGAATTGGTATTGGTTGGGACTCTCCTTTTTGTTCGAGAATGGGATTATATTTATTTAGTTACGGCACGAGACGACATATTCCTTTATACAATTTCGAGAGACTGTTAAGGATAGACTTATAATCTAGAGTTACAACTGTGCACAGCACTTGCACAAGTAATAGATATTGGAACATGAATGCTAAAAAAGCTAATGTGGTAAATAACTGAAGAAAGTTAGTTTCCTAAGTTACTAAGACCGACAAAAAAGATATTACCTTAAAGACCATTGTAAAGCTTAGGTTTCTTTTTCTCTTAAGGTACTGTTGGCACTAAAGGTATTAGTGTACTGATGTAATACAAGAACAAAACACGCCTTTTATATAAAAAAGAAACTAAAGAAATCAAGGTAGTAATGGTTTCACTTTGATTTTTGGTAGTTACAATTATTTACGATAAGTTAATTGTTCGTTGTTTCGTAATACACTGCCCAAATGTCGGAACACATACATAAATTGCTTAAGATATAACGGAAACGCACATACAAAGTGTGCTGTCATTACCTACGCTAATTTGATTAAATGGCTCTAGATTTTGGGGGGAGTGGATGAGGATGTGGGTTTATTTTTTTTATTAGCTCCGTGCTGAGAAAAAGCGTTTGGAAACTACTATTGTTTTCTTCTTGGCTAGATGAGGGGGAAAGGTCTAGATCGTTTTGGTTTAGTTTGGAGATAGGTCTCTATACAAAACAGTGGGGTATGGAAAATAAACAAAATACTCAAATTAAATGATGATTATATAATGCTCAAATTAAAGGCATCTACTAGACCTTTCTTTTTTTCACAATATGATTTTGGTGTTAAGGAATGTCACACACCTGCTATCGACTAGACCGTAATTCCAATCCTCACCACACATACGAACATTGGAACTCTTTAGCCTCTTATAATCTTAAGCCTCTTCATTGTACACTAAACGACAAAATTTAATTAGGTTTAATATAATATTTCGTTACCCAACTTAATCCAACGTCCGCAGTAATTTTGAGGAACATATCTTTACTTTTTATATTCTGTATACTTCCTACATATTTTCTTCAGTTACCTTAACATTTTAATCTTAAACCAGCTACTGTCAGCAGCTCCGTTCGGTAAAAATCGAGAAACATCACACAGGAACAAAAAATGGGGATTAAAACTTGTAATACACTAAAGTAGTTTTCTACATACGCAATTTTACACGACGTGAATAGTTATTTATTTATGAACCAAATCGATGTTAAGCCATGATTTTAACATGTTGCATGAGCATTTGTACCAATTTTTACGAAACCTTCACGCCAATAATCCATAGGATACGAACCTTATTTAAGGGTACAAGAATGCAAGTTTACAATACGAAGAATTTCAATATTTTTACTCCGTTTTTGTTTCTGCCATTTGTGGGATTATTCTGACTAAAAGTAGGTTATAAAGATCGAAATAACACAGATAAAAAAAAAACAATTTTACGTTTATGATCATTTTAATACCTAATAAGAATTGTAAATGGGTAGTTGCGTAGCTTTTAAGCGAATGAAATTGCTTCACTAGACTTTTATTATTATAATTTTATTGGTTGTGATACAACAACTTTTTTGTGTGACTTTCGTTGTTTTAAGTTTACTTGCCGGAAGGAATACGACATAGTTACACCTTAAGAAGATAGGTAATACTATAGTTGTTGAAAATAAGCGGTTTAGTGACATCGTTGCAATTTTATAAAACACTAGCTTTTCGCCCGCGTCTAGGTCGGTTACATCGCGTTTCCAAGAAAAAAGTTTTGCATAGAAACTATCCTATGTTCTCTCTCAAGGTCAATTCTATCTCTGTACCAAATTTCATTAAAATCAGTTCGGTGGTTTAGACGTGAAAGCGTAACATACACACAGACAGACAGAGTTACTTTCGCATTTATAATATTAGTAGGGATCAATGCTAATGTCGAATAACAGAAACTTAAAAAAAAATATCATGTAAACAGAATTGTTTTCCATATAGCTATGTTTCTTATTATCTCAAAGGAAGGAGTATTCCTCTATAACAAACCTAAACAAGTAAAGTATTGGTATATTTTACTTGGGCGTACACAATACCTATTCGTATATTTGTGCATGCGCAGATCCAATATATATATATATATAATAAGGTTATTCTGCTATATTAAGTACTTCAGAAGTGTTTCGCAGATATATGGAAAATAACTCTTTGTAAAGATTTTTTTTATTTTGTATCTGTAAAAACGCAAAAGTATTAATTTCCTAAAATTCCTATTGATTATGCAATCAATTTCAAAATTCTTTATTCAAGATAGCTTATTTGATCATTAGGGTTATCTTGGTAAAACACAATAGTAAAAGTAACAATCGAGTCTTAAAAAATAATTTTATTTACAAAAATCAACAAACATAATTTCAACAGTCGAGAACACCAACAAAAAATGCTGAATATTTTTTTCAGTGATGATGATGCTTCTTAGGAACGATGTGATGAGTGCTGTGCTTTACGTCGGCGTGGAACCTGTCGAGACAGATTGAGTATCTTTACTGAAAAAATAATTACTCATGGTGATATATGTACTTCTTGAAGTAAGTCTGTTGGGCTGTGGAAGGAAGATATTGCTCTATCTATACCGTTATACCCCGTTTAGTTTTAATAACTGAAGTAGTCTTACTCAAAGAGAGATAAGAAGAAAAATAAAAAAACAAACTATTAAGACTGTCAGATAGATTTAGAAATTTTTTATACATGTGTTTTTACTTTCTTCTCATAAACAAAAAAATAATGCCATAGAAACTCATGTAACGTCATTTCCCAGTACGTTTTTCACTACCAAGTAATTTACCCACTACCATATATTTTATCACCTTTGTGCTTGAGCACCTTGCTTTTAATCTTCTTATTTTTTTAGTGACAAAAGGAGAAATACTTTCATATTCAATATGTTTGGGATCTTTCTGACGGATTTTTTTTGTAATCAAATGTTCTATTCACGTCAAAAACGGCTTTTAAAATCCTTACCCGGTGTGTTTGTCAGCATGATAGTGGACATGTCTGACGGTACCATCAGGTTCGTGCAGGGAGTACTCTCCTTTGACGCTGTCACCGTCGCGGTGCTCGTGGTGAGACTTGTGGTCGCCGGTGTGCTTGTCCTTCACCTCATAGGCAAACTTGTACTTCGGATGAGTCTAAGAGCAAAAAGTTATTAGTGTTTTTATTCTTAAGTCGAGAAAAAGTATCAAGGCATTTTTATTTTTTTTCCAGGAGGCCAACTACCACGTCATAAACTATCTGACTTACTTTCCATTTGTGGGATAGCCACGATACCTATTCCTTTCAAAGTTGATTGCAGACCATCAATAGGTAAAGTCATAAATCGTTTCCGTATAATTTACTATGATATATTGGTTAACTTGATATGACTTACATAGTAGTCGACGTGGTGATGATGGTGATGCTTATCGTGAATATGCACAGGAATATGATGACCTTCGTGCTTGTAAATATGCTGAGACGAATGAGCGTGTTCGTGGGCTGATGATGACGTCACAGCTACCAACACAACTATCAATAGATACAAGACCTGCAAGATTAAAAAAGAGTTTGTATAGAACTTTGGTTAGGTGAAAAAAATGAATTTAGTTCTAATTGCAAATACCTTAGAGTTCATTTTATTTTTCTTTTGTTTCGTCTGATTTATATGAAATCTACAAGTTGAATGATAAGTTATCTTAAAACTAACGCTTTTATACTAAAACAATATTCATTGCAATAATAATTTCACCTTTCAATAGTTGTAGTTAAAAATTTCGTCATTTAAATATGTACTGTCGTTATTGTTTTGCGAAACTTATCAATCGTAAATAGACTGTTAGCAAATATTATTGAACGCGAAATATTAGTTGGGTGAATTTCAACAGGTCCAAAAAAATCTTCATTTCCGTGGATTTTTTATTCTTCAACTTTAGAACAATAAAAAATAGTGTTTTCTCAAGTTTTCGATCAGATATGCAGTTTTGCTTAATATCTAGCAGATAGCTTAAAAAACTAACGAGATATACAAGATTGAAAATTCCGTGCCACGGCAATGAAACATGCATGCACGGCAATGAAACAGGCGTCCATGGCAATGAAATGTTATTATAGTGTACAAGAATATTTAAATGATAAAGTTAATCATTGAAACAAAAATAAATACTATTAATTTATACGCAATAATAATAGAATATAATGTGTAAAAATCCAGTCACACATGATATTATTTTTATAATATAACTATAAATAGATACATTCCTGTCTAGTGGCGAAACAAACATAAGTCACGGAAATGAAACACGTGGCCACGGCAATGAAAGGAAACTGTTTTACAAGGCACGGCGATGATATTTTTTTCATTCCCGTGTATTTTTTTTCATTGCCATAGCAAATTTTGTCCACGGAAACCACGGAAATGAGAGCACGGCGATGAAAATCAAGGGGTATAATTCAATTTACTAAAAAACTGGTAATAATTCACAGTAATGAACACTTTACAAATAAGCTAAATATAAATGGCATTGTATTGAATGCTCAATCGAGATTAAAAACTTATTGAAATAGAAGTTAGACCTATCCACGGCGATGAAAGAAAAAATGTCCAGTACCAAAAAAATTGAATACTTTTAATTATAGCTCGAAAACGCAGGCACGTACACACGTCGTTCCTTGTCTAGCCTTTCGACGTTACTTATATGCAACGTTTAACGCAAAACGGGAGCGACGCAAAACGTTAGAATATGCAATATTCTCAAATATGTTTAGGACATGGCGATGAAAGGTAGTTCTGGGACAAATGGTTTTTTATTAACCATACGTTGTATTGTGTAAATATTTGAATAAATGTATTCCGAGTCAATACTCTAACTATTCACGAACCAAATAAAACTAAGTTTTAATATAAATAACGATACATTTTTGATCAATGATGACTTTAATACATCAAGGTGAGTCGTGGACAAACACGGCGATGAAAGATTATGTGGTTTAACTTTTTTTTTTGGAAAACCTTTTAATTATATTAATAAAATATTTAGTGCTACAGATAGATTTTTATGTCATCTACCTAAAAAAAATGTTAGAACATTATAACAATGCTTTTTAGTACCGATTTCATCGATGCCACGCAATTTTTGGGTCCGGGAAATTCACCCAGTTATGTTAACTTCTTAGTTTGTTTTTTGTTTAACAAGACAAGAATTTGACAAGTCAGACGTAAGTATTTAATATTAATGATCAGATTATTTTCCTTTGTTCCTTTGTGAGAAAAAAAAAATAGTTAGTTATGTTGTTATGCATGATCTTAGGACTCAAACTAAATAGTATTAATATTTTATAACAGTTTTTTTTTATAATAACTATCGTGAGACTGATTCATTATATTCATATAGTCGAACTGTTCGACTCGCGATCCCGCCGCGTCTGCTCATGATTAAGGACTCCGGTTGGATCCGAAACTAGTCGGGCTACCCCGATAAATACGCGTGAGTAAACCGTTACATTATTTAATAATTTTTTAACATACCGATGTTAATTTTTCAATGAAGAACTATCAGCGCCGGATTTAGGGGCCCTGAGGCCTCGGGGCAAAGGAGTGGAGGCCCCATTGGCCCAAATTATTTTCATTCGTGAAATAATAATCGATAATACGGCACTGAGAACAGTACATCGATGCAGCTTGGAACCTAGACGAGACTAGCGCAACTGAATATCTGCAATATATTGAACTGACAAAGTTATGTCGCTTGTTTAAAAGAAATGTCATCCCATTGGAATATTCTAAAGCGGTATAACATTGTGTCGGCCCTTAGAAGCCACTCATAAAGTTTCGTAAAGGTTGGGTAGATGTTTATGATACTTTTTATTGAAAACACATTTGTCGTTCTAAAATCAAGAGTACGAGTTAATGCGCTACACTTCAATGAAGTAAAATCTTTTTTTTGTAAATTACGTTAATGTTAAAATTTAATTAGCCAAACTGGATAGCATAAAGTTGGGCTTGTAAACTGTGGAATGCTGCGGTGTGTTGCTTTTCAAACGAGATTTAAAGATCGTATTTACATCACGATAGGTAGCGGCTGTGCTTACCTCTGGCTAAGACTACTGCTTAAGACCATGCACAGCAGTTATCGCTTGCCACCAGGTGTACCGAAGACTCATCTCTATACGTACATAATAAGTTCCATACAATTTATAGTATTCAAAGTATAAACCATTTCTGCATGTCTATATATGATAATCCTGTTTATTTTAAGAGTAGCTGTACTTAGTTAATAATTCAGGTATTTAATTGATACCCATAAATAATTTTCTAGCATGGATACGAGTTATAAAAACTCTGAAACACGCGATGTAATGCGAATATCTACAAGCTATTGGCAGAATAAATCACGCGAGTTCTTTACAACCGACTTAAAAAGGAGGAGGTTCTTAATTCATCTGTTTGTGTTTTTTATATCCGAACTTCGCAATGATGTTTTTATTTTATTTTTTCTTGAAACTTACCCGAAATTTGTATAGCATAGCTAAATATTACAACTGTTTTTATTGTAGTGACTTAGTAGTAAGATCCCCGTCTGTATAGATTAGTAGTTCAGGTATTATTCTTAGTTCTATGGTTTAGCTGTTTGAGTAAATAAAACATAAAGAAACATTTTTTTTTTTTATAAATTTGTTCTGCCATTTATCATAGCACCATTACAGACGGTTCTTTGCTAGGTTCATTATTTCTGTTATAAAACATATTTTCAATTATATGACAGAAAAATAAATTTTAATGTGCAGGATGCTAATGTCGATTTTTCAGAAATATTATCACTAGATCCAAATAATGATGGCCATAGGACCGCTTCAGTGGTTACGAACGGATATAATTAAATCTTATTAAATCGGTTTGGCATCTTTGAGTAATTGGGAAAAATACTTTAAAATCCAACGAATAATTGAGAACCTCCTTCAAATTTAGGTAATTTATGATGTTGATTGGTAACTTGGCAATGATTGTAGTGAAATCGTTTATCGATAACAATTAGGCTGAGGGCAAGCAATTAATCTTCACGCAGACACTTGTAAAGGTTCCTTAAACAAGGGATACCGCCCAGATGTATTTTTTCCTAAAAAAATGGTCTTCATACATTTTGAGTAAAAAAAAACCAGAAATATTTAAAACAAATAATACTTTTATTCCAACAAAAACAAAACTCAACAATCACTTAAATCTTAAAATACAACAAGAGTTTAGTGATGATGGTGCAAATGATGGGTACTATGCTTCACGTCAGCATGGAAACTGAAAACAAAAATGAAAATAGGTTAAGGTCAAATATGGAGAACAAAGAAAAAAAAGTCTAAGCATCAGTACTATTTAGTACTCACCCAGTGTGTTTGTCAGCGTGATAGTGAACATGCCTGATGGTGCCATCAGGCTGGTGGAAAGAGTACTCTCCCTTGACGCTGTCACCGTCGCGGTGCTCGTGGTGGATCTTGTGGTCTCCGGTGTGAGGGTTCTTCACCTTGTACTCGAACTTGTACTTAGGGTGAGTCTGGAAGAAAACCTCACCATCAGTGTTTTGTTTTAATGGCTGCAGCTTACAATGTACCCGCTACTTACATAGTAGTCGACATGGTGATGATGATGGTGCTTGTCATGAATGTGCACAGGAATATGGTGACCGTCGTGCTTGAAAATGTACTGCGAAGAGTGACCTTCCTCTGCTAACACAGCAGCTACTGCACACACTACTAAGATGAACAAAACCTGGAAAGCAAAAAAGCTTTTAGAAATTTCAATACTTAAACCAAAAATACATTTTAGCCGAGATCTTCTTCATAGTATTGAAATACCTTGACCATCATTTTAGATATTCTTGGTTGGATACTGTACTACTGTGACAATGTATGTAAGTCAACTGATAAAAAAACTAAAGCAATCGAGGTTTTTATAGTAAAAGGTAAAGTACTATGCGATTTTTATTTCATTCATTAAATGGCAGTTAAGCGTTTGCAAATCCAATCAAATGATTGCAAAAACACATTTACGTTCATATTAGTCTACTGGCTTTCTCGGAAGTTCGATAAAAACATTCGCATGTCAACTCTTTCTTAATTATACTTCAAACTATGAAGGTCACTAATCTCAATTAATTTCATTCGTGTTAATAATGACAAGGGTCGTGAGCATCATCTAATGCCTCCGTTGCTAATACTCTTTAAGTATTCTGTTTTTAAAACTGTTAGGTATGTAGAAAAATCCGTTTCTATTTGTCGATCAAGGTAAGGGAATTTAAAATTAAAACCAGTCTGCTAATTTCCAACAAACTCGTGGTTCCCTCATATCAGGTAGCGCGAGCATTGATTACCACGCCTGCCTTATTGCGGCTTGGAGATTCAGCTAACTTCATTTCATATTATACGAAATGAAGTTACTGCTAAATTCAATTCCCTTTTAAAAGCTTGTCATCAGGACTTTTATCGTATTGCTTTATTGTTAACAGGCTGTTTCGTTCGTCGATAACATTAAAAACGCAAGTGACACTATTTTACTTTCGAACTTTAGCATAAAATGGAACTTTTGTACAAACTTTCGAGAGTGTTATATTTTTTTTATGCTAACCAGAAAATGTCTCCGTACTTTTCTGATTTATATAAAGTATTAACCCAGTTTAAAAGTTTGCTATTGCTATTAGGTACTTACAGGTTAAAAAAATGACAAAACATAACTATAGTACTAATTTTGTATGAATAAAAATTCAAAAAGCCAACGACACGCGGTATTCCCAGGAGGTCACCCATCCAAGTACTAACCGCGCCCGATGTTGCTTAACTTCGGTGATCGGACGAGAACCGGTGTATTCAACGTGGTATGGACGTTGGCAATGCAAGTGGCTAAGTACATGATTAACATTTAGATACTAAGTTTTCCGGCGATTGCATCCATGTAGAAGTCAATGTATTTCAATTTTTTAGAACTTTTGTTAGGTACCCTTTTGTAAACATTTATTTACAATTTCAAATAAAAAGCTTGAGTCAGTCATTGTACATTTTTAACTGTCCCTATTTTAACAAAAGGTTTGAAACTTCAAACTTTTTAGGATAAATGCCTAATGAGTTTTCCATTTTTTTTTACTTTCAACCTGTTTACATTACTTATCTTTCATCAATTCTGTAAAATGTCAAGCACTTTGAAGTAGACTGAAGAACGGAGTCACGTTTTGCAAAACAAATTATGCCACCCTTTTCCATCCATTTATGAGCAAAATTTCGCAAAGGTCATTCATAGTAACGCCTGTATCACAAAGCACTTCAATCTTTAGTTATTTAGGATCATATATCATTCTTTTGTTCTAAGCGTTCGCATTCAGCCATTTAGAACAAAGCATTTTTAAGTAGGTATTGGAGGTGTTGTATGAAGGATTGCAATGAATTGCCATACATACAAAAACGCGGATGACGTAGCACGGCGGTTCAGGTTTAGTCAGTAAGAGTCGAGGGAGTGGATGTTCATAAGGATTCCACCGCCTTAAAAAAAAAATGTACAGGAGGTATATGAAGCAAGAAGCAGAAGAATTTAAGAAAGCATTTTTGGTTCATAATAAATAATGATGCGTTTCTAAAGTTTTAAAGTAGAGGATTTTTGTTATTATCTAATTTCCGGATACTATGATTATTTTTAAATACAGGTATCAAAAAGTTCTATTATCCTTGCAATTCGAGCAATATGAATGGATCATTATTGTAAAATCCTGTTTTAAAATTAGCTAGAAAGTTAAAAAAAGATGACAGCATGGCAAAGAAAAATGTTATAGTTTTAAGATATTTATTGAGGTAAAATAGTAAAACATAACAAGGTATACAACAAAACAGCATTACAATTTAAGTAACTTAGTGGTGATGATGCAGATGGTGGGTGCTGTGCTTCACGTCTGCGTGGAATCTGTTGAAGAAAGAATACATGTTTATTCACAACACTCAGAAATGTTATTATAACAGTAACAGCTATTCTGATAACTTGAAAGAACATTCCATGGTTTAAAAGGATTAAAAAAAAAAATCTTCTTTTTTTTGTTGATGAATTAGGATCGATCGCTGACAGTTTCTTTTTAAAGACGTCCGCGGTATAAATACCTGGCTTACTTACCCGGTATGTTTGTCAGCGTGATAGTGAACATGTCTGATGGTGCCATCAGGCTGGTGGAAAGAGTACTCTCCCTTGACGCTGTCACCGTCGCGGTGCTCGTGGTGGATCTTGTGGTCTCCGGTGTGAGGGTTCTTCACCTTGTACTCGAACTTGTACTTAGGGTGAGTCTGGAAGAAAACCTCACCATTAGTGTTCTGTTTTCAATGGCTGCAGCTTACAATGTAACCGCTACTTACATAGTAGTCGACATGGTGATGATGATGGTGCTTGTCATGGATGTGCACAGGAATGTGGTGACCATCGTGCTTGAAAATGTACTGCGAAGAATGACCTTCCTCTGCTAACACAGCAGCTACTGCATATAATGCTAATAGGCAAAACACCTGAAACGGAAAAGATTTTTTTTTTAAATCAACTTTTTTTTAGCCAACCTATGCTTAAAATAGTTACTACCTTAAAGAACATATTGTTTTTTTCTAATAGTACAAGAAGTCCCAAGTTATGAGATAAACTGATACATTTACAAATCATGTGTCGCTTTTATAGTTAATTCATTCCATTCATAGTTTACGGTAGTTAAAATGGTTTGTAATATCTTTATGACATTTCGTAAAAACATTAGCGCTGCGTTCAATAGTCATGTGATGAAGTGGAACGGCTCAAAAAACATTGAAGTTGAAATAAAATTGAAATTTCCCCAGACGATAATGTAGAAAAACATAACCCTTCGTTTTCAATCGGAGTTAGAGCGGAAAACCTTTATTGACATCAAGAAAAATGTACGGGACGTGAAATATTTAATATTCAGTCATTACAATTACAATAATATTGGGAAATAAAAAATAGAAAAATGAATAGAGCTGAGAATAAACTGTTTGCGGGATCGTCCCTTCATTATCTTATCATCGTGTACCTTTAGCAGCAGATGAAATAAAGCATAGCAGATGCCTAGCTCTCCTCCTCCACAAACTGTTACCATGGCAACACGATACCTTATCTTAAGTTATGAATATTGATATTCCGAGAGGAGCCAAAAGTGTCTTGATAGGTCAATTCAATTGTGAATTAAAGTTACATAAACGTAAAACCAGCCCATATACGTTGCTGCTGTTATATTACTGCTAGGCGCTGGCCTCTAGCCGTATAGGGGAGATACGAGTTTTGTGAAGTAAAACATATTGATGACAAAATAATCCAATAGGCATGTCTTTAAAATGGTTTAATAATATCACAACAATTAAAACTGTAAAACAAAATGTGCTAAAATAACAACAGGAAGCAAATGAAACAGCAAGAAGTATAAACTTAAATAATAAAAACGAGAAGAATCAGTGGTGATGGTGATGGTGTTCAGGGACGATGTGTTGGGCGTGACCCTTGTAGTGCACGTCGGCGTTGAATCTGTAAATCACAAAAAAAAAACATTTGGGGATCAAGAAACATTACCTCATTTTAGAGATGACAAGCATTGAATGTATGGGAATGACATTCCTTTTCAGAAAGTGAAATGAAGTGTTTTTTGGTTGATTGTTCAATACATCGATAGTGAATGAAGTGATTGAAGATCAACGTCAGCGATTGAATAAATAAAAATTTGTTTGGCTCAGGGCTCAGGCAAATAGCTGAAAGCTTACCCGGTCTTGTGGTCGGCATGGTAGGTGACAGTCCTGACCCTGCCGTCGGGCTGGTGCAAGCTGTACTCGCCCTTCACAACATGGCCGTCGCGCGTCTCGTGCTGAGACTTGATGTCATGTGTGTGAGGGTCCGACACATGGTAAGCAAACTCGTACTTAGGATGACCCTATAATGATGGTAAATAATAAGGAACCGTGATAATATAAAACTTATAAAATAGCTTTGGAGAAATAGTTCATTAGCTTACATAGTACTCGACGTGTTTCTCAGTGCCATGTGAGTGGTGCTGGTGAAGGCTTTGTGATGATGAGGCGTGACCGTGTTGGTGGCCGTAATGACCGCCTTGAGGCTCAGCGGCGATCGCAGCTATGGCGATGACAGCAACGAAGATCTGGTCAAAAAAGCAAATTGGATAAGATTTATGCCAAACTGAACATACCTTCTATTGCTTTTATGAGAACTTATGGTACATTTACATGAGAACAATTAAAATCTGCCTCGACTTTTAACTTGAAAACCTTTTTATTTTTCACACTCAATCAAATAGAAAACTATCTTGTTGAGAATGATATACTAGTAGTAGTGGATGTAATACCTTGATCATTGTAGATGTTTGAGGTTGACTTGCTTTCAGAGTTAATTGGTGACTGATACACTGAGAAAAAATCGTAAGGGTTTTATACAAAACAATAAAGCCTGTTTAATTAATAAGCGCTAAGTAAAATTTATGAGAAACAATTTTGTTTTGAAACCCGCTCAAATAGGGGCGTGTGGATTTTGGCCTTGTTGCCTTGCAGTTTCTGACTCACTGATCTCTGTTTACACTTACACTTTTTCTGTTTTGTATATGTAGGTTACAAAAAAAAAATATACAGGCAGATATTGTAAGAAGAAAAATGCGCGTATTAAAACAGAGTAAAAGGACGTTGACAGGCTTTGAAAATATGATGATAATAGTCGAAAGACATTGTCGACACACTCCAAATTGTATCCATAATATCAAAAGAAAAAACATTACGCACTTTGAGCAAGTATTCAGAATACTTGCTTAATGTACCTACGTAATGTTTTTGCTAGTGCTATCAAGCTAACCAAGTGCTATCCAGAATACTGTATTCTGGGTTCCAGGTCCATTAAACATATGACATGTACATACATATCATTGTGCTTTGAAGTCATCATTAAAAAAATCCTATAGAGAGACGAAACAACGAAAGGAGTAGTTAAGTAATACATTATCAAAATACAGACCTACATTATAAATTGTAAGTGCTTGTTGCTAGTTGCTCTAGATAAGTTCAATATAATTTTAAAAGATTTTGTTCTTTCAAACTGTCGTTCACTGACCCCAAAACTATACGTAATATACAAGTTTTGTGAACTTGCTGTATGACGTAAAATAAAGCATTACAGTAACTTGAAAGGAGATTGTTTTACATATAAAAAGCTTGGTTTTTTTAATAATTATCAGTAAGTACTTAACTTTCTCAGCAAAATAACCTGAAACAAACAAAATGTTTACAAAGGTAAGTGTATTTTTTTTTGTTTAACATTCACCTTCCTTACGATTGCAATTGAACAAATACCATAAACTTGATAAAAACGTTTGTTTTTTTAAACTTAGTTTACACGAGGGATTACAAGTATAAAGACTCTTTTAAAAGATGTTGCAATTGCATGCCTACATCGATTTACAAAAGTTGGAACCCAAGAAACAACAATACATTCATCATCAAAGCTTTGGACTATTTAGGGGCAGTACAAGACAAAACTTTAATACGTATAAATAAATGTTTCAGATCCTTCTAGTCAGCATTGCTATGGTAGCAACCACCGCAGCTCAAGACCATTACCACCACGGTCACGGCCACGCCTCATCATCGCATAGCGTTGTTTTACATCACGAACCAGTACATCACGAACATATACATCATGAGCCTGTTCACCATGAGCATGTACACCATGACGAGCACCATCACGGACATGAAGGACATCAACACCACGAGCAACAGCATCACGACCATCACCACCACGGCCACGCTTCTTCTTCACAGAGCCTCCGCCAACACCATGGTCATGGCACCGAGAAACACGTCGAGTACTACGTAAGACAGAAATATAATTTTCAGTAATTTAGAACTATTACGTTATAATATGATGGTCCATCTAATTGCACTATTGGTATTTTGCAGGGTCACCCTAAATACGAGTTCTCTTACCAAGTAAAGGACCCTCACACACACGATATCAAGTCCCAGCACGAGACACGCGACGGTCACCTCGTGCACGGCGAGTACAGCCTGCACCAGCCCGACGGCAGGGTCAGGACTGTCAAGTACCATGCTGATCACAAGACCGGGTAAGTGAAGTTACTTGAGCTAAAAGTATGATGATGTTACTTACTTACTCACTCTGTTGGCTCAGCGACCCAAATTGTGTCTTGGCCTCTGATACGAGAGAACGCCCCCTTACCCGATCCTTCGCCACTTCTCGCCAGTCATCGGCATGAAGCGCCCGAAGATCCGCCTCAACTGTATCACTGCATGTATGATGATGTTACGATACAAGTAAAGATATGGATAGCACTATGATAGATTGTTCTAATCAATTCATTTTCTTTCTCAGATTCAACGCTGACGTGCACTACGAGGGTCACGCGACACATATCGTACCTGAACACCATCACCATCATCACTAATTATTAAGTTATTAAAACCATTGTTATTTACTTTGTTTTCATGTTATTCATAGTTTTACGTCACTTAATTGTTTGTTGATTTTCAGTAATATAATAAAATTAAGAAAACTTTATTTATGTATTTTTTATTGTATTGAATTACGGCCAACGATTTAACACATAACATTGGGTCAATGTTGACTCAAGAACTGAGAACCTTTTTTGATATTCGATAGAAGATAAAACGGTTGTTTATTTTTAAAACAAATGACTTAAGTCATTACTTTAACATGACGTATTAATTAATATTATTGTTTCATAAAAAAAACCATTAATTGAAGAAGTACGTGCTAATCCGGAAAGTGAAGTACGAAAGCCTAGCCTTTTTTTCGCAGTCCCTCTGGTAATTTTTTTTTGGTGGCATAAAGCGAGCTTGATTTGCTATTAACTTTCTTTGAACGAAATATAATAAATTTCCATATTTTTTGCATATGTTTTCAAAATACCGAGTTACTGATGACTAGGCCACATATAATTTACTATTTAAAATATTTAATCTTTAGAGCACGAGATTATAATTAAAAACGAAGATTACGATAGGGTTTTTATTCGTTACTTTAAAAACTCGGTCAAGAGCGAGTCAGACTCACGCCTCTAAGGGTTCCTTACAAATATGAGGACGAGCAACTAAAATTGAACAACCTACAACTTTAATTTTAGTTTTAGTTGGAAACAGGAATAGATCATCCATGAAAATTTCACTCTCTAGCTATTACGATCTGGCGATACAGGCTGGTGACAAACCACAGCGCTTCCTAAGTAACAAAATTCTTTTCTTCTTTAACCTTTTTATGGCTGAGTCATCCACCTACAACATTCAAACAGATAAATGAATCAAATTTATTTAATCAAAAGAATGAATTAAAAGAACGTGGTTTTTAAAGCCAACTTTTGCAAGTGTTGCTTTTGTACCACCTTAGATTAAGGACGTATGTCCTTGTAAGTTTTAGTGCATTGACTAATTAATTTAAAAAGGAATCTATCTATACTAATATATAAAGCTGATGAGTTTGTTTGTTTGCTTGTTTGAACGCGCTAATCTCAGGAACTACTGGTCCAAATTGAAAAAATATTTTTGTGTTAAATAGACCATTCATCGAGGAAGGCTTTAGGCTATAAACCATCACGCTGCGACTAAAAGGAACGAAGATACAATGGAAAATGTGAAAAAAACAGGGCAGGTATAAATCATAACTTATATCTTCTACCCACGGGGACGAAGTCGCGGGCAACAGCTATTGTTGAATGCAGGGAAGATCTAAGTACGTCTTTAGGAAACAATTGAAGGCATTCGACTTTCGAAATAAATTTAACTTACTACTTTAAACAATTTTAAGTACCTTTTTAACCTGTTCGTTGAATCTTCAATGTCAGTCATCATTACAGTTACGATATCAAAAGTAAGACTTCAAAACACAACACCTTTACAAGTTCGAAGACTAAATAGTGAATCTCAGAAGTACACATTTGAAAGAAAGAAGGTATTATAAAAATTAAAAATATTTTAATTTTTTGATACAACATCAATAACAGTACTAAACAAAACTTAATATGTATCAGTCAAATATTTCAGCAATCAGTGGTGGTGAGGGTGTTCAGGGACGATGTGTTGAGCGTGACCGGAGTAGTGTACGTCGGCGTTGAATCTGAAATGACAATACAATACGTTATTAAAGTCTAATTATGTTTAAATAAAAAGACAACTCAACTATGGCTAAAGTATTTACACTTACCCGGTCTTGTGGTCGGCGTGGTACTTGACAGTCCTGACCCTGCCGTCGGGCTGGTGCAGGCTGTACTCGCCGTGCACGAGGTGACCGTCACGCGTCTCGTGCTGGGACTTGATGTCATGAGTGTGAGGGTCTGACACTTGGTAAGCGAACTCGTATTTGGGGTGACCCTGAAGCACAAAGAACCAGAATTATTGAGCATCGGCAACAATTTAAAATATTTAATGATTGAAAGAATTATCCATTGTTATCGTACATAGTATTCAACGTGTTTGACGGTCCCATGTCCGTGCTGCTGGTGGAGGCTTTGTGCTGAGGAAGCGTGACCGTGTTGTGCTCCATGGTATTGTTCCTGGTGACCTCCGTAGTAATGTCCCTGCTCGTGTCCCTCATAATGATGGCCTCCTTGGTGCTGAGGCTCGTGAGTTTGATGCAACACAATGCTCTGGGATGAAGAAGCGTGGCCATGTTGTCCTGAATGTTGGTCTGCTTGGTGTCCTTGTTGGTAATGTTCTTGCTGGTGACCCTGGTAGTGGTGTTGAGGCTCGTGGGTTTGATGCAGCACAATACTCTGAGATGAGGTGGCGTGGCCGTGGTTGTGGTGATAGTCTTGTGGTACTGCAACGATTGCTGCCACAGCAGTAGCTAATACGAAAACCTACAAAAAAAAAAAGAATTGGTGATAAAGCACAAGCTTAAACTCTGAATATGGATTTTTAATACCAAAATATTATTTTATTAAAATCGCACCTTTGCGAGCATTTTGAGTTTTGATGATGATTGTTCAAAAGCGCATTTATTTCTGATGGATCTGAAAATAAACTGGGTGTTATATATGATGGCGATAGTCAGGTTTTGGCGAAAACTGTAGCATTCAAAACGAGTTCCACCTGCCAACAGTCGGTTAGTCTGTTGAAATGTTTACGATTTAAGTAATGAAGGACCATTTTTTTATTGTACTGGAGTGAAAGAATATTTTTCACCATCAACATTAAGCATAATATATATAATAAATAATATTCAACCTTTGTAACTGTTAACGTAAAAGAATATGAATAATTTTCAAATATTAGATAGTTGTGTTGCCTGTAGGTGCAATTAGATTTAATTATGGTTTGAAACTGGAATCCATAAAAAACTAGAGCATTTAGTACCCTAGTGTTTTAGTACACAAGTAAGAAAAACATTTTTAATAGTACGCCAAAAAATACATTACTAAGTAAGTCAGTTAATGAACTTGAACTATATTCGAGGGATTAGCCTTTTTATTTATAACATTTTCCGGCGTGGTCACTGCAGTTAGCCTGAATCAACAAGTCTAAACAAGGCTCTAGCCACAGTAAAGATAAGAAATAAATACGTTAACAACCATTACTAAGGGTTTAATTCCTGCGGGGTTTTGTTCACGACTTAGAAGGTACGTCATTAACAATCAGTATTCTATTATCCTCATCTATTAGGGTTAGCACCAAGGAGGGCCGGATCTATTTTCATCACTATTTTGTTTAATAAGAATGATTTTCCGATTTTACCAGCTTGAATGAAGAGCGAGAGGGCCTAATTTATATTTATTTTATTAATCGTATGAATCTTGGCAGCGAGTTCATCTCGGCTAGCTAGATCTAATACTTAAAGCCGGTCCGTATGAAGAAAAGTGAGGGTTTATCAAATACGAATAATAACTTTCCTTGAAATAAAGCTCAAATGAATAAAACTGACATCAATGAAATTATATCATACGAAAGCGGTTACTAGATTACGAGTCCTTCAATAATTATCGCAAGCATTCCGACTCATTGACAGACGCAACTGTTAGCAAGCTTTAAATAAAACTTGTTATTATTGTTACATTTCTGATCACAACTTGATTTTTTGCCTCGTATAAAATGGGCAAGTTATTCACAAAAAAGTCAGTAATCACAGTACCTTCGACAAAGATTATCCCTAAAAATCAAGAATGTTTGCTAAGGTAAAATTTTCCTCAGTATTTCGTTAGCTATAAACCACCAAAACTTACTAAAATAAACTGGAACTAAAACTTGTTTTTGTATTTTTATTAGGCTTTTGTATTAGCAACAGCTGTGGCAGCGGTGTTTGCTGAACCACAAAGCTATCACCACAACCACGGCCACGCGACCTCATCTCAGAGTATTGTGTTGCACCAAACCCACGAGCCTCAACACCACTACCAGGGTCACCAGCAGGAACATTACCAACAAGGACACCAAGCAAACCAACATGGAGGACAACATGGCCACGCTTCTTCATCCCAGAGCATTGTGTTGCATCAAACTCACGAGCCTCAGCACCAAGGAGGCCATCATTATGAGGGACACGAGCAGGGACATTACTACGGAGGTCACCAGGAACAATACCATGGAGCACAACACGGTCACGCTTCCTCAGCACAAAGCCTCCACCAGCACCACGGACATGGGACCGTAAAACACGTTGAATACTATGTAAGATAACAATATATTCTTACAATCATTAACTATTTTAAATTGTTGCCGACACAAAAAAATATTATTGTTTTTTATGCTTCAGGGTCATCCTAAGTACGAGTTCGCTTACCAAGTGTCAGACCCTCACACACACGACATCAAGTCCCAGCACGAGACGCGTGACGGACACCTCGTGCACGGTGAGTACAGCCTGCACCAGCCCGACGGCAGGGTCAGGACTGTCAAGTACCACGCCGACCACAAGACTGGGTAAGTGTAAATACTTTAGCCATAGTTGAGCTGCTTTTTATTTAAATACTAGCTGTTGCCCGCGACTTCGTCCCCGTGGGTAGAAGATGTAAGATATGATTTATACCTGCCCTTTTTTTCCACATTTTCCATTATTGTATCTTCGCTCCTATTAGTCACAGCATGATGGTTTATAGCTTAAAGCCTTCCTCGATGAATGGTCTACTCAACACAAAAAGAATTTTTCAATTTGGACCAGCAGTTCCTGAGATTAGCGCGTTCAAACAAACAAACAAACTCTTCAGCTTTATATATTAGTATAGAAGTATAGATAATTAGACTTTAATAACGTATTGTATTGTAATTTCAGATTCAACGCCGACGTACACTACTCCGGTCACGCTCAACACATCGTCCCTGAACACTCTCACCACCACTGAATTCACTCGGACTGATTGTTATTATGTTTGTTAAAGCTTCAGTTGAATTCGTTTTAAGACTTGAAATAAATGCGATTCAAAGTAGAAAAATGAATTTTTAATTATTTACACCTGGTTTTTTTTTGTTTAAATATTGCATTCCGCGAATGTTTGAATATTGCCGTTTTGCTATAGTTTTGTTTGTTTACCGAAGTTGAAATTTTGGTTATGGAAAAATATGGAACGAATAAATCGACTTCTGATTCATTTCAAATCGACAAATTATTACTTTTAATATAAGAACGCGTTTTGTTTAGATCAGGTTATAAAAGATATTTTTCATGTTGGGACAACTTTTTGTCTGGAATTCTTGATTTGACGTAATTTGAAAATCTTGCAGTTTTGAACTCTGTAATATGTACCTACAAAGGGCGCGTAAAGACATTCCTGAAGCATGAAATATTCAAGCTGCTTGTATTATGTGAATAAGCACATGATACAATGCCAAAAAGCCTTTATATCAGCATGATATTGCTGTTTTATCACTGACTAGCTGTTGCCCGCGACTTCGTCCGCGTGGTTAGAAGATAAAAGTTAGGAATTTTTCCCCGTTTTTGACACATTTTCTTTTGTATCTTCGCTCCTATTAGTTGCAGCGTGATGTTATATAGCCTAAAACCTTTCTCGTTGAATGGTCTATTGAACACAAAAAGATTTTTTCAATTTTAACCAATAGTTCAAACAAAGAAACTCTTCAGCCTTATATATTAGTATAGATTACGAAACATAATGTCTTAATGCATTAAGAACTTGCGGTTTCTGTTTAAATCTAAGAGCAATAATTACATTAAGGTGCTTTTAGTTTTCAAACAGCATTAGGTGAGGTGTAGTTTATATTGTAAAAACAAATAAATAATGCCTGTGTATGGCATTGCCTAGGAAAAATAATAAAAAGTCGCAAAAGATGTAAAATTCATTATTAAAGGATCTTAAATTCAGGACCTAATTTTCATGAATTTACCACTTTTTTGTTAATAGGTAGGTCAGGATCTGGCATTTTATTTTTTCTTTAATTATGATGCTTGCTAATGCAGCTACTAAGGTTGTGTTATCATAGATCTAACTATTTTTTTATTATATTTCGTACTAGTCTATTGTACGGATGGCGTGTTTGTGTAAAGGTTCGGGAGTAAATGACACGACAATTGATGAGTAAATACTGGCCTTTATTAGATGATTACATGGTTTTATATACGCTCCCTCACATCTCCCCCATATTACAAAAATAAAATAAAAATTACATTTTATTTTATTACTAAAATACATGACCTTAATTTATTGAGTACAAATTATATACGTATTAAAATGATGTGTACTCCTCTCATACATAACATTAGAATGTAAACACAAGTAGATATATAAGTAATTAGACATACGATTAACACATTCATTGCAGTACATAACATAATTCAAACTTGAACCTACAGTCTCGCGACTGCGGTCCGTCTCCGTTTACCACTGAGTCTACGGACTGACCCAAGCAATTTGATATTGTATGCGTCACAACACATTTCTCAATGCAGGCTAAAAATAGATACAAAGGATACTAAACAGTATGTAGTTCTAAACATAAAACAATTTGGTTCTGTTTTTGTGTATGATGTCTGTTTTACCTTTTATTTCGACTTCTACATTTGGTGACAAATCTCTAATTACAGTATATGGTCCAGAGTACAGTTGCTTAAGTTTATTGCCAGTTTCGTTTTTAATTAAGATTTTGTCATTAGGCTTATAGCGTACAGGGTTAACATACCGGTCATATCTACTTTTTCTGTCTACTTTACTAGTAACTAAATTTTTTCGCGCTTCGGTTTGGGAAACCTGAAGCCGGTATTTAAGTTCCAGTGGGTAGCTATCGTAATTATAAAGAGGTTCTACGCGTTTTAACAAATTATTTGGCAAATTACACCTTTTACCATAAACAAGTTCGAAGGGTGTGAATTTTGTTGAGGTGTGAACTGTCGTATTATAAGCAAAACACCAGAACGGTAACCAAGTACTCCACAACTCGGGTTTTTCTTCGGTTTGGATTCGCAAAAAGGCGCCGAGGCTTTTGTGAGTATTTTCTAGCGCTCCGATGCTTTGATGATGATACGCAGTTGAATTTAATTTTTTAATATTAAGTAATTTGCAAACCTGTTCGATGGTTTCAGACATAAATTCTGCACCTCTGTCGGTAGCTATCTCCCTTGGTACACCATGCTGTAATATAAAGTTATTCACAAAGGTACGAGCTACTTCAGCTGATGTTTTAGTCATTAGGGGATAGGCACATACATACTTTGATAGCTCACACTGTAATGTAAGGATGTAAGTATAGTCAAAGCTGTCTTTATCTAGTGGTCCTACTAAATCTAAAAAGATTTTATCAAAGGCCGAATGAGCTGTCGACGTAATTGTCATGGGCTCTTTCACCTGAAACGTATACTTATGCTTTTGACATTGGGGACATTTTTTAACAAAATTTTGGACATCAGTTTCTAAGCCAGGCCAAAAATAATATTTTTTAATGTTAGTCAACATTCTTCTCATGCCCGCGTGGCCACTCGTGGGCAAAAGATGAAAGTCATTTAGAATCACCTTCCTATCATCCTTGCTTTCTATTCTTTCGACGTCTTGTAAAATACATAATCTGGGCCCTTTCCAGTTATTATACTTTTTTATTTCACTTGTTAGTTTTTCTACAAATACGATTTGATTTTTAATGAAATATACTTCAACAATATTAACTTTTTCACAAAAATCGCTCAGCTCTCTCGCAAATTCGGCTCGCGTAATTTGTGATTGAGATGCTGGCTTTATAAATATTGTCTTCTGTTGCGCAACATAGAATAATAAATTACTTTCATATGTTATTAAATTATCACTTCTAAGTTTATGTAAATTACTAATGTCAGTAAATCTTAGCTCTACTGCGTCTTTCGGCTTGATATGGGTTTCCACAACTCTTGGTTGATCAGGCCAATCGTTGGTGGGCAACATATCATCCGAAGGAGCAGCGTCTAACTGTCTCTTTTGAGCGCGCGTCATGACCATGGCATGCAAGCATTCATTCATTTCTTTCAGTTCCTTTGAAGTCACTTTTATTCTGGACAATGCATCTGCAGCTGCATTCTCCTTCCCTTTCACATATTCGATTACGTAATCATACTCTTCTAAAATAAGTCTAAACTTGAACAGTCTGCTAGAGGGATCTTTTAAATTAAATAAGCAAACTAGGGGTTTGTGATCAGTACGAATTATAAATGTGCGACCGTATAGGTAAGGTCTGAAATATTTTACGGCCCAAACCACAGCTAGGAGCTCTTTTTCTATAGTGGGATAGTTCATTTCCGCTTTATTGAGACTTCTACTAGCATATGCTACAGGCCGGCCATCTGAATTACATAAAACAGCACCGATTGCATACCCAGAAGCATCAGTTTGCACAATGAATTTATTTTGTTCCGAAAAATCTGGGTACTGTAGAATTGGAGGTGACATAATACTTTGTTGAATACTTTCAAATGATTTTTGGCAATTTTCGTCCCAAACAAATTTTGAGTTTTTCCTACATAAACAATTTAAATAGTATGTTTTGTTTGCAAAATCTGCTATGAACTTTCTGTAATAGTTCGCGAAGGCAACAAAACGTTTAACGTCATCCGTACTTTTGGGAACTGGGTAATTTTCTATTACCTTAATTTTGTCTGGGTCGGGCAATATACCATTGCCTGACACCACATGGCCCAAATATAGAATTTCCTTCTTAAGGAAATCGCATTTTGAAGGATTTAACTTTAGATTGGCGCTGCGTAATTTTTCAAATATTTGTATTAAATTTTTATTGTGATCTGAAAGGCTGCGCCCCATACAGATTAAATCGTCAAGGTACACTAGGCACTTGTCATATGATAACCCGGCCATTGCTATCGTCATCATACGCGAAAATGAACTCGGGCTGGTCTTGAGCCCCATAGGCATCCTAGTCATCTGGTATTGACCGTCTGCACAAAATGATGTATATTTTCTACAGCTTTTCTCAAGTCCTACATTAAAAAAACCTTGGTTCAAATCTAAATGCGTGTAGTAAATGCATCCAGACAGAGAATCTAATATGTCAGAAATGTTGGGCAGAGGGAATTTATCGTCCTGTATGCAATTATTAAGTTTACGGTAGTCTATGACTAACCGCCATTCCTTTTCTCCGTTAGAGTCAGATTTTTTTGGCACTAAGACAACTGGGCTAGACCATTCACTAGAACAAGGCTCAATAATTCGGTTTATTCCCACTAGTTCCGTGGTCCAGTTCCGTGACGGAACTACTGGGAAGTTTTTTTCCCACTAGTTCCGCGGAACTACTGACACACATATTTTTGTCCCATTAGTTCCGTTATACGAAAGTACAGTTTTGTAAAAAAATCAAAATCAATTATTTAAAACAGACAAGTAACATTTTTCAAACATTACAAAGTGCACTAGCTGACGAGAAGAAACGACGGAACAAGCTCCTCAGCACAGCGCACTCACTGCCTCTTTTTATTACAAAAACAATATAAGGTTATCAAGAATAACAACAGTGACTGAATGAAAATCAAACTAAATCTAGTTTTTGAATGTAATTTAGCTTTTTATTTAGCCTGTAAATAAATGAATAAAAAATATTAGCGGAGTTTTTTTAAAAATAAAGGAATATTTATATCGTTATTTACTAGTTGATTTTGGTATAGCTGAATGATGGTATCGTTCTGAATGCTCGCTTTCTTCCGTTTTGTTTGTGGTTCATGTTGCAAGCGTTTTGTATGCCACGTACAGAAAAAACATTTGCATCAACAGTGATCTTCTTTAAAAATAAACCTATCGTTGGCGGTTTACTTTTAAACGTAGAGTTTATAGCATGATGCCAACCTTCTAGCTGATTTGTAGTTTTATGCTCGTCACCAAAAATACACCAAGACTTGATTAACTTTGGTTTCATCCAGAAACGCTTCATATACTCCATGAAATTTTGAATGTTGTCCTCATTGTCGAATATAGAACATTCAGATTCTATATATGCAAATCCATCTGAAATGTTTCTCTCCGGAAGAAAACACAATGCACAACATAATGCGACAATCCTCTTCTGATGTTTATTTGTAATTTTCAATAGTTTTGCCTTGCGCCATAATTTTTTTTTTAAATGAACATAGCAGCCACTATGTTCTGCTTCCGGAAAAGTTTCGTGATATGCCTGAATTGCCGCTTCTTCAAAATCAGTGGTAATTTTTTTTGGTTGCCAATGGAGTTGTGATCTCATTAGCATAAACAAAGTTGTGTATGCTTTTTTGTTTTTTTTTGTTTAACAGTGCATATGCTTACGGAGGTGTATTACAGAAAGTACAATTCTGCCTAGTTTAAGGCTAAGTGGCGTGGTGTGAAAGTTATTGAATATTATATTATTAATAATTTATGTGTGTGACTGTACTTGTTATCGATACTTATTTATTAACGGAACTAATGGGACAAAAATATGTGTGTCAGTAGTTCCGCGGAACTAGTGGGAAAAAAACTTCCCAGTAGTTCCGTCACGGAACTGGACCACGGAACTAGTGGGAATAAACCAATAATTCGCTTGTTCCAGTAAATTATCCACCTGTTTCTTTAATTCAGCTTTCTGAGCATGCGGTAATCTGTAGGGCTTGACATATACGGGGGCTACATTCGGTTTCAAAGTTATTGAGTGTTCATATAAATTTGTTGTACCTAACTTATCACCCGGAAGAAAAAATATATCCGAATATTTCGCGCAAATGGATTCGATTGATAACTGTTCTTCCTTATTTAAATGTTTAAGCCATAATAAAGAAAATACTTTCTTAACACGATCAGCGTTATTAGTGGTTTCATGAAACGAACATATGTCATATTCACTCGCTTTATAAAGAGTGGGGTGTATAGAATTTAAAACTAAGTCAGACTCGGTTGTATTTAAAACGCGAATGGGTATTAATCCATTTGTGGGCTTTACTAGACTACTCGCAATAAAGATCCCTTCTTGCAGTTCTGTTGCATTGACTATACATTCATCAGTCTCAGATACCGGAATAAAGTGAATCGACTCTGATCTCGCCGGTATAGTTATGTTATTATTCGTCATCATCAAAGGTAAAGATATCTTTAAATTGTTATTCCACAGTAACAAAGTCCGATTACCAAAATTCAATACCGATTTATACTTACTTAAAAAGTCCTGCCCTAGAATACCACTGCCTTTACATGGCAATGATTTAAAAACAAAGAATTTATGGTTGAGAGTATGATTTCCAATAACAAAGTTCAGATAAACGTATCCTATTGCCTGGACTTTGCCTCCAATTCCATTTATAAAACTTGTCTCGATATGGATTGGAATGTTTTGCTCTTGCACGTGTTTATGTTTTATGGCTGAAATGGATGCGCCGGTGTCAACTAACAAGTTATACGAATAATTATTACGAGATTTAAGATTTACGTAACCTACACTGTTACATGATAAAATAATGTGATCAGTCCCGAAAAAACTGGTTTTCTTCTTGTTCATTCTCTTTGGTATTCGAACCCTGCTGCGGGTCTGAGTTACTCAAAGTATGTATTTGCGAATAATGCGAACGCTGGTACCTTGGTGAATAAAAATTGGACCTACCTCTGTTTCCGTGGAATGTCCCAGTAGCCCTGCGCCCATTCGCCTGTGGTCCTCTCCGTACCTGAGTCTGATCACCGTATCGAGTAGCCGGTTGATAGCCGACTCGCCCGCGTCCTCTCCCTGCAAACGAGGGGCGGCCTCCACGCTGTGGCCTATTTTGGAATGATCTGCCTCTATAATTTAGGGTTAAAATGTCATTGGAAGTCGATGGAGTTGTGACGTCTTCGTCTACCGCTGATTGTATGGCGTCCTTTAGTGACGTAAATTTTTGGGCAGAAATTATGGTGCTTAGACGGCGATTTCTTAACCCTTCTGCAAAATACTTAATAGCCTGCTTTTCATTTAGGGGTTTTAGGACTTCAAAACTTGCATCGTTGCCATCCGATTGCGAAATTGTTAATTCGACAAACATTTCCGTTATCTGTTTACCGAACTCGTCGATGGATAAATTATTTTGTTTAAAATTTTGAAGCCTACATTGAATTGCAGTAGCACACTTTTTGGACAATAATTGTGTTTTCATGTCTGCTATAAACTCATCAATATTAGGGTAGGATGAAGATAACTTCAATTTCGCGGCTGGGGAAAGTCTACTTTTTAAAACAAAATTTAACAACTTTGCCTGCGAGCTTACGTCTAATTCGGATTTGTAATATTCTACGCTTTCAATAAACTGTCGTACACTAGCCTCATCATCTTTACAAACTGGCAATAAATTTAACGCAACTTTAAGATCAAACTTAGTAGTCTCTGCCATGCTTACTGATTCGCAGGGTCTCTTTGAGCATAAATCGAAAACTTGTTTATATAACTTATCAAAACTAGCACATAAATCATGAATGACTGAACATTCGGTTGTACTTAAAGATTCTTTGGCCGAAGTATAATATTCTAAAAATAGATTATATTCACTTAATAATTTGTCTGCTTCCTTCAATTTAACTACAATAATATTACCCTTTCGTCTCTCCGGACCAATCTTAATTAAGTATTTTCTTATTTCAAACAGACTGTCATACAAGGCCCTTAAGTTTTCTTCCATTAAGGTATATTATTCATAACATGGTTATAAAATTATGTACTATCATATGCATACATTTTAGTGATTATTATATCTATGATTATATACTTTACCCTTAACTATGTCCTTTATAATAACGTAGGATACATATTTACCGTGCACTACACAACACACGACATTTCCGCGCACTACACAACACACGAAATTTCCACGCACTGGTATTTTTCTGCACTGATATTTTCTCCGCCTCGTAACTCAAATGATGTCCTCAGTCCCTTTCCTGTAACTTCTCGCCTCCGGCTGGTCTCTCGGATCCCTTTCTCTATCTGCTCTTCTTCTCCATAGCGACAATCGTAATCTGTCTCGCCTTATCTCGTCAGCCATCCATTGCCGGTGACATCTTCTATATAGGGTGAAAATACCATACAAAAACGCCAATGATGTTATTACTAATAACACCAACAAGATGATGTTGGTCGAACTGGCGTGCACAGCCGAATGTCCGCGCTGTTATTACCTCCTGCTGCGTTCTGGGGTACTATAACTTCTTCCTTGGTGTTAGTGGTGCCCATTTTTCAGAATATTCAAAAGATAAGGTAAGAACGTCGTGATAATTGCAAGTCTCGAACAATTATTGCATTTGATGCACTGCATTGTGAAGCTAAGTGTCCCGATTTGGGCAAAGATATGTAAACATCGCGTCTCGCACTTACTGCGCTGGCAGGGTCGCCATGTACGGATGGCGTGTTTGTGTAAAGGTTCGGGAGTAAATGACACGACAATTGATGAGTAAATACTGGCCTTTATTAGATGATTACATGGTTTTATATACTCTCCCTCACACTATATTTTTTCCCATATTTCATCTCAGCATTTTTAGCTGTTTTTTTGTAGATTCCAAGGTATGTAACGCCATGTTATTTCAATTATTATTACTGCTATAGGATATTTCATGAAACCTAGTTGATGCAAATAACATACCATTCAATTAAAATTATAAGAATTTGCACCACTGGTAATACTTATTATTAAACTATTTAAATTGCTTCTTCAAACAATCGAGAAGCAAACGAAAATCACTCACTTTACCTGTCTTGTGGTAGTGATTTAGGCTAGTGTAGATATAACTCAAAAACTGTTTTTTTCCTTTCTGGCAGTTTTGAGAAGAGAAGTATGTCATTAGTAATGCTATCCTCTACGCCTAATCAAGGTCAATGTACAAAAACATACAATGTACGTAAACTACATGTAAAGAAAAAATGTAAACTTATGTATTTTTCTCATCGCCAACGACGGCAGACGGCACAAAAGACTACTCCGAGTGGTAAATCATTAAAAATTTCATCTTATTAACTTAAAATCATATTTATTCGAGTCTTAAAACAAATTCAATTACAGTTTCAACAACAACTAACAATCAGTCCGAGTAAATTCAGTGGTGGTGAGGGTGTTCAGGGACGATGTGTTGAGCGTGACCGGAGTAGTGTACGTCGGCGTTGAATCTGTAATGACAATAAAATACGTTATTAAAGTATGTTCAACTAAAGAGGCAACTAAACAATGGCTAAAGTGTTTACACATACCCAGTCTTGTGGTCGGCGTGGTACTTGACAGTCCTGACCCTGCCGTCGGGCTGGTGCAGGCTGTACTCGCCGTGCACGACGTGACCGTCGCGCGTCTCGTGCTGGGACTTGATGTCGTGTGTGTGAGGGTCCGACACTTGGTAAGCGAACTCGTACTTAGGATGACCCTGAAGCATAAAAAACAATAATATTTTGTGTCAGCAACAATTTAAAATAGTTAATGATTGTAAGAATAGATTGTTATCTTACATAGTATTCAACGTGTTTTACGGTCCCATGTCCGTGGTGCTGGTGGAGACTTTGTGCTGAGGAAGCGTGACCGTGTTGTGCTCCATGGTATTGTTCCTGGTGACCTCCGTAGTAATGTCCCTGCTCGTGTCCCTCATAATGATGGCCTCCTTGGTGCTGAGGCTCGTGAGTTTGATGCAACACAATGCTCTGGGATGAAGAAGCGTGGCCATGTTGTCCACCATGTTGGTTTGCTTGGTGTCCCTGTTCGTAATGTTCCTGTTGGTGACCCTGGTAGTGGTGTTGAGGCTCGTGGGTTTGGTGCAACACAATACTTTGAGATGAGGTGGCGTGGCCGTGATTGTGGTGATAGTCTTGTGGCACAGCAATGACTGTAACCACAGCAGTGGCCAATAAGAAAGCCTAAAAAGAATTCCAAAATAGTTAAAAATATATATTTGTAAGTTTTAACATTGAATCTAGATTTTTTATGAGAATTAATTACTATAATTAAATAAATAACGAAAAATAATTGTCAGATTTACCTTAGCAAACATTTTGATATTTGGGCTTTGATGGTAATTGTTCAAAGGTACAGTGATTTCTGATGAATATGATTTTAACACGACGGTTTTATATGTTGCAGATAATCAGGTTTTATCCAAAAATGTAACACTCAAAACGAGTTAAACTTGCCAACGGTAGGACAGTCAACTGAAATGTTTACGATTTATTGAAGGACGCACTTTTAAGGCTTTTTATATTTATCTTAGTCAAATATTAATTTTCACTTCGACCCTTCTTTATATTATTTAACCCTAATATGTTTGTATCGTGTCACTTTAAAAACAGATAACAATAAATTGTTATGATTGCATTCAATCTTAATAGTTTATCATATCAGGTACTTAACTATAAAATTTATGAATGGAGAAATGCAAAAAAAAAAAACGGAGGGATAAAAAAAATCTCTGAATAGAAAGAAAATATTATCGCTGTCTAATTGTTATGACTATAGTGGAAAAACCGTTCAAGTAATTAGTCTTAACTCTATAGTAGTTAGTTTTATAAAATTAAGGAATTTCTTCGCCAGGTAAAGGATTAAAATAAACTTTAATCAACTTACTTTAAAATGCATTGTGGTTATATTGCTGAAGCTCATATTTTAGGTTAAAGAACCCTATTGAAGTCGTGCGATTTAGTGTGAGATTTAATTCGGTAAGTTTTCACAACAGCATATAATATTTTGAATAGGCCAACCGCTACGAATGTGTAAACTTAACTTAAAAGTATAAACCAAAGATTAAGGATTACTAGAGGGTTCGGAAATATACGGTGAGTGTTAGAAATAGTCGTTTTTAACGTTATAATATTACATAAGCACAAATTAGATTTTGGTGAATGCACCTCCAGAATCATCAAAATGGATCAGAATGCTTCATACACGAAACGCAATAAATTCGTTCCGATTGAAGTTTAAATCTAGTCCAATTATAATTATCCACTGGTGTGAACGTCAATAAGACGGATCTCGGCATATGATTAAAAATTTGGAAGTTATAGGATGGTCAAGTACACGAGTAGTGAAGATTAAAAAGTGAATATAAGCCTAAGCATTCAGAATTCTTACTACAACAGCAGATTCGGGGTTCTTTCAGCATTTTTAATGCCTCGGGGGTATTTTTTTAAATTCTGAGAGTCGCTGTCCATTGTAATATCTGGTTGAAGAAGTCTTTCAGATTCTGAATATTTAACACTAGCTGTTGCCCGCGACTTCGTCCGCGTGGCTACCCCGTTTCTTCCACATTTTCGATTGTATCTTCGCTCCTATTAGTTGCAGCGTGATGGTTTATAGCCTAAAACCTTCCTCGATTAATGATCTATTGAACACAAAAATATTTTTTCAATTTGAACCAGTAGTTCCTGAGATTAGCGCGTTCAAACAAACAAACAAACTCTTCAGCTTTATATATTAGTATATAGAGTATAGATAAGAAACATTATTAATCAAGTGTCAGTGTCAATTATGTGACCTCATCATACTCCTTCAGTTTCTTTTTTTTCAGTCATTACGCTATCAAATCCTTTGATGTTAATTAAAAGCCATTGCCTACAGTGAAATTTGGTGAAGTGGTTAAAAATGCGTCATTAACTTCGATGTCTCAGTTTCAAATCCTGGTTCCTGAAACGGGTCGGTGCTGCAAAGGTACCCTACTGGGAAAGTTACAATTTACAAAGCGTACTCAACAAACATTAAACTTGGTTTCATCAGCAATTATATTATAGGGCTTATTGGATTTTGAGATTAAAAGGTGCGACATCAGCTTAATTTTTTAATCGGTTTAGTCTTTTAGGTTTAAAACGAATCAGCAACCGGTCTACAACAATCATTATTTTGCTGCAAAGTGTGTTATTTTTTATCGCCTCTCATAAGATATTCTTTGAGATAAAAATATGTTGACGGCGAATTTGTAACAATTAAGTAACGTTTTTACTAAGACAAAATACCATAATATTACCTTCAAGGTAAAAATGAATCGACCTTAAAAGATAGACATGCTTTGAATAATTTTTTATGGGATATGTTTTACCCCTTATTCACATAACTTTAACCATTGACACAGCACATCAGCTTAAAGTAAATACTACTGCAATTTAACAGGTCATAAAACTTTTTGGGTATTCGTCGATATCAATATGATGTGTATTTACACAAAGAGTTAGTAAGTAATAGAAACGATGTTTTACATATTCTTAATCACATTTATTGCAGACTTAAAACGAATTCAACTGGAGCTTTAACAAACATAATAACAATCAGTCCGAGTAAATTCAGTGGTGGTGAGAGTGTTCAGGGACGATGTGTTGAGCGTGACCGGAGTAGTGTACGTCAGCGTTGAATCTGTAATGACAATACAATACGTTATTAAAGTCTAATTATGTTTAAATAAAAAGACAACTCAACTATGGCTAAAGTATTTACACTTACCCAGTCTTGTGGTCGGCGTGGTACTTGACAGTCCTGACCCTGCCGTCGGGCTGGTGCAGGCTGTACTCGCCATGCACGAGGTGACCGTCGCGCGTCTCGTGCTGGGATTTGATGTCGTGTGTGTGAGGGTCCGTCACTTGGTAAGCGAACTCGTATTTGGGATGACCCTGAAGCATACAGAGCAATAATTATTTATTATTAGCAACAATTTAAATATTTAATAATTATTAAAATAAATTGTTATCTTACATAGTATTCAACGTGTTTGACGGTCCCATGTCCGTGGTGCTGGTGGAGGCTTTGTGCTGAGGAAGCGTGACCGTGTTGTTCCTGGTGACCTCCGTAGTAATGTCCCTGCTCGTGTCCCTCATAATTTTGGCCTCCATGGTGCTGAGGCTCGTGAGTTTGATGCAACACAATGCTCTGTGATGAAGAAGCGTGGCCATGTTGTCCTCCATGTTGGTTTGCTTGGTGTCCTTGTTGGTAATGTTCCTGCTGGTGACCCTGGTAGTCGTGTTGAAGCTCGTGGGCTTGGTGCAGTACAATACTCTGAGATGAGGACGCGTGGCCGTGATTGTGGTGATAGTTTTGTGGCACAGCTAGTACCGCTGCCAAAGCCGTGGCCAATACGAAACCCTAATAAAGAAATGCAAAAGGATGAAAAAAAATTGAAGTGCATGAATTGAAATATTATAATGTATTTAATAATTTGAGCATGTTTTACCTTAGCGAACATTTTTGATAATAATTAAGCGATAATCGTTAACGAAGGTACTGTGATTACTGATAATTTTGAAAATAACCAGAGCGTTTTATACAAGGCACAAAATCAAGTTTTGACTAAAAATATAACAAGTTTTATTTTGAACGTGTCGACAGTCGGTCAGTTGGTCGGAATGCTTGCGACAATTATTGAAGGACTCGTAATTTATTAAATAACTCTTAGTTGTTTCTTGAGATCAGGTTTTATTTGGCAGATTAGTGTCGACTTGTAATTTTTAATGAGCTTGTAATAACAGCACCTGTTTTTAAGCTTAGTACTTTTACTTTTTTTTGTGACATTGGGAGTTATTAGGCGGAACCGTAAGAGTAAAAACCGGACCCTATTCCTGAAGTTTTGCGGTCCGTCCTTCTATCCGTCTGTTAGACAGTAGATTTTTGTACAGATGATGTATTTATGTTGCTATGACAAAAAATACTCCAGTGCTTAAAGTTATAACGTTTTGACGACATCCGTGATCGAGTGGCGTACGCACCGGTTTCAAGGTATCGCTATCTCTGAAGTCCCGGGTTCGATCCCCGTTCGGGTGAATGTAAAATCTCACATTTCTACATTGTCTCGGGTCTGGGTGTTTGTGGTACCTTCTTTGTATCTGAATTCCATAACACAAGTGCTTTAGCAACTAAAGTCCACTTGCAGCAAATTATCTAAAATCTCCTAACAACTTTAAACCGACCTACACGCCGGTTTAAATTTTAAGTCCCTTTAAATCATGGTTTTAGGCTATATCTGTAATGACCAAGAGGTTAAATTTAGAGGTTAAATTAGACCAGATTTAGACCTAAAACGAGATTTTGATCCAGTAAATCTCCCTTTAAAGTATTCCTGCAAGTGGCCCTTAGTTTGGGTTGAGAACAATGTATGTGATGTTGTCCACATTTATTTATTTAATTTATAGGTATTTATTAATTAAATTTGTGAGTAGGTTATACACCACAAATTTAATTGTCACTTAACCGATTTGTTGTACTTTAGCTTATTTGTAAGGATCCTTCAGTGTCACCAGTCCGTTTACACGTATAAATTTGAAGTTTAACACAAGTTTATACTTTTTTTGTTGTTCGATAGGAGATTGAACTAATATTAGTTCACCTCAAACAAAAGAAAAAATAACTCATGACACTAATGAACATAATTCATGCAAGGCTGACTTGAGAAAGTCCTGTCGACCTTGAAAGAGGGCCGAAATATTACAAGAATATAAACATTCTTCATTATAGTCGTAAAAAAACAGTATGCTAATTATTCAAGGGACACTTTCTTATCTGCCTGCATACTCGTACAAGGACAGTACACTCACTTAAAATCAGAACAATGAAAATTAAGAATTTTTGAATCCTTTAGTAAAAAAGGGCTGCATTTATTTGAGCATCAGTAATTATTTTGATTTCATAAATAATATATTACAATGTGTTAATGAGGACTTATGGCCAGATTCATCTGTGTCTTTAAATATTTGTTTTTTTGGTTTTAGCTCTTATTTTTTTTTTTAATTTACAGCTCTTTTATGTTACGCAATGTCTGTTGACTACGTGGATAGCCGGTAATGGTGACCTAGCCAAATCCACTGTGTGCATAGTAATATCTCCCGTGAAAACTTTGTAGAAATTCTTTTTGAGATTAGATTATAGGTGTTGTGTATAGGTGCAGGTATGTGTGAGGTCTACAAGAGGTCGAAGGCTTCCTTAGAAAAAAAAACATGTGTTACTTTTATACTTATTTAATTATAAAAACATAGTCAGTGCAAATATATTTCATCGTAAAATTAAACTTAAAATCACAGATTAATTAACTACTTAAGGTTAACAATAAGTATTTAGTTTAATGATGATGTTTCGGCACCACGTGGTGTGTGCTATGCTTCACGTCAGCATGGAAACTGAAATCAAACAGTAACGAATAAAAATGATTGAAATATGCAGCTTTTGTTTATAACCGACCAGATTAGTAGATAGATACATGAAAATATAGAGCAAGAGATAATTCAGTTTTAACCATCAATTTTTTGAATTAATTTTATGAAGCGTTACAATACGTTCTCATTCGTTCTCATACGTTATGAATTCAATACACAATATTTCCTTTTAAGGGTTGATTGAAATGTAAGAAAATTTTAAGAAGAAGAAGGGAAATAACTAGTTTTTTTCATATTCGTCATAGCAACTCGTATTGTAAGACGTAAGTCTTCACTTGATAATAGCTTACCCACTGTGCTTGTCAGCGTGATAATGAACATGCCTGTGTCCCGCGTGAGGGTGATGCAGTTCATAGAAACCTTTCACCTTGTCACCATCACGATGCTCATGTTGGGACTTCTTATCACCAGTGTGCTCATCTTCTACTTTGTAGGCGAACTTGTATTTTGGGTGTGTCTGAAAAAAATATTATGATTTTAATGAGAAGAATAGATTTTGTCTGGAATCAATTTTTCCTACAAGTACAGCGACTGATTTATATGCAGAATATGATATAAATTCTTACGTAGTAATCGACGTGCTTTTCATGTTTCTTGTGCTTTTTGTGTTTTTTGTGCCCATCGTGGCTGACATCTTCTTCACTTTGTTCCTCATTAGACGCTCCTTCAAAAGAGTTACCTCCAAAATTCGGTGTGATAAACGTTGGTACACTGAATGTTGGTGGCCCAAGTGATGGGCCCCCAAATGTTTGTCCTTCAACTGGGCCTTCGTATGTCGGTGCTCCAAATTTAGGTCCTTCAACTACTGTTAGACCCCCATTCACAATAGGCCCTTCATTTGATGGAGCATTGAATGTAGGCCCTTCTTCTTCTGGTGATCCCTCAAAAAATGTTGGCTCTTCGTAAGAGCCATCATTTGGCTCGTCATGTTTGTGTTTCTTTGGCTTTTCATGCACATAAATAAAAGTTTTCTGTGCATGGCCGTCATGTTTATAGAGATATTGTGATGAAAACGCTGGTTTGTGATGATGCTTCGCCGATTCAGCGACTAAAACTAGGAGGCTCAGACCACAAATAATCTGAAAAAAGAAACAAGCAAATTCGATATTATCATGTTTACTAATTCGTATTTATGATTTAGAACTGTGGCACTAAAATTCAAGCTTTTGAGAAACACATTTATTTTGTTAACACCCTTTTTTCATTAACGTAGATTATAACTGTTCACATCACTGTAACACTTTTAACAATATTCAATTTACCTTAAACACCATTTTCTTAGCTGTTGTTTTATCCGAATCCAGGATTGAATTGATACTTGTTTTTCTAAGCCAACGTCTTTTATATCAATAGCGTAAATGTAATAAAAGTGAGACTGATTTCATTAGAAATATTACTAACAAGTGAAATTATGCACGATATACTTTTTGATGTTTGTAATCATTTCGTAAAAGTGTAAATTGACGTGTTTGTTAGCACTCAACCAGATTATGTCACTTTTTATTGAGTTTATTTTATTGCAATTTTCCGGTAAATCGCGTGTTGATCTGTTTTGATTTAGATAAATTGTATTTTATCAATGTAGAACTAAAATTATAAAAAAATACTTCTATTTTGGAGTATTGTGAGTAAGCACAGTGGTATATAATTGATCATCCTCATCATGATTCTATTCATTACTAAATTTTTTTCTATCTTTGGTAACGTAAACTAAATTAAATCTGGTTTCTGGCACGTTGAATGCATTTTTAGTTTGTGTTAACACATTACGCTTAGGGACTAAATAAAAATAGGATTTATGAATAAATAAATTTGTATTTAATATTCATTCATTACAGAACGACCAACAATTTATGGCTAAGGTTCAACAATAGATATCGGTCCGTCAGAGTGAATCAATGATGGTGGTGCTGATGTTCGGGGACGATGTGCTGGGCGTGACCCTCGATCTTCACGTCGGCGTTGAATCTGTAACAATTAAAATATATTATTAATTTAGAGAATTGTAGATGCTAGAAGTCAGATTTGGTAAGGTTTATAAACTTACCCGGTTTTGTGATCGGAGTGGTACTCAACAAGCCTGACAGTGCCGTCGGGCTGGTGCAGGCTGTACGCGCCCTTCACAACGTCACCATCACGCGCCTCGTGCTGGGACTTGATGTCATGAGTGTGGGGGTCCGACACTTGGTAAGCGAACTCGTATTTAGGATGAGACTAAAACATAAAATATAGTCATTAGCTTCCTGAAATGAGTTGGCAGTGAATTTAAAAGGATTCAATTATAAGTCTTACGTAGTATTCAACGTGTTGTTCGGTGGCATGTCCGTGGTGAGCTGAGGAATCTTGACCGTGGTGGACAGATTCATGATGGCTGATTTCGTGGTGGATAGGCTGGTGGTGGTATTCTACGTGGTGGACAGGCTCATGGTTGTATTCTTGGTGGTGGACGGTCTCGTGTTGGGTGTGCTGTTCATGATGAATGGGTTCGTGATGGTACTGTTCATGGTGCACAGGCTCATGGTTATATTCCTGGTGATGGACGATCTGGTGTTGCGTGTGCTGTTCATGATGGATGGGCTCATGGTGGTATTGTTCGTGGTGGACAGGCTCATGATGGTAGTCATCGTGGTGCTCCTCGTGGTGCGTGGGCTCGTGGTGCGTGGGGTGAGTTTGGTGGATGACAACGCTCTGCGAGGAGACGGCGTGTCCGTGACCGTGGTGGTCGTCGTGACCGTGGCCGTGGTCGTACTGCGGCAGCGCGGCGACTGTCGCGACGAGAGCGGTGGCTAAAATAACCTGGGAAGTAAAATATTGTTGAATATTGAGATTGAAATATTTAATTCGATGGCCCCAAATTTCCAAATGAATAAAAAAGTGATTATTATTATTATTTTATATTTAATTTAAAGTACCTTAAACATTTTTCTGTTTCTGTTTTAGGAACTGTTACTTCTCCAATCACAAAACACTGAATGATATTTTTTAATGCACCTTAAATCTTTTTATAGTGATTTAAGTACAGTGAGATGTATAACGCGATTACATAACATGTTTTCAAGCTGGTAATTTTTGGTATGCATGTTCGCCTTGAGTGACAGAATTACCTTAAATTTTGTTCAAGTCAAAACTTTCATTAGCGGCGAAAGGGTTCCAAAATCAAAGTCAACGCGAAACAATGGAAATATGTTTTTTCCATTGAGCTCGATTTATCTTATGGACCTTTAAAATGTAATTTTATCTTTTTTAAGAATTATGTTTGTTCAAAACATTTTTTTAAACCCTATATACACCGTGATTTTTTAGTCGTCTTACAAAAGCAGTCCAGTTCATGTATCCAATGACTAGAACACGTTCATGATACAAAAAATAGGTATTTATGAGATTTGAATAAATTTAAAATGCAATTTTTATTCAATATTATGATGCAATTCGTAGTTTTTTAGAAACACAGCTCTGTTGCGAGCACGGTCCGATGTAACAATGGCGAGGGGCGCGGGTGGCGGTGTTTTTATCATTTTTAAGAGTTTATTTCATATTTCTCTTGTTTAATTTTTCTTCGTACTTATTATCTTAGTTATTGATAAAAAAAAAATAATGGCGCCTAGGGGTATTCGTTATTTTATTTTTTACTAGCTTTCCCGGCGGACTTCATACCGCCTTAGAGTCGATGATAATATTGCTGATTGTTTTTAAGTAATCATTTTAAGTTGTATATAGGTTGTAAATAAGAAACACATGATTTACTAATATTGCCGATTGAATTAGTTTTTTATGCTAATCGCGGCCCTTCAGCAAGATCGCAACCACCTTCATATACATCTACTGCAACTTAGAGCCAAACTCATGGGTGCTGCCAATAGATATCTAGTTTATTTTTGATTTTGACTACCATTCCCCGATTTAATGGTACCACCTTCATGTATTACTGCTACCTGCTCTACTGGTAATCCCCTCATGACTGCTACCTACTCTAAGGTCCCACCCTACTCTCACGCGTACAGTACCTGCTACCCAGCTATAACCCTCACTGCTCTACTGGTAATCCCTTCATGACTGCTACCTACTCTAAGGTCATGAAATACTACTATCTGATCTCCTGGTATCACCCTAATCAACTACGGCTACGTGCTCTCCTGGTACCGCCCTCGTGCTCCCCAGCTACAACCCTCATGAAATACTACTATCTGATCTCCTGGTATCACCCTATGGACAACAAAAGTTTTACATGTAATAAACAAATCAGCATTTATTGAAATGAAAGTATTCATTACACTTTGACGTTTTGACGCACAATGGGCCGACTTAGAGCCTACGTGCGGAAAAAGGAGCCCATCACCAAGTACCAAGTACCAAGTACGTCGGTTACATGAATTGGGCTGCTTTTGTAAGACGACTAAAAAATCACCGTGTATAATGAAGATTAAATGAACAACTTTTTGGTAAAAGTGCTACGAATTTATGCTAATAACAGATTTGTTAAAAGTGTCACATGTTTGATTACAATTGAGACAAGCGTTTATGTCTTCCACAAGTATTAGTGGACACTTCTCAACGCCTTGTCAATATTTTGTTTTCGATCCGAATTCGAAATACTATATACTTTTTTAATTAGATCAATGTTCACATTTAATTTTAGCCTGAAGGCACTACCGTTATCATCCGTTATCATCCGGTTTGACGGTAGAATTTCTTATGAGATAAGCATCCTTGTCCTGCCTATGTACCTATTTTAATATTTTATCATTTTGTGCATGCAGCGGTCAGTAAGCAAATGTAAACAATTATTAAAATTGAATGAGATACTTAAACAATGTTTGTGTCTTAAGATTACAAGTATTCTGATTTTATATAGGTTATAATATAGGTAATCGTGGTTCGGCATCTTTATCCTATTTACGACATTGTTATTACAGACTAAGTACTCTATGTATTTTTGTGTAAAAAATAATAATAACTACTTATAAATTAACTTCACTCAGATTTGTAGCTTGTTAAAAAATATGTATTTTTTTGGAACATTAAAAATAATTTTCCATTCAACGTTTCACTTAAGGTCAACTTCCCTTCAGACAAAATACAAACAAGTTTCACTGTTTGATATTGTGAGGTGAAATGCAGTACCTTCAGATTAATACGTATAACATGTAGTTACGTTTTTTGAATAATTATCATTCTCTTTTAGTAAGCCAAGAAGGAACAGCACGTAAACATGTACAAGGTATATGATTAAATAAATAATGAGATTTTATATAATTCTGGCCTTTGCTAGTCTTTGCTCTACTGTTGTAAACGTATTTTACTTTTATAGGAATATTTAGTTTCTTAAATGGATAAAAAAAAATAGTTTTAGTGTCTTAATTCTTGCTAGAATTTTTGTACTGACAAAAATCGTAATACTAATTAAGACACACCCACTAATAATATAATTTTTAGGTCATCTTAGCCGCCGCTCTCGTCGCGACAGTCGCCGCACTACCGCAGTACGACCACAGCCACGGTCACGACGACCACCACGGTCACGGACACGCCGTCTCCTCGCAGAGCGTTGTCATCCTCCAAACTCACCCCACCCACCACGAGCCCGCGCTCCACGAGGAGAACCACGGTGACTACCACCATGAGCCTGTCCACCACGAACAGTACCACCACGAGCCAATCCATCATGAACAGCGCACCCAACATGAAACCGTCCATCACCAGGAATACAACCATGAGCCTGTCCACCACGAACAGTATCACCACGAGCCCATTCATCATGAACAGCACACCCAACACCAGACTGTCCATCACCAGGAATACAACCATGAGCCCGTTCACCATGAACAGCACACCCAACATGAGACTGTCAACCATCACGAATCTGTCCACCACGGTCAAGCTTCCTCAGCTCACCACGGACATGCCACCGAACAACACGTTGAATACTACGTAAGGCTTATAATTGAATCCTTTTAAATTCACTGCCAACGAATTTCATGAATCTAATGACGCTATTTTATGTTTTAGTCTCATCCTAAATACGAGTTCGCTTACCAAGTGTCTGACCCCCACACTCATGACATCAAGTCCCAGCACGAGGCGCGCGATGGTGACGTTGTGAAGGGCGCGTACAGCCTGCACCAGCCCGACGGCACTGTCAGGCTTGTTGAGTACCACTCCGACCATAAAAACGGGTAAGTTTAAAAATTTTACCAAATTTACTTCTGCTATCTCAGTATTCACTCACCTATTGACGAGGATTAACAAAATATTTTTCTTGTTACAGATTCAACGCCGACGTGAAGATCGAGGGTCACGCCCAGCACATCGTCCCCGATCATCATCATCACCATCATTGATTTACCCTCACCGGACTGATCTCTATTTTGTGACTGATTTAATAAATTTATTTATTTATTATTTTTCGAGTTTTCTTGCTAATTTCATTAAAATTTACTTACTATAATTCAGCCAAGTTTAGGGAAAGACAGTATTTGTCTCTAAATCATTCGTCAATTAAATTTACCATTAAAAATTATTTTTATGCGTAGCTTTGGTGTAGGTACCTACTACTTATACATGAAAGAATTTTTGATTTCGATGTGAACGTCAAAACTGAAGCATGAACTCTGCTTGTCAGCAGGTATATACTTAATTTATCCATAACCGTTTTCGCAATTTTTTTATTGAATCAGAACAATAAGTACGAAGAAGTATAAAATGCATCAAAGATTGTAAAATGTATGGCAGTGCTATAACTTTTAGGTAAAAACCGTACTGATTTTTTATGTTCCACGATACTTCAACTTACTCATCACATTGTATTTGTTTTAACGATAAAATAAAAAATAACACTCTGATAATTAGATGTTTGAGTCAAATATCCGGAACTCTGACTTGCTCCGACTACAGCTACCAGACCGTTTATAGAGGCGGAGGGGCGTGCCGGACTTTTAGCGGCTAAAACCCCCCAGTATGTCTCCTCGCACGTGGGCACGCGTCCAAATTCTTCCGCAGACAGCTACCAGACCAATGGTTTAATATAACCCCTAAGGATGAAAACCCAAAAAAAAACTCAAACGTTGACGTTAACTACGTGTCAATGCGACCTACATTAAACTTCTCACGCCATCTGTTACGCGCTCTGTCATACTTTCGTTTGGCACAGGTCGTTGAATATTGTCACAATGTAAACTACTTAAAACACTGGTATAAATATAATGAAATTGATATAACTGAGTATTGGAACTAAATGGGACCATCATTATTGTTTTTGTAAAGAATTAATTCCGATTATTTTTGCAAAATAATATATTTATGTAGCTGTCGGGCGCTCTGCTTCCTTTTATGAGAAACGGTATTTTTAATAAGTTGAAATCATTATAAGTTGTTAGTTTCAGTCGTTCAATATTAATCTACTTAAAGCTTTAAAAAACTATGAATATTAAAAATTGACGAATGATCTAGATGCTCTATTCATTTAAACAACGAATAGATACGTTAATGTATTAAAATGTTGTGAAATGACGAAGTGCTTGCGTGCATTGCATTGCTTATGTTAATTATTTTTCAAAAACACATTGCCGCTACAATAAAAATATTGATAAAAGTACTTAGTCTGCTTGTAAATGAATGGCCGCTTCTTATGTGTCTCGTAACGCCATCTAGAGAGACGTCTATTAAACTTTTTGTTATTAGATAGTGGTCCTTATATTATTATGACATGTTTAACAACAGGCGTTTTCATACTTGATCATGCTATGATTAGAACTAAGTGATTTAAATTTTGAGGATTTCTGAACATGACGATCCAGGCATAATTAAATGCAAGATTCAAAGCGGCCCTGTCAAAAGAAGTTTCAACACTTTTTTAAACCTCTGACTAAAACCACGTCTGAATGATAAATAGCAACTAGGATTCAATTATTTATTGATGGAAATCATTTTATTTACAAACCAAAAAACAATCTTAGCAACTAAAGTATAACAGCGACATTCGACTTAAAATACAATTAGTGATGGTGATGATGTTGAGGAACGATGTGTTGGGCGTGGCCGGAGTAGTGCACGTCGGCGTTGAATCTGTAAACAAAATGATATAAGCATAAGTAAGGAGTTTTCATAGTTTGATGTACTGGAGTTGTGATGTATCATCATGATTTTGGAATTTAAACTCACCCAGTCTTGTGGTCAGCGTGGTACTTGACAGTCCTGACCCTGCCGTCGGGCTGGTGCAGGCTGTACTCGCCGTGCACGACGTGACCGTCGCGCGTCTCGTGCTGGGACTTGATGTCGTGTGTGTGAGGGTCCTTCACTTGGTAAGAGAACTCGTACTTAGGGTGACCCTGCGTGAAACGTCATAAATAAGTATAATTTCACACAATTTAGCAATTGGCTTGCAATAGAGATTTCATTATTCTTACGTAGTACACGACGTGTTTTTCGGTCCCATGTGAGTGGTGCTGGTGGAGACTCTGTGATGAGGAGGCGTGACCGTGGTGGTGGTCGTGGTAATGACCATGTTGTGGTTCCGCGCCAAGTACTGCGATGACAGTAGCAATTAGGATAATCTGAAATGTCGAATATTATTTGTTAATTATAATTTATTTTTCATGCACGGTATAATTTTATGAGGAGAAACCCGGGACTTTGTAAAGGCGTTCCCTCTGGCCCAACATGCAAAGGCCTTGTTGAGAACTTTAATCTCAAATTTGCTACAAGGGCCCATCTACCCCTGCTTCATGGAAAAACAGGCGTGGACGGCCCAAGGGAACTCCAAAAATATTAAAATTGCGATGTTAAATTAACTTTTTTAGCATCACTATTTGTAATCGCACATATTTTATTTGTTAAGTTTGTGATATTTGAATAAGTAATTAAATTTATGGTTTTACGTACCTTGAACATTTTATTTTTTATTTGCGTACTCTTGGAATAACAAGAAGGAACTGATAAGTTTTGAGTAAAAAGTACACCATTTTATACAAATTTAAGGGGCTTGCAGATAATGTTTTGTAATTAGTTATAAAATCCCTAACCAGTTTGTCAGTTCAGCTTGCCCGACCTTGAGCGATACTTTTAATTAACGACTTGATATTATTGCTTTACTTTCATCAGAATAAATATCGGCATTTACTTTATAATATAATATACCACAAATTTCACACATCGCCATTTAGTCTAAAATTAAGCAGAGCTTGTATTATGAGTAGGTACCTACTAGATATCTGATACCTGATAAACATACTAATATATTTTTAATACATAAACAAAATATATGAACGATGAAGTCGGGAACCCCGACACAGAACAAATGATCTTGTTTACACACAATTTTTTTTCCTGGCTTGGAATCGAACCCACGACCGGCGGTATAGCAGTCGCTACTACTAACCACTACACCAATAGGTCAGTCAAAAAATTTACTTGTTATTAAGAATTCATATTCTACTGACTTTACATACTCATGGTAGTTGCATTTCTTGATAATCAAACCATCAAAACTGAACAGAAACTAGCTTCGCTCGATAGTATACAGGTCAAAAATCCTTAGGCAACAAATTACACATTATTTGTATTTTTAAACAAATAAATTTATTCCATACTTATTAACTTTCTAATAAATAAAATAAATGAGTTATTACCGGCCACGGTCGTCCAAGTAATACGGTCATAAGGTGCCATTGACACGTTGTAATAACATGGCTTTGAACTCATTGTTATACAATGGAACGAGCAGACTTTTTGCGTAAATTAATCTCAGCTGTTCAATTTCACGCCAGACTTCAACTACAAAAGCGGTTTACGCATAAGTAAAAAAAAGGTAAGCTAATTTACGTACAGCCAGCAATAGAAATAACAGAATCAAATTTGTAATTCAATTGATAAAGTCCATTTTTAGTAGTATGCAGATATGGTATTTAACTTAAACTATGCTTTTTTCGAACCATGTTTTTTTGTATTAAAATCACCATTGTATTAAGAAATTTAATTCTTGTGTCTGAAAATATTCAAGTCACATGCACAAAGTGATCCAGACTCAGAACAATCGTTCGTGGATCTCAAAATTTAACCCGCAACTTGTCGCGCACAATAGGGATGGCGTAAACATGAGCCTACCTGTGCAGTCTTTATTTATTTAATGAGTTGAGCCTTTACGTTATCCACTAGTAATGTAGCAACTTATTGAATTTGATTGTTTACCGTTTTATTGATACTCAAAACTGTTTTAAAAGACTTATTCATACTAATTATTCGTTTTTTCTCTTTTCCTTTGTAATGAGGTATTAGAGGTAGAATGAGCTTAAAAAATTACAAATAAATATGTCTAAAATAATCATTTCGTGGGGATTGTCCTCCAGGTAAAAAAAACGAAGCAAGTATGTATCGAATAAACTTTTAATATGTGTAAAAAACATTTAAAAAACCATTAGAATAAAGATAACATCACAGTAGGTACTTGGGTGTAACAATAACGGTATTATATCACAGTTTGGTTCAGTAGTGGTGACCGTGGTGACCGTGGTGGGGCACGATGTGGTGGGTGCTGTGCTTAACGTCAGCGTGGAAGCTGGAAAAACAAAACAGGTGTTATAATATCCACTAGTACCTATCAAAACTCGGATTCCAGGTCAAGTCATAGAACATCGCTTTTTTGTATGAGTACGGTTGTAAAGGTCAGCTTTGGTAAAATTAGTTTTATTGTAGAGGTAAGTGAAGTCAACTCAACTCATCATGATGTTGGCCCGTTTTAGCCCACTGCTGGATATGAGCCTCTTCCATCGTATGGTAAATGTATTATGTATACAAAATTATAATGTTAAGACTAAAATTCGTTGCTATTAAATCAAAAATATTGAGCCCAATAAAAGCTTCGTGCAGAGGAAAAATAATATGGTCACAATTTTCCTTTTTACCTAGCGAGCCGACTATTACTTCAATCAGTAAGCATACGTATTACTTTCTGGAACTTGTTTTTCAATTAGAAATTTATGGCAGATTCGTGGGTTTTGTAATCTATCTATACTCACCCAGAGTGCTTGTCACCGTGGTAGTCAACATGTCTGACGGAACCATCGGGTTGGTGCAGAGCGTAGTAGCCCTTGACGACGTCTCCGTCGCGGTGCTCGTGCTGAGACTTAATGTCACCAGTGTGGGGGTCCTCTACTTTGTATCCGAACTCGTATTTCGGGTAGGCCTGTATATAACAGAAAATAAAGTCATAGTCCTAGAGAGAGGTCTATTAAACTTTTTGTTATTAGAAAGTGGTCCTTATATGACATGTTTACCAACAGGCGTTTTCATACTTGATCATGCTATAATTAGAACTTAGTGATTTAAATTTTGAGGATTTCTGAACATGACGATCCAGGCATAATTAAATGCAAGATTCAAAGGGGCCCCGTCAAAAGAATTTCAACACTTTTTTAAACCTCTGACTAAAACCACGTCTTAATGATAAAAAGCAACTAGGATTCAATTATTTATTGATGGAAATCATTTTATTTACAAACCAAAAAACAATCTTAGCAACTAAAGTATAACAGCAACATTCGACTTAAAATACAATTAGTGATGGTCATGATGTTGAGGAACGATGTGTTGGGCGTGACCGGAGTAGTGCACGTCGGCGTTGAATCTGTAAACAAAATGATATAAGCATAAGTAAGGAGTTCTCATAGTTTTGAGATTGGTGTAGGTATGGTGGAAGACGTATTATTATGATTTTGGAATTTAAACTCACCCACTCTTGTGGTCAGCGTGGTACTTGACAGTCCTGACCCTGCCGTCGGGCTGGTGCAGGCTGTACTCGCCGTGCACGACGTGACCGTCGCGTGTCTCGTGCTGGGACTTAATGTCGTGTGTGTGGGGGTCCTTTACTTGGTAAGAGAACTCGTACTTAGGGTGACTCTGCGTGAAACGTCATAAATAAGTATAATTTCACACAATTTAGCAATTGGCTTGCAATAGAGATTTCATTATTCTTACGTAGTACACGACGTGTTTTTCGGTCTCATGTGAGTGGTGCTGGTGGAGACTCTGTGATGAGGAGGCGTGACCTTGGTGGTGGTCGTGGTAATGACCATGTTGTGGTTCCGCGGCAAGTACTGCGATGACAGTAGCAATTAGGATAATCTGAAATGTCGAATATTATTTGATAATTATAATTTTATTTTTCATGCACGGTATAATTTTATGAGGAGAAACCCGGGACTTTGTAAAGGCGTTCCCTCTGGCCCAACATGCAAAGGCCTTGTTGAGAACTTTAATCTCAAATTTGCTACAAGGGCCCATCTACCCCTGCTTCATGGAAAAACAGGCGTGGACGGCCCAAGGGAACTCCAAAAATATTAAAATTGCGATGTTAAATTAACTTTTTTAGCATCACTATTTGTAATCGCACATATTTTATTTGTTAAGTTTGTGATATTTGAATAAGTAATTAAATTTATGGTTTTACGTACCTTGAACATTTTATTTTTTATTTGCGTACTCTTGGAATAACAAGAAGGAACTGATAAGTTTTGAGTAAAAAGTACACCATTTTATACAAATTTAAGGGGCTTGCAGATAATGTTTTGTAATTAGTTATAAAATCCCTAACCAGTTTGTCAGTTCAGCTTGCCCGACCTTGAGCGATACTTTTAATTAACGACTTGATATTATTGCTTTACTTTCATCAGAATAAATATCGGCATTTACTTTATAATATAATATACCACAAATTTCACACATCGCCATTTAGTCTAAAATTAAGCAGAGCTTGTATTATGAGTAGGTACCTACTAGATATCTGATACCTGATAAACATACTAATATATTTTTTAATACATAAACAAAATATATGAACGATGAAGTCGGGAACCCCGACACAGAACAAATGATCTTGTTTACACACAATTTTTTTTCCTGGCTTGGAATCGAACCCACGACCGGCGGTATAGCAGTCGCTACTACTAACCACTACACCAATAGGTCAGTCAAAAAATTTACTTGTTATTAAGAATTCATATTCTACTGACTTTACATACTCATGGTAGTTGCATTTCTTGATAATCAAACCATCAAAACTGAACAGAAACTAGCTTCGCTCGATAGTATACAGGTCAAAAATCCTTAGGCAACAAATTACACATTATTTGTATTTTTAAACAAATAAATTTATTCCATACTTATTAACTTTCTAATAAATAAAATAAATGAGTTATTACCGGCCACGGTCGTCCAAGTAATACGGTCATAAGGTGCCATTGACACGTTGTAATAACATGGCTTTGAACTCATTGTTATACAATGGAACGAGCAGACTTTTTGCGTAAATTAATCTCAGCTGTTCAATTTCACGCCAGACTTCAACTACAAAAGCGGTTTACGCATAAGTAAAAAAAAGGTAAGCTAATTTACGTACAGCCAGCAATAGAAATAACAGAATCAAATTTGTAATTCAATTGATAAAGTCCATTTTTAGTAGTATGCAGATATGGTATTTAACTTAAACTATGCTTTTTTCGAACCATGTTTTTTTTGTATTAAAATCACCATTGTATTAAGAAATTTAATTCTTGTGTCTGAAAATATTCAAGTCACATGCACAAAGTGATCCAGACTCAGAACAATCGTTCGTGGATCTCAAAATTTAACCCGCAACTTGTCGCGCACAATAGGGATGGCGTAAACATGAGCCTACCTGTGCAGTCTTTATTTATTTAATGAGTTGAGCCTTTACGTTATCCACTAGTAATGTAGCAACTTATTGAATTTGATTGTTTACCGTTTTATTGATACTCAAAACTGTTTTAAAAGACTTATTCATACTAATTATTCGTTTTTTCTCTTTTCCTTTGTAATGAGGTATTAGAGGTAGAATGAGCTTAAAAAATTACAAATAAATATGTCTAAAATAATCATTTCGTGGGGATTGTCCTCCAGGTAAAAAAAACGAAGCAAGTATGTATCGAATAAACTTTTAATATGTGTAAAAAACATTTAAAAAACCATTAGAATAAAGATAACATCACAGTAGGTACTTGGGTGTAACAATAACGGTATTATATCACAGTTTGGTTCAGTAGTGGTGACCGTGGTGACCGTGGTGGGGCACGATGTGGTGGGTGCTGTGCTTAACGTCAGCGTGGAAGCTGGAAAAACAAAACAGGTGTTATAATATCCACTAGTACCTATCAAAACTCGGATTCCAGGTCAAGTCATAGAACATCGCTTTTTTGTATGAATACGGTTGTAAAGGTCAGCTTTGGTAAAATTAGTTTTATTGTAGAGGTAAGTGAAGTCAACTCAACTCATCATGATGTTGGCCCGTTTTAGCCCACTGCTGGATATGAGCCTCTTCCATCGTATGGTAAATGTATTATGTATACAAAATTATAATGTTAAGACTAAAATTCGTTGCTATTAAATCAAAAATATTGAGCCCAATAAAAGCTTCGTGCAGAGGAAAAATAATATGGTCACAATTTTCCTTTTTACCTAGCGAGCCGACTATTACTTCAATCAGTAAGCATACGTATTACTTTCTGGAACTTGTTTTTCAATTAGAAATTTATGGCAGATTCGTGGGTTTTGTAATCTATCTATACTCACCCAGAGTGCTTGTCACCGTGGTAGTCAACATGTCTGACGGAACCATCGGGTTGGTGCAGAGCGTAGTAGCCCTTGACGACGTCTCCGTCGCGGTGCTCGTGCTGAGACTTAATGTCACCAGTGTGGGGGTCCTCTACTTTGTATCCGAACTCGTATTTCGGGTAGGCCTGTATATAACAGAAAATAAAGTCATAGTCCTACTTTTGAATTATATAAACTCGTTTAAAAGTTGTCATGGTTTTAAATTTTCCATTGCAGCTTGCAGGACGACTTTTAATTATATGGCACGGACGGTGTAAATCGAAAATGTCCAATAAGCGATAAATCCATACAACTATCTGTAGCTTGCTGTACTTCTCCAAGAGTTATAGGTAGGTACATCTAATATGCCTTCTGCAATAACAAGAACATTCTCATTTACCATGAACAATTCAGGAGCTCACTCCATACTTACATAGTAGTCAACGTGTCCATGGCCACCATCGTGCCCATGACCATGTCCGTGGCCACCATCATGGCCGTGAACGTGGACCGCATGGGCGGGACCGTCATGACGGTGGATGTACTGGGACGAGAACCCGTGCCCATGTCCAAGAACCACCTCCAGAGAAGCTACGAGAGCGACAAAGCAAAGGACCTGGAGAACAATTAGAAGATTCTTAAAGCGATAACAGAATTAAAAGTTCGTAACTGAATCCGTAGCCGGTGCGAAAAAATAACTCAAAGATGTTTGGTTTCACAGCTAAGTTATCAATTAGATTAGATCAAGTAGTTAAGATTTCTAGAACAATACGGAAAGATAAGACGGTAAAACACAAGGCACTTCACTTGACACAATAAATTAAACTGATTAATTATTACCTTTGAGAACATTTTGGGCAAATTGTTTGTCTTAGCTGTTGTGCTAATGATACTAGAACCAATAGAGGACTGATACATTATGCTCAAATTCAACCTCTTTTATATCAATAACAAAAGGTAGCCAAGGTAATACTTGACAAGATTTCACTGCAAATTATGAGTAGTTCAAATTATTCACGAACTTCAGTATGCAGCATTTGAAACTAATTTCGTAAAAGCGTTAGTACGGAATGTCTACGTATACCTTGCAGTGTGACATTGCCACAGTTTGTTTAAAGAAAATTTCACAAGAACTCTGCATATTGACACAAATATAAATGAAGAAAAAAGGTTAAGTGATAAAAGTTGCAGCGGTTTCCTAATGAAAAAACTTATTATGAATTTAATAAGCTGCGCGGTGGTGTGATCGGTGACTTGTGCGTGAACGCAATATGTAACATGCAGTTACGAACTTTCATATGTGGGTGTGTATTTTATTATTCGTTAAAATTATATTTTTTTTAACTTTTATCAAAATGATGTGGCTCTTATGACGATTTGGATATGAATCAGGTTTTTAAAATGGAATGTTTCCTAGGGACGAATTTTTTTTTTAAATTATTTGCTTTTTTGGTGTGTGCTTATCTCTTAAAAAATAAATCGTGAATAAATTAAGACTGAACTCATTAAAAAGCCTTTAATATCAGAATGACAGATCAATAACGCCTACTGAAAATTACTATATATTTGCATCGTTATGAAATAATATTTTTGGACCAGAATATCAACGACATGCATTAAATGCACTCGTTTCAAGGTTAACGAAATGAAACAGAACTTGTTTTGTAGCTTAATAATTTTGAGTATAAAACCGAAAGCTTACAGATTTTGCGGCATTATACTTGCAGGAACTTTTGTTAATACTACTACATAATGTTGATTAAGGTCAGTATATAACGTACAACTTATATCCAAGAAAAGTGCAAGAGTAATTTTGCTATCACGGGGTTTTGTTTGTTCATTTGTATTCTACTTGACCATTCGTAGTGCGTCCTCATCGGTACCTCAACCACGTCTCAACCATTTATTTAAGTCTTATAGAGCATTCCTAATACGCTACTCATAGCTTTTATAATGCTGTTTATCTAAGATGAAGGTATTATATTTTGTAATTGTACCTATTTACAGATCTTAGCGTTACTCGTGCTGGGTGCAGCTGCGTACTGTCAAGACTATTATCATCACACATCTCCTTTGAAAACAATTGTAAGGCATGAAACTCCAAGATGGGAACAACAGAATGTTTATACTGAGGCCATAATTCCTGCACAAACAAATGGACAGTATATCGGTCAACAGAACTATGGTCATTCTTCGCCCAAAAGAACACAGAGTCAAATTACCCGTGGTCATGATCGGATTCAACCAGATATTCCTAATAACTACTTTGAGCCTACTCCTACTCAGGAATACGGTCAAGCAGATTCCTCGCAAAACTTGAACCAAATTCCCAGCGGTCATGAGCAAATCTTAAACCGAGTTCCCGAGTATCTGTTTGTACCGGCGCAAAACCCTGCTCCAGTCACTGAGACTATCTTAAATGATACGCCAGTTTATCATGCTCTGGGTGTACAGCCTGTTCAACAAGCCCCGCGTGTTAGTTACAATCAGCAAGTTCAGAACCAAAATGTGGGACCCCATCACGGAATATCCCACGGTGGGACGTCACACTATCAGAGTTCTCACAATGTCGAATACCATGTAAGTAATATCTTGAATGTTACAGTTTATATTTTAATTTATGTATTGTTACTGGATCTGGTGCTTGCTGTAATAAGTTTCTTAAAGTAAAATTTCTTTCTTTACAGATTCAACACTGAAGAAAATTGCAAAGGTCATCAGCACCATACATATTGTCATTTTTAATTCAGTGAACGAATAATATTTAAAACATTAAATTATTTCCATATTTTGTTTGAGAAGTCCCGTCAAGAATCTTAATGGTTCCATGATGCAACATACGGATGGATGAATGCATGATGCCATAAATAATAGATTTAAGTTTACAAATTATGCATGCATCGCTGACACAGATTTTTCCGATAAGTCGAAGAAATCTTTATTTACTTACATCATAGAAAGTTAGCCGCATCGCCTGTTACAAATACCTTTACGATAGCATTTAAACTAAGCAATAAGGAAGGTAGCAATCTGAACAGTTGTAATACAAATGCAGCAATTATTATTGTGTTTTTAATTAAAGTAAGAGGCATGGGCATGTAATAATTTACGAGAATTGTGTTTAAGGTGATTGTTTGAATGCTGTCAATATTTGCGGCCCGAGGATAGCTAGGCACAGTCGGACCGCCAGTTCCCGTCAGTTTAATTATTAAGTTTTCTTATCAAAACTCAGATATCGATAGGTCTGTTTCGAAATTAAAAAAAAAACACCACTTTAACTTTTTTGCCAAACTAATTTTAATAAAATGTACTTACTATGGTTTATCCTAATGAAATTTCTTATTGTTTAAACATTATTCTTGTGTAATGTGTTGTTTAATAATAAAAATATTTAACCCTAAGCCGACCAAGGAATAAACTTAGATAAGGTGTTTTTTTTTCAAATGTGATTTGCGTAGGAAGTTTTAAAGCAAACTCGAAGTAAAACGGATATTGCAAAATAACCGTTGTACCTACTTATTTAAATGTGGTTCATGGTTGCTCAATGAAGAGTTTTATGCGTAAGTAACTAGAGTTCACCTGACTTAGGTAAAAAATATGACAATGACACGGCTTTTCAATTGACTTAAAAAGAGTTTTACAAAAAAGCTTATCGCACTAATCGGGCAAAAACATCTTGTGTTTATATAACGGAACGTTCGCGTTATTGCCTTTGTTGTTGGTATTTGTGCTTGGAAAGATGCTGTTGGGAAAAATATTTAGAGAATATTGGTAGATAGTGATTTTTGCAATATATCTACCCATACAACCAGGGACCGGACAACCCCACTTTAGAGTTAAGCCGTTTGACAGGGTAACCCGTACACGGGGTAACTCATATCGCAGTGTTACCTTTTGTTCGAGTTACATCCTCGAAACCCAGCGAAATGGTTAACACCTTCATTATGGTAACCACGTGAAGGGGTTAACCCCTTCAATAACTTAACCCTTTGAAGTGGTTACCTTCACGAAAGGCTTTTATTCGTGTTACCCTGAATTACCCACTAAACTTGAGCTGCATACTTGCACCCTAGCGGCCCCTCATTGCTTTACTAAGACTACAGCTGATTTTCTTCTATCGCCGACGCGTCGCGCCGCGACTCGCGCCTCTCGGACAAACTACCTACGCGCGAAACGTCATATAGGTAACTAGCTGTTGCCCGCGACTTCGTCCGCGTGGTTAGATAGAAGATATAAGTTAGGAATTTTTGAACGAAAGCCCTCGAAGATTAATATTTTTCCCCGTATTTGCCACATTTTCCATTAAATCTTCGCTCCTATTAGTTGCAGCGTAATTTTATATACCTAGCCTAAAACCTTCCTCGATTATTGGTCTATTGAACACAAAATGAGATCAAATTTTTTAGATGAAATTATTTATAATAATTAAAAAAAAAATCGAATACAAGTTTTTTTTCATTTTTTGCATTTTCTGAGAAGATTTGACGGGTGAATTTTCGATTGAAAATTAGAGTGTTTTTTTATATTAATTCAAAATAAGGTGAAAAAATAAATATTTTTAATCAAATAAATTACAGCGTATTTGGGACACAAAAAAGTAAGTTTTCACCAAATTTCGTTACAAAAATATTTTTTTGTAAAAGATAAAAATAAAAAACCACAATCTTGGTTTTTTAGATTTTTCACATAAATTTTGAGGTTATGTGAAAAAAATGTAAAAACAAAAGTTTTAGATCTTTTTCTTTTAGAACTTTGCCATTTGACTTTTTTCGATACGAATTTTAGTTTTGCCGGAAATCGATAAAAACCGTTTTTTACTCTTCAAACGTCACTCCCACCCCCTTCCCGACCTCAGATCACCCGTAAATTATTTTTCCTTTCATTTTTATAATATTCCCCTCCTTTTCTAATGGGTTTCATCCTACTATTTTTTTTTTTGGTTTTAAAAATTATCGACCCTGGTCTACAAGTATAGACACGAAAAATATATATCACAACGTTTGAAAAGTGCGACAAGCAAAATTAAACTGTAAGATCATATCCACAATGATTTTTATTCCATGTTTACAAGTCGCTCGGTAAATGCAACACTGGCGCCGCTGCGCGGTAAGATGTCACGTGCGCTCGTGGTTATACTATTTTCAAACTAATGTCTATGATAAAGAGTGCATATTGTATTGTCTTAGGTTGGAGTGGGTTACCCTGTTACAGTGTTACAGGGTAGTAAAGGGTAACCTGTTCGGAACAGGGTTACAGTAATCCGTTCGAAGGTGTAACATATGTCATAGGTTTTTTTCTTGAAGCGCTTAAAAAAACCCCTTCAAAAACCCTTTCAATGAGTATCCGGCCGGTCCCTGCATACAACACATCGTAATGAATCCTGTATTGGAATTTGGACTTTCACACCTTGGAGCAAGTTAGCGTTTTTAGTAACGCTCAACCCTTTATACATGTTTAAAGGCAATTGCCAAGCCATAGGATATTAGGCTGACCTTATTCCATCCTTCAGATCTGGAGATGCGCAGAGACCATAGGCAGTATCGATCAGTCCAAGAAGTGATTTATTTATTCAACGAAAGTACAATTTTAAAATTACATTTGTTTTTATAATTAAAAATCCTCGCCAAACATTTCGTTTAAAGGCGAGAAGCACTCAACATGATGACATAATACAGAAATGTCGAAATGATAATAAGATTGACAAAAGCATGTTATCGTGCTCCTATGACTCTGCCATAGAAAAATACCACGAAATTTGCAAAAACAGATGGTTACCATTAAAATCGATCAGTTTAGGTGTTGAAGTGATTATGGCATTGATGCGGCCATAATTGTTATAATGGCCACCTAAGAAGTTTTTGTCCCAACTGGGCTCCTCAATCATGAGCCTTCTCGGCGATGCGATGGGGGTCCAACGAATGAGTCCAAAGTATTATACGAAATAAATACCTACTATTGCTGACAAACAATTTGTTCTTCATATTTGTGCGAACTTGACATTGATGTTGCTGGAATGTAGGTAGAAACGTTATGAAACAATTTATGCTTTATGCTTTCAACAAGATTAGTCGTTGCATAATACATAGGGATTATGTTATTGATCTAATCTAAAATCAAATAAACGAACTAGGGTGTGCACATGCGTAAATTATAATATAGAAATCTAAGAGAATACTGTTAGCACCCTATTCAATTAGACGCTATTTAAAACAAAAATCCTTAATTCCTTTAACGTAAGACATAAAGATAGTCGTGTTTAGGTTTAAATTTGCAACTTTTAGACATAATTTTGGAGGAGAAATCGCACTTTTAATCTAATTTTAAGAACTACGTACTAAGTTATGCAAAGGATGCCAATGTACTAGCTTAGAATATAAACTAAATTGATTTCACTCTTCAAATTTACTGTAGTACTGATGAAAGTTATTTTCAAAATGACTCCAATTAAGAAGACTGTTTAAGACATTTTTTTTTTAAATACATTAAATATGATAACATTTGTACCAACAGTGTTTTAAAATTTTGACATCGGGGAACTTATTAGCCAATACTTAAACATTATTTTTATTGTTTAACTGTAAGCTCTTATTAAACTATTGTTAAATGTGCTCTAATTTTGTGGATTGACAACCTTCACATTGGTTACGTAAATTACGTCATAGATTTGCCGCGCACGCCGTGGGTAACAAACATGACGCCCCGAGCGGCAACAAATTGATTCAATACTCTCGCGTAACGTCTCCGGTATATATTGAGCTAATGACTATGTTAATTCATCAGTTCCACCACGGAAGTCTTAGAAGAAACAACAACATGCTAGCTAAAGTTTGTATAGAACATCCTTCAGGATAATAATACATTCGATAAATTAAACTATAAGAACTTTCAATTATTAATCGGATTACTTTTTGTTACAGATCTTGTTCCTCAGTTTTGTGGGTTTGGTATTGAGTGAAGGGCATGGATACAATTTTGGAGCCCACCATGACTTAGCCAACGAATATAAACACCAATATGCTCACCACCCCATAAGGGTTTATGATGAGCGTGAGGCTTCACATGAAACTCAGTATGCTGCTGCTCCCGAAGGGCATGGCCATGGAGGTCATGCGTACTCCTCTCAAAGCATCGTCCACCACGCCGCACTTGCTGGTCACGACCAACCTCAGGAGTCTCACAATGAACACGTTGCCCCTGTATATCAGTATGTGCAAGAAGATGAAGCACCAGCCCACCACGCGCCATCCCACCAAGCAGCACAGCACGAAGCACAGGCTCATCACGAACCAGCCAAACAATACCAGGCTGTTCATTTCCAGCCCGCACCCGTGCATCAGCAGGAGTCTCATGAGTCTGAGCAGGAGCAAGGTCAGCCCCAGTACGCCCACGGTCACGAAGGCCTAAGCTACTACCACCACAGTGCTCAGCCTCAAGGTCTTGGATTCCACCAGGGTGTTAAACTGCACGCTTCTCATCAAGCCGCTCCCGTGCATCATGCTGCTCCAGTGCACTACTCTCCCGTGCACCACGCTGCTCCCGTTCATCATGCCGCCCCCGTCCATCACGAAGCACCTGCCCATCATGAAGCACCTGCTCACCATGCCGATGTCCACTCGCATGATTCTCACGATGAGCCCATCGACTATTACGTAAGAAACTGATACTCGAATATAAAACACTTATTTCCGACAACGTTTTATAGTTGACTTTCCATTCATTTATTCGAATCACAATTTGAACCGTTTAAGTCACGACAGTTGGTCAGCCGCATTTAAATTATACTTATTAATTCAAATCCGTTTTTACCATTCCAGGCTTATCCCAAGTACCAGTACGAGTACAAAGTGGAGGACCCTCACACCGGAGACAACAAATTCCAGCATGAGGTCCGTGATGGAGACGTCGTGAAGGGAGTGTACAGTCTTCATGAAGCCGATGGATCTGTCAGGACTGTTGAGTACAGTTCCGACAAACACAACGGGTAAATAACATTATGAGTTACTAGGTACCAGTAGCACGATAATCATAAGGAAACTAGTTTTGAATCATCTTGATCAGTATTATCAAATAACATGTTTACAGTTTGAATTTATGTAATACTCTCGTTTACCTAAACATGCGATTTTGTATTCAAGAAATCTAATGTCTAGACGGATGAGACTGAATCTCGAGCGATTTATGTGAAGAGTCACGCACTACCTCCAATCACTTTTTGCTTTCTATTCCGCGTTAACACGTATCATATTACTTTCAGTTTCAACGCCGTAGTGAAGCACTCCGCCCCTGGTCATCACGTGCAGATCGAGAGCCATCACCACAACTAGTCAAGACTGATTGAAATATTTTATTCATAGTCTTAATTGTTGCTACATGTGTACTTGCCTACCTTATTAATGTACGATAAATATTATATTATTTAATAATTAAACTTATAATGATGTAATCTGTTGTTTCAATCATTGTATTATGCGGCAAATTACTGATCCAGCTAAAACGTTTTTCCAAATCTTTAAAAATATTATTTCCCAAGATATAAATGATACCAGCATTTATAAAAGGAACAATCCCTAAAGAAAAAAGAAAAGATTGTCAATCTTCGTACGAATGAAGGGACACCTTATAAGCAAGGTGACGTATTACATAAACTATTGTTAAAAAGGTTTTCGCAAACTTCACTAACATAATAATAAGACACTATTATTTCTCATTAGGAAACACCAAGTGATCTGATTTGGTCAATCAAAATGATATAAACTTATTGCAGTGGAGAGATTGTTGGTTTCGAAACATTGTTATACAAGTCAGTGGGAACTTGTATCTTAGTAATGATAACTGAGATTAATTACTTTTGACATTGATGACCCAGATCCCGGTAACGATATTTTGGTTTTGCATAATTCATTATACAATTGTTTCTTTGGTGTCGTGAGAAAGGGACTTAATAACTTAAGGAAGTTATTTAACAGGATGTGGCGGTAAAGTTGTCATGTCAATGATTTTGTTTTGATGTGATTTTGTGGAAAGGAAATGTAATTAATTCAACGTAATAAAAGTGGACAAATTAATATTAATTAGTTTTTTTTAGTAAACATCGTCATAAACAAGAGACAATTTTATGATTGGGCTAATAACAAGATCTATAAAAAATAAAAGTAGAACTAAAATACTTGTGCTGTGAAGATAATTTGCCAAAAAAAAAAGATATAATAGTCCAGTCAAAATAAACAAAATAAAGTCATAACTTAGCCAAAATTCGCATAGAGCTGAAAATTGGCAGAGACGTTAAATACATCATTATAAAGAAAATATCAAAAGTCCCCATCGATCCCACTTCTGCAAAAAAAAATATTCAAGGTCAAACATGCAAAATTAAGGTTTTTTCCATTTTTCTCCAAAACGGTAAGTTTTATCGTAAAATAATACAGACAAAAGTTGTAGATCATACAATTCTCTACAAAAATGGTTCAGTCACTTTTTCTCTTAAGACTCACCATTCGTGAGATATCGCGGTTTTAATCATTAGAAAATTCATATTTTACATAATATGCACTAAAATGCAGCCTGTACGCGTCATCGGACGTTCAATATAAATGAAAATAAGAAATTATTGGTTTGTGTTATACACAATATAAAACTTGTTTAAATTGAATGAATATTTTAAAATAATAGACTATACAGTCAGTCCCTAATTCCCTTCGTCGGTAACGTGAGCAGACTTGCTTTTTGGTAATATTTTCGATTTTAATTTGTGCTGTTAAATAATTTTAACAAAATGTCAGAAGTTTGTTTCATTTGTGATAAACCTTTGGAAGAAAGTGAAGTTGTTGTTGTGGATCGTGGAATGAAGACTTTGATTGATGCAAGTGTTGAAAGAAATGATAAGTTTTTTGAATACTTGAAAGACAAGCAATCTGTGACAGTCCACGTGCAGTGTCGTAAAATGTACACTCGAAAGAGTAGTATTGTTTCAGCTAAAAGACAGCGCGAGACAGAACAAGGTAGTACATCCACGATAAGTCCACCTCATACTAGAGCACGAGTAAGTGAGCCAGATTTCAACTTTAAAAGATATTGTTTATTTTGCGGCGATGAAGCAAATGAAGAAGCTGAAAAGAAGAAAGCGCAAAATGTTCGTCGTAAAATATATAATGTATCTACACTTGAATTTAAAGATTCCATTTTAAAGGTAGCTCGGACTCGTTCTGATGACGTAGCAAAAGCTGTTATTGCCCGCATTGAGTATGAATTTGACTTAGTTGCTGCTGAAGCTAAGTACCACAATAATTGTTATAATATATTTCTGAGGCCTACTACAAAATGTAAAGTCGGACGTCCCGAAGATGATTCAGTGAACTTGGCGATGGAGGGAATATTTCAATACATTGAAAATAGTGATGATTGTCAATTTTCATTGCAAGAATTAAAAGACATAAGCAAAAATCCAACTATAGATAATAAAACAATTAAAAGAAGATTAAAGTTAAAGTATGGTGATAAAATTATTATAACTGAGAAAAAAGGGAGTTTAACAATTATCTGTTTTATTGACAATCAGTACGATATTCTCAATAAAGCTTGGTATGAAAATAAAAAACAAAATATAAACGAAGAACGATTAAGAATACTGAAAGCTGCCGCAGCAATTATTAAATTATTCGACGTAGAATTAGACAATTATCTAATATAATACTTAACATTGAGAAGATCACTTGCAATATTACCATTTTTTCAATCAATAGGATACAATCTGATCAAATTTTCTTTATTAAAATAGATCGTGGACTATACCTACTGGGGAAACCACGTTAAAAAAAATGCGCCGAGTACATTACCCCATAGGTGGTGCGGAAATTTGTGCATATTACGTAAAATATGCATTTATGTAAAATATTAATGATTAAAACCGCAATATCTCACGAATGGTGAGTCGTAAGAGAAAAAGTGACTGAACCATTTTTGTAGAGAATTGTATGATCTACAACTTTTGTCTGTATTATTTTACGATAAAACTTACCGTTTTGGAGAAAAATGGAAAAAACCTTAATTTTGCATGTTTGACCTTGAATATTTTTTTTTGCAGAAGTGGGATCGAAGGGGACTTTTGATATTTTCTTTATAATTATGTATTTAACGTCTCCGCCAATTTTCAGCTCTATGCGAATTTTGGCTAAGTCAAATGTCTATTTTGACAGGACTATAATTATACCATACCATAGCATGGCGCCAGGTACTATAAGTAACGTAACTATAACTAATTTGCTTTTTTCAAGTCCTCTATTCATGTAGTTTGCAATTTAAAATATTCTATTTATAAAAGGATTTAATAAAATCTTTTTTTTTAAGTTAAGACGCAGTAGCAGTATTACGTTAACATGAATTCTTATAAATCTATGCAATACGTCACATACACATAGCAATAGTTGTTAAATAGCTGAAAAAATTATTTTGTAAAACTGAAGTGAATTTGCAAGAGTTTTGTTGAATTTTCCTTCTTATGTTTAACCTTCAAAATTATAGAATTCAGTGTTAAAAGTTATTTTCAAATTATATTGTGTGTATTTGCAAACCACTATTCTATTGGGTCTGCCTCTAAACCAAGTGTGTAAATAGATATTTAGTGTTATAAATAAAATAACAAAGTAAAAAGTTAGACTAGATATATTTACCGAATTCAAACAATTTATAAAAAATATTAACAACAATATATCAGGTGGTCAGTTCAGTCATGTTCTAATGATGGTAGTGGTCGTGGCCGTGGGAGTGGTACTCGGGTACGTGGTGCTCCACATGGTGTTCCGGAGCTTGGTGCTCGACGTGGTGGGCAGGAGCTTGGTACTGGGGAGCCTGGTGCTGGTGACCGTGGGTAGTTTCAGTCTTCACAACAGCGTTGAATCTGGAATGGGAAAATTGATTGTGCAATAAGTTAAATATATATTTTTATGGTACAGTTGTAGTGAATGACAGTGCCAGTTAAAAGTGTGAGTATTCTCAGGATCTCATTGAAAGTTATGATGGCCTATGCACGAGATGCAGGTTCGATCCTAATGCCTTTAATAACTTTTTATTTTTTTAGTATTGGGTTGTATTATGTTTCCAGTTGACTTTCATGGTGTTTATGGAAATTTCTTGATTTTTGATAATTATAATTGAGTTCTACCGTTTTATTGAAATTAATGAATAGATCTTTCTTAGTTTAAAAAGCAAAGATTATCTAGATTTAGAAAGCATCGAATAAAAGTAAGGTACCTACTTTAGTACTGACTATCGGAAATTTAGTTAATTAAGTGACATGTACTAAATTAACTAGATTTTCGATAATCACTTTAATCGTGTTTTGATTGCGATACTGTGTATTACCTTTCTAATAATATTTTTAAATATCTTATTAAGTCGTTAAATTATAAAGATTAAAGACACGATTTTATATTTAGACAAGAACACCAAACCGTGTTCACATCCGTCTAGTAATCGATTGCTCAGTAAAAAAAAACTATATTAATTAACGAAAAGACGTTTAAAAACCATATGGTAAAGGACGATTCCATGGTTGAGAAAAAAGAGAGCAAAGATGTTAAACCAAATGAGATACAAAATTAAGTTAAATTGAATCACATTTTGAGCAGAGTTAACAAAATAACATGTAGCTAGAACAAGGCCTATAGGAGATCCTATTTACCATCTCGCCTGTTCTTCTACATAAAAATGCCCGCGTAATTTTAGTCATTTGAGGTTTCGTATGAGACAAAAGTAAGTCTTCTAAAAAAATGATATTTTCATACCCATTGTGCTTGTCAGCGGTGTACTCTACAGTCCTGATGGAGCCATCAGCATCGTGTAGGCTGTACACGCCCTTGACGGAGTCACCGTCGCGGGTCTCGTGTTGGTACTTGTTGTCACCGGTGTGGGGGTCCTCAATTTTGTATTCGTACTCGTATTTGGGATGAGCCTGAAAGAGAACAGATGTATTATAATATCGCTGGATATTAAGGAAAGAGGAAGACCAAGAAGGAAGTACATAGACTAACTGAAGGATATGCAGAAGTGCCAACATATAGGGAAGTAAAAGAGATGGTAATAGAGAGAAGATGGAAATTGCTACACTCGCTATTGATTGTTGGGGAAAGAAAATTTCATACTTTCATTGCATTTATACATGAAAAGTCATGTCATGTACATGACATTTAGTCGGTACCTAATATTTTATGAGAAAATGTATTGTTAACTAATCGGTGCTCCAAAAGATATTTTATACCTTGACAAAATATTTTAAATTTTTCGAAACTACGTCACTATTTGAACTCAAGTTTCAGAAGTATAGCATGTTGCTCTGTATACTAAGTAATGAGTTCCGATTATATAAAACTTATATGGTAAGGTTTGCAAGTTACTCATAAGTAATATCGAGGGCATAATATTTCTTTCGTAACTTAGTTAATTGTTGAATATTTAGCTCATTAATCTAAATACCTAATTAGTTTGGCTAAGCATCCCTTTCTCTTCATAATCGAGTTTACATAACAATTTAATGACTTACGTGGTAGTCAACAAGATGCTCGCCGTGGTGTTCTTGGTGACCGTGTAGTTCCTGGTGACCGTGGTGAGCTGGTTCAGCGTGGTGGATAACGGGAGCCTCATGATGAACGGCTACAGGTGCGTAGTGGACGGCTTCGTGGCCATGGGAGTATTCATGTCCGTGGCCATGTCCGAGAGCATTCTCATGTCCATAAGAAACCTCGTGCCCATGACCTTCGTAACCATGAGAACCTCCATGGTACCCGTGAGAACCTTCATGGCTATGAGGAATTTCATGATGAACTACAGACTGAGAGGAGTAAGAGTGACCGTGATCATGTCCATGGTGTCCGTGCTGGGCGTAGACCGCAGCCACAGCAAGTGCGAAGACGATCTGAGAAAACGAGAATCAATTAACATAACTGCTCTACTTTCATACAATTTAAGCAACTATTTACATTTTCAAGCCTCGTTGATTATAATAAAATTATTTTAAATTTTAAATTCCACTTACTTTGGAGAACATCTCGCCTGTATGTATTGTGATACACCAAAAAATTAAATGATATAATTGGAAGAGCCCAGATGCTTTTTATACTGAAAAATAAGTACATAAAATTTCTTCTTGGGACAGTTAATTGTTACGTATTCTTTCAAACCGGTTCCGTTTTGTTTGGTAACCAGTGCACTTTTACGATTGTGTGTGCATAAATGATAATCCTTTAAAGAATACCGAAACATTAAGACAATTGAGTAAATTATGAAGGTTAGTACTTAAATATAGGCGAAAGTTTTATTATATTTATAGCACTAAGTGTAGATTGTAAATTAATCATACAAACGGAAATCGTAAATGGTTATTTTTGATCATGATTTTGAAATTTTTTGTGTGTTTTTAATGTTTAACCTTGGAAGATATGACTTTTAGAGATGAGAGGTAATTTTCCTTTCAATATAAGGCGTTCTCTTAATATGATATTTAAGGAGAGTAACTTTTTGGACAATCATAAGTTTGTGCGTGTTTTTTGTGTAACAAGAACTATAAAAAAGGCGTAGAGCCAAATGTCGCCCATAGTGCCATGCTATCTGCCATTTTCATGTACTTAGAACTCAAATTAATACATGAACATAGGCTTTCTTTATTGTTAGGGTTCGAATCAGAGCTTCGGCTAAAACAATAAAAAAAACAGTGCTATATGAAAATATTATGTTTAATTTATTATTATCAGTCACAAAAACCTAGGTTTCTGCACAGCACCCCGCAAGCAATCGTCTAACGTTTCACAAAATGTATAGAAGTTTGAAAATATAAAAACATGAAAATACTTACAAACTACAAGAAATTATAATACAAAAGTTCTAATGCACTTTAGATAGATGAATGAAATGTAAAGTACTAAGCTAATTTGGGCCATAGTCCCTTGTATACAAATTCTGAAACGGTTAGTCTGTAAGCATTCTGAAAGCCGTTCGTAGTACAATGCTCTTTCGTGGTCGCATTCCGTCCGTGCTTAAGCTAAGTAGTAAATAAATAGGTGTCATCGGTGTTGGTCTAGGGTTGGCGTGGAGGTCTAGCCGTGGAGGAGAGCGCCGTGGCCCAGAGCGGGGGCGGCGACGACGGCGTGAGCCGCGGGGTGCGCGGCGTGACCCTGCCTGCTTACTACCGCGTTGAAACTGGAAATATAATTTTAAGTTATAAGACAATTTAGTCATAACATCAGATTCATAAAAAATGCGATTTAGACATATGTATTACTACTAAGAGGTGCAACTAAAATGTACTATGTTTTCTTAGAATGTTCAGTTTTAAAAGTGTCCTCATTCGCAGGCAACTAGTTGTTGATCGTGACTTTGCCCGTATAGATATCGGTTATACTTGCTACGCATGTTATTAGTGTGATAATTTCATACATTTTCTAGATAGCGCATGCTAGATGAACCTTGTTCCTTATATTCTTAGTTGAGTGGCTCGGCTTAGAAAGGCGTATATGTCTTAGGTAAAACTCTTTATTTACCAGCTCTATCATCAAGCAGCTCTAGAACAAGTTACTCAAATCGCTCAAATACATTTTGACCTTATGGTAGACAGGTCCTTACCCATTATGGTCATCAGCAGAGTAGTTGACAGTGCGCACGGTACCGTCGGGCTCCACGAGGGAGTACTGGCCCTTCACGACGTCACCGTCGCGGGCTTCCCACTGGCTCTTCTGGTCGCCGGTGTGGCCGTCAGCGACGCCGTAGTTGAATTGGTAGCGGGGGTGGGCCTAGAATAGGTGGAAATATAGGATTATTTTATGTCCAAAAATGAATGAGCTAAATAGTCTAAAGATAAAAAAGGCTTATCACTTGTACTTGTACAGTCTGTCCTTGTGCTTTGCATGCACACAGGCTTTGATGCTTCACCAGGCTATAATTATTGTGCGGTACTGTGCTCAAATCACTTGATGAGTAGCTTTTAATTTCTGCCAGATGAAGCTACAGCTAGGATGCTACAGGTGTGTAAGAAGAAAATATTATGCGTGGTGCCAATATTACAAAGTTTTTTTGGTAGAAACTGCTAAAAGAATGTTGAACAAAGTTCACAACTTCATCCTGCAACTACATAATAAAAACATACATAACAGTCTGAACATAACACATGGGTTAGGTTCAGACTGGTACTTACATATATCTCAACAGGGGCAGCGGCGTGCGCGAGAGCTGGACGGTAAACGGGCGCGTGCGCGACCACCGCGCCGTGACCTGCAAACGACCTGATGTCATCACACAAATAAAACGTTTTGGGGAAGAAAATAGGAGGACAAAGTATCAATAATGTAATAATTGTAACAATATCCTATAGCTAAGTTGATTTCATTAACCTATTAATTATTTATCTGCACAACAATCATATTAAACTAAATTTTTGTCAATTATAAACTCAGTACTGACAATATTACAGTTTACAATTTTGACTGACAAAATCCAGAGATATAACAGCTCTACATTTTTTTGCCATCTTTCAACTACCTTGTCTTACTCGCCCTTACTCGAATAGCTACTATCCATTACTATATATAAGCCGTACCTAGTCCGTATCCCAAAGCCGGTGTGGCGATAGCTGGAGCTGCTGCGTATCCTCCATAGCCATGCGCAAGGGCAGGGGCGCCCAACACAATGCTCTGCGTAGAGAGAGCACCGTGACCTCCCGCAAGCAATCCTGCACGAGCAACGCTTATAAGCGCGCAAGCGAACAACACCTGTAATATAAAGGGATAGAGTATCGTTTTAAATGAATGCAGTAGGAGTTAAGTAGCGTTTGTCAATATTAACATTTTTGTTCATGGAACTATTTATATTTTGTTAATTTGTATTTAGTATCAAGTGAGAGTACTATCCTTATTTATTACTTTTTATTCTCAATTTTGCAAACTGTTGATAAGTTTACATAATTATGGTTAAGTATCGTAAATATGATGTTATATTATTGTTAAATGCATAGAAACAAGAACTGTATTCTTTTGTATAAATGGTAACAATACAGTTGACACTAACAAAAGGTTCTGTTTTTTCGTTAACCATTGAAGATTGTATCAATGAAAGATTGTCAAATTCAATGTCTTTATCAAATCTCCGTTTCGATAAGATTTACAATATTGACCTATCTAACCCCAAAATTTTCATGACACATGATACCAAAATCACGAAATACCACAAAATAAACACTTGACGCCTTCCACTCGTGAGCACTTTACCTTAGCGAACATTGTGTTTAGTTTTAGGTTCAAACTGTACGTCAGTCTAAGCACTAGGGCTGGTTGTGTGCCGAATTGTGAGATACCAGGCGTTTATATAGAGGCTGTATGTTCTATAGATATAGGCTAGGGTCCCGCTCGGGCGTGTCGCAGGAAACTGTATGTAGCTACATGTATGTGGCGGTGGGCGCTGCCACAAACTAGATCGTTTGAATAGTGTGGACGCGCCTTATCTTATATCAAGAAATGTTATTTCGGAATATTCCGATAAAAAAAAGCAAATAGTTTTGTTCTTAAGGACAAGAATCAATCAAAAACCGCTTTTAATTTCACCTAAGGGTTGTCAACACAAAAAAAAATTGAGTATATTCAGTTTCATCTCAAATATATCATCGACGAACCTATTTGTTTGAACGAAATCCAGAACTCAAAATAATTGCAAATCAGTCAAATTGTTTGCCCCAAATAAAACATTATACCTAGTACTGTCAAATTTCTATTAAAAAAATTACCATTAAGTTTACCAACATAAACATAATAATACGTCGTATCCACACAATTATTGTATCAATAGTTCAAACCATTCTGGGCTAAGAATTGGTATCAGAATAGTAAATAAATACGTTCATAGTTCCACATAGCAGTGTATAACATTCTGAGCAAAATAAATTAATCTCGGCCACGCTACAAACCTTATTGAATTATTGTTTTCTAGACAATCAGTTTCATGAGCTGCCCAGTTTGGGTATTATGGCTTTAATTAATTTTGTAAAGTCACGAATCGAGAATTTCTGAGCAAAACGTTCACACACACATTGTTCAAAACGATTTTATATAGATGGTAAATTGTTGTTATTATGACTCTTTTTTTTTGGTGCGAAGGTGTAAAAAATAAGTCCATGAGTCTATCCCATGATCTTGAAACTGTGTGAAATGGGGATCGAACCCTTAGCAACAGGAAGTGGTAGATACTAAGATGCTCGTACTAAAGTCTGCATACCTGTTATTGAGATTTTAAATCCATCAATTTTTAATTCTGTCATTATTATCATTTGCAAGGTACATTTATCGTAAATTAAAGAAACTGTGCACATATGAATTGTATTTCAGGCATAACAAAAACCAATTCAGGTCACCTCAATTATGGTCAAACTACCGGCTTTAAACTTTATTTATAGCAAACATGATTTGTTATCTCTCTTATCATAATGAATTCAAGTTAAGCTAAAAAAAAACTTGCTCCTAAAATGGTATAAAGTTTAAGTGCCTCATGACCATAAAAGTACAGACATATTGTACAAACCAAAATTGTCTTGGGAAAACTATACTGATTGTCGATTTTGTACCATAGTGATGTCATTGTTTCATAACGTTGTAACAATTTGGTGAAGTAGGGCATCAAACTGGAATGTGGCCATAATCTTAGCGAAGCAGTTAAAGTTCGATACTACAAGTAGGTATGTGTCGAATGTAGAGTTATTGAAGATAAACATCGATAAAAAAAATATTTTACCTTTTGTAAAAGCAAAAGTCATGTCTTACCTTATTTTTTTTGACGCTTGAAACTATTTCAAAAAAAATTAAACATAAAAATGATAAAAAAGCAACACATTGTGATCATAATAATATTTCATTCTTAAGCGACCAGAAATAGGACGTCTCTGAAACTTGAAACGTGCCGCCAAAGCCATGTCTTGAACGGAACACACATGAGACACACAAAGTTAAAACAAAAGAAAATAATATTGATAACAAGGTGACAATGGCGGCTTATACTCATGCGCGTACAAGGGTATACGCCTCCACTTAACATGTCATGGATCATGGTTTTGTTTTAAGGCATAGATTTCATGCAAAAATACTATATGTGTGTTATGTATAAGACAGTAAATGAAATAGTGCAAAAGCGTGAATCATAAAAAAATACGAAAATAATTATTAATATTCCTTGTAAAAATACTCTATGAACGCTCTATGAGCTAAAAACAATAAAATTAAATATGTAAGAGTAATAAAACTGGTATTTGCTTTATTTCGAGTGGCACACAATCAAATATTGTATTCCGAAAGTTCAATGCAAAGGTGAACAATGCATTTAATTTTAATAGTCAATGAATCACTACAAAAGCGTTTGAATTTGCATAGTCCGAAAATAGCTCGGAAACTAGTTAGCAATGAATTAAATTTAGATCTACGCAAACCACACTGCCTTCATTAAAGGTGTGGTTTCTGTAAAAGTAACACAGAATTTAATGTAATTGATGGCTCACTTAATTTATCCTTCGAGTTTTTTTTTTGTAATTCTTTAAGTTTTATACTGGTTTACACAACGCTTCGCTTCCAATTCAAAAGCTATTCAGTAAGATAACAGTCTGAATAATTGTCCTTGTAATTCTTCCTGTCTCACCTTAGGTTTGCAGACGATCTGGTTCTTTTTGCGGAAAATTCAACCGATCTCCAAACCTTAATAAAAGATCTCTTGGATGCTCCCTTTAAGGTAGGCTTAAGGATGAATATATCCAAAACCAAGGTGATGTCGAACGTCTCCAGTTCTTTCAATTCCATTAGAGTTGGAAATGAAGTCCTGGACACTGTAGACAGCTACGTCTATCTTGGCCATATTCTATCTTTTAGCAAGGAGCGTCAGCTAAAGGAGATTTCCAAACGAGTGCAACTTGGATGGGCGGCGTTCGGGAAGCTGGACGACATAATGAAGTCACGCCAAATTCCACAGTGTCTTGAAACTCGTATCTTTAACCAGTGCGTCCTGCCCACCATGACCTATGGTGCCGAGACATGGACGCTCACACATGAGGCTGTCCATAAGATTAAAGTAGCACAGAGAGAAATGGAGCGCGCTCCAAGAAGGATAAAGGCTGTGGATGATGATTCTTAATAATTATAAAATTATTTTCATGACGAAGCGGAAAATCTTTTTTGTTGATTTTAGGCTTTCTGTTTTATTTTTATTAACGCAATTACGTAACTCATTCTCAAAACAATAAAAAAACGAATTACATTTAAAATTCTGTCTCTCTCAGAGAAACTGCACCTTAAATAAAGGTGTGAGCGTCTACCGCATAGTCTCGGATGTCAAGTGGCTGTGACTCATCTATCCGTTCATTAACCCCACGGTGGCTATCTCAAGCTGCATTTGGTAATAGCACCTGGTCCACGATAAATACCCAACAATCTGCATAAAATGTTGCCAACCGAGCGACTTTTTACTCATTTGCATACGTGATGAAGATTTAGAGTTGTGAAATGGTTTTACATACTTGTACCTGTATTTGCGTGATATCATACGACCGTTTATGGCTTGTAGTGGTATCATTATATGTGTGGTATTACAGTCTTAACTGATAAGAACGGCTACGTTAATCTGTGTAAAACTAAATTGAAAATTTACATTTCATAGTAGTTGAAAATTCATTCCGTGTTTCGGAAGGCACGTTAAATTGTGGGTCCCGGCTGTTATTCCTACATCTTTGACAGTCGTTACAGGTAGTCAGAAGCTTGAAAGGTCTGACAGCTAGTCTAACCAAGGGTTGTCGTGTTACCCAGGTAACTGGGTTGAGGAGGTCAGATAGGCAGTCGCTCCTTGTAAAACACTGGTACTTATCCGAAACCGGTTGGACTGATAGCCGACCCCAACATAGTTGGGAAAATAAAAGCAACATAGCTAGGCCAATGAAATGAGTAGTTGAAAATTCATATTAATCGTGTGTAATGTAAATAGATTTTAGCAACAGGTAATAATGACACAAAAATGCATGTCATTTCATTATTGTGTGTAAACTGCTGGTATAGTACTAAATTTCAGTTGGCAACTACACTTGGTTTTTTTACATGAATTTTTTGTGCCAAAGAAGACAAACAGCAGCTATTTATTAAGCTAATTGCAGTAATGCGCTACAATTTAAAACAGCAGTAGTTTATTTGTAATTAAAAACAAATTGATTGCAAGAATTATAAATATTTATTAATTTCAGTTGTAACAGGAATGTTTACGTTACCACTATACAACTTCATACTTTGAACCTTAAATGTATTGTTAAAGTTAAAAGTGTGATGATTATATTTGGTACCAACAAACGACTTTACTTAACGGACTTCAAATAAGCCTGGTTCATATAGTCAAAGAAGAAGTTATGAGATGACGAACATAAAAAGAAATACTAGTCTACCTGAAAAAAAGAGTCTGTTTTGAATTAGTATAAGTATATTCAAATATTCTCCTCTGCATGCTTTACATATAGAACACTCTGAACTTGTATGTATGACACTTTAGTTACATTTACAAGTACCAGCTGGACATTTGTCTACCAGTCACTAAACCAGGGCCCCAATTCTGCTATTTACAATGGTACAACTTTTCGTATTCTCTTTAGCACTTCTCGAACACAAAAATTGGAAATTCAGAGACGGTATACAAAGGTCAATAAAATAAATTTTCAATTATTTATGTTGCTTAAGAGAATAGGAATAATTTCAAATTTAATACGATTGGCATTCATTCATTGGCCATTGTAAATAGCAGAATCAGGGCCCAGTAGCAGTCACCATATATTACAATATATTGCACCCACTATCAATAAATCATACGTGTTAGCAACGTACTGTGATTGAGCAATTCGTCGCGTAAGGAACTAACAAGTTACAAATAGGAGGCGCCAAGACACGTGCATAATATTATCGATTTGATTTGTTTATTAATTTGATAATTTGGATGTTAATTATTGATTAATTATTTGAATGGCGTTTGACCTTCACACCTGTTTGAAATAATTGTCCAGAGTTATTTAATAAGGACTTCAACTTTCATATGTGACTTTGCAGATTTTAGTCTTTTATTTTCTTGATGCATTTTCTCATTTAAACGTTTTATATGATATTATCCGCAATCGGTATTTAAAACTGTAATTTCATTCAATCATTAAAATTTCTATCTTAACATATAAAATTCATTGATGCAGCAACAAATATTACTTGTAAATTAAATTCCATAGTAATCTCAATATGCTATTAAATTGTGCAAGACATACATCATATATGGGAGCATTCGTACCCACGTGAATATGCAACTAGATGCCAATGAGAGTAATATTGAATTTCTAGAATATATTCGTAAATCAATACTGCAAGCAATTTTCGACCTTATATGCATAGAAATCGATTATTATGAAGGAATTTATGTATGAGCTTTCTTACGCAATCGTTGTACGCAAAACAGGCAATTATTGTCCATTGTGCTTGTTTGTGCAATCAGTAACTAGGTTGAAGCTTATAGAATTCTAGATATCGGAATACTATATTGTATCGGCCTATCAAAACATATTCTAAAAAACCAAATAGGTATCTTATTGTATTGGGAGTTACAGTCGGATTCAATTATTTTTTTAATCCAATTATGGATTTCGGAAAGCAAGTTAAATTGTGGGTCCCGGCTGTTAATTATAGGTCCTTGACAGTCGCTACAGGTATCAAAAGCTAGAAAGTCTGGCAATCAGTTTAACTAAGGGGTCATGTTGTTATTGTGTTGCCCAGGAAAGTGGGTTGAGAAATTCTGATAGGCAGTTGCTCCTTGTAAACACTGGTTTTTGGCTGAAACCGGTTAGATTGGAAGCCAACCCCAACAGATTTGGGAAAAGCCTAGGCCGATGATACGGAATTTATTCCTTATAATTATCGCGGGGAATTTGTTCTTAGTACCTAACTTGTATTCAGAACAAAATTATTTCTTATCTTAAAGTCGAATTGTGATAATGATTATATTTTATGACTTATATTTAGTACGTATCTAAAGTATAAATTGGACCTCGCACCGCCGTCCTTAACACACATGCATAACAAATGCATACTGCTTCAATTCCCTTCAAGACATTTCAATCTATCACAGATAACATTGATACAGAATAAATGATTAATTACAAGGTATATTAACATTAAGTTTCATTATACGATATACAAGTTGGTAATGTCAGCATAAAAAGTTGACACAGAGATAACTTTAATTTTATTTTATAGGCTCTTAATTTTATTTATTATAAAATATTTTATATATAAACATTAATACATATATTTTTTAAATATATGTGTCCATCTTTTTTTTCTTCTGTCACGCAAACATAAATTGATCAAATTTCCGTGTAGGCATAATATTGCGAAGTCGTTGCGTCACAAGTCCCCTAAACATTTTACTTTTTTAACAGGTCGCGATCTCAATTGTCTGTTGCAATTTTAAGGTTTTAAAGTATTTTAATCGCAGTTTGTAAATCTCATTGTATCAATGAATTTTTGATGCCGACTGTACAAAATTTCAAGCAAGTGTGAAATTGATCAGTTTGTAATTATTTGAGGTTATATTCTTCGTACATGCAAGATGATAACAATTTTATGTACAATATTATTATAGTAAACAATGACATTATTAAGTAAGTTGTACGCTTTAGTGGCCAGAAATCATAAAATATTGAGAAGTTTGGAACTAGAAGTGGGAGGACTTTGTCCATCAGTGGAATCTCGTACAGGCAATATGAAAAAAAAAGATCGTAACATTGTACAAACACATTATTTAGTATTTCAACTCATATTTAATGACAAATATTACTTAGGATTATCTTTAAGGAAGTCTTTTCTGTAATTATAATCATAAAAGCGTAATCAATGATTTATGTCACCATTTCATATTATAAAAAGAAAGACTATCTACTTTTAAAAACTAAAAACTAAAAACATGTCAATGAAAGTGCTCTACGCCTGGAATGGACAGTAATAAATTTTAAAAAGAAAAATTAAGGTAATGAATTTTTTAACGATCACTTTCATTCCACATATTTCACTGATAGGAACGTTTCGACATATTTATGAAGCTAAGCAGATGTTAATATGTTATGCATCAATTGTTTATCGGTTTTTCCTGTTAATTTAATTGGTGTAGGAAAAAGCGATATCGGACACCCTATCACGAATACTACCGGCGAAATATTTGTACAGGAAATCACACAAAGTCACAACGCTATTTTTTTTATGTGACTTACTTTAACTGGACTCAGTTTGTTAACATTTTTGCTAATTATTTTGGTGTTTTTATTTTCTGTCTGTAAACTCTTTTTAGCACTAATGTTAAACGGCAATAAACATTACCAAAACAAATATTGTAAATATTGTAAATAGCCATTTGTTTATAATATTTTTGTATTATAAGACACACCTGGATTCTTTTTTTTTGTGTTTTAAAACAGATGAACGATTATAGAATTATTTGTTGTTATCTTTCAACTCCGTCCTTAAATGGTAGAAGAGATTTGAACCCGCTATCCAAAAATACATGATACTTCATTTATTTTACATTGCTTTTCTTCTATCAAAAAACCACCCGGATATCCGTACATTTACAGCAATACTTACATTCTTTTTATATCCAACCATGTAAAGGTGAGCTCCAAGACCTACCTCAATATTTAAAAAGTTAGACGTATATGTAAATTAAGTTTCTTCTAGAATGTATGCAATATAAATGTCATACAAACATGGTCATTTCACTTCCACGGTACGTTAATATTGCTCAATAATTTGCCGTAATTTGCTACCGATATTAGCAGCAAAATCTATCGAACGGCAAAGGTATCAATTGATGGTCTTTATGTGTCCTTATTATCAATTTATGTACATCTAAAACGAAAAAAAGTGATAAAAAGGATAGACAGAAAAAAAGGATATAGAAAATAATATAACATCGAGTATTTGTTAGATTTTTGGAAAGTTTTTAGTATTTGTCTATGGAAATAATTCAGAATGAAAGCTACAAAAAAAGCGACTCCTTCAACAGATTTATGCCTGCTTATTTATTATGAGTCATAATAAACAACATACATAGTTGGGAAAAAGGCTAGGCCGATGATGATTCATTATGAGTCATAATCATAAAACTATTTAAAGACGTTTCACCAAAATACTTATACACCTTCCGCCTCTCAAAAATTAACAAAATATGTATTCAGATTTCAACGAAACTAAAAATATACATAACTCAACTATAACAAGATAATTTATTTAAGTAAGCAAAAATTTAAATACGGTAAGCAACTTTCATTTTTGTAACATTTCATCATTATTTAACATGCAATTAAGATAATTGAACAAAACATTTTCATAATGAAATAGGAAGTTTAAGATTTGTCAATTTTAATCTTTACGCGATCATAAAGTTAATATCTTGAAGGCGTAATTTATTAAATCGTGTGCGATAAAACTGGCTACTATTAAAATTCCGACCCAAGACTAAAGGAAGAAAAAGTAATGTTCCCTTACTGACCGACCGACTGTCGCGAGTGGTGTGAGTGGAGATTTCAGATTCCAAATTTTGGAGTCCAGGTTTCATCACATTTTTTCCTTCACCGCTTAGTGAATACTTAGCAGTGTTTTAGGATAGTTAAAAGTAGTACTATATCTTTAAAAAAGTCACATTGGTACGTTGATTGATTTCAGACCGAGCTTGCAACTAGTGCGTACAAATCCATGCATATAACCGAACGGCCATCAAGACTTTAGGGGCCGACTTGATAGGTAATAACTTAGTCTTGAGGTCTGCAATGTTTCACCATCACCTCACAAATTGAGTAAATAACAATTAAAAAAAGAAAACGCCATACACCCCGTAGAGCGGGGTCTCTCTTTTCCACATATTATAGTCCTACCACTAGATGTGGTACGCTTAAAACATTCTAATACATAACTTTGATTGCCTTAAAAGGAAGTCAGCAATCATAAAACAGATCAATGCTAGTATAACTTGCCAAGACTATAACAGTGCTGACTAATAATGTCAGTTACATAATAGTTAATGTTATAATAAACTAGAAAGTATGAAGTACTAAGTAGATTATATTATTAAGTAACTCATTCATAACATATTTTAAGTTAAAACGTTTTTATGTTACCGTTTTACGGTGTGTGTGTATGTAAATATTTATGCAGCGTTGAATCTTAAACTGCATCGATCGTTTCAAAAGCCTAGAAAACGAGCCACTTATTTTTTTTTTGTTTTTGCGATATCGATTACAGCTATTTAACAAAAAACAAAGAAAACAAAAGAAAATCCGTAGACTATTTATAGTAGCCAATAAATCTGGTGGATGAGGTATAAAAAAGTGAAATCATTAATTAAAAATAGCAGGTTTTTACCGGGTAGCGATAAACTGAATGATTTTGTGACATTATTTCAAGTAATACCGCCTTACTCGAGTTCATACGTTGCAATTAGTGTCCACATTCCACCAGATATTGAAATATTGATAAAGCCTTAAATTAACTGTTATTTATGTATTCAGTTTAAACCACGCATGTAAAGGCTTTCGACACACAGGATATTAAGTTTTATATCCGATGAAACTCTTACGTTTATTAAATTATTTCTATATCCTTAATATTATTCGTATTCGTGCACTAATATACCCGTTTTGCTTGCTGATGATTAATAGTTATTAATTTCCCTTTGTTGCCTATTTCATTATACGACCAATATATTGGTTGCAAAATAATAGAACATATTTCGCAACAAAACTAAAGGAAATACATTATGAGAAAACCGAAACAATTCAGACTTTTGAAGGGAGTGCTGACCCTCTTTTCCAAGACGCCCTTTACCAGTGACTAAAAAACTATGAGACCGACATTAATCAAGTAAAGATAAGAAGAAATACTAATAAACGATATTTTTGATATTCTTTATAATAATTAACAACCACTTAAAGACTAAAGCATTATATTTTAATCAAATCTTTGATTCTACGACATTCACAAGACAAGATACAGATTTATCTATAAATGACCAGTTAAGATCGACAGATCAAACAAGAACGATTTTCTCACGATTCAAAATCAATTTTGTATCAATGATGTAGGCCAGATATGTAATGATTTTCAATATTTGGTCAAACGCTTGCTTTAAAAGAATCATAATAGGAATTTAATAGATCAGTTATAATGATTGACCATAATTTTAGATAATAAATTTTGAAGTCTGTATTTTAGTTGGTATATAGTTCAGTTAGGTAGCTTTTATTGCCTGAAGTTCATATTAGCAGTTGGTATGTGAAACTTATAAATATACCGAGTTCTTGTCGCTAAGTGGCCACTTAATTGCGAATTCTTTTATCTAATGATTTGTTAAAGATATTGATCTCATTCCGTTTATCCTTTTTTTAAACTTACTCACTGACTGAAGGCGAATTTGTAAATAGGATATATATTAAAATCAACAATGAGAAATTAATTCATCAGTGATTAGACGTTTTACCTAATTAATATTCTATTATCGCTCCCGCACTTCAAATCCTTGTGTCGAATTGGGTTTAACTAAGTCGGTTTGCCGTAGTGCTTATTACAAGAAACACACTAAAACATTTTTCCCTAACAAATGCAGATCAAGCAAGCCTTATCATGATATCAAGTCTAATTTACATATCAACATCTTAAATGACATTACAATTAACATAGCGGAAACCTTTCTCTGTTGCGCGTACGAGCAGCGGCGCGTGGCACATTGCGACAATACCGGCGCGCGCGGTGTCATGGCCGCCCCCACCGGTGAACGTACGGCATGTGCGGTTCAAATAAAACATAATAAAACGCGTAAATCGTGGGACATTACTGTCAGTCTGATCATATTTGGTGCTTGGGTTGTTTCTGGGCGTAGACCAATTTGATGCCAGACAATTATTTTGTTAAATAGTTGTGGTTGATGTTTAATGTAAACTGACTGGCGTAGATACAAAAATAGGACTCTTTGAAAACGTCCTGTAGGCTCCTCTTAGAGGAGTTCGCGTCTAAGTTACAACTGCACACGATGATCGATCACAGGTTAAGCTACGCTTGATACGTTAGCTCCACGAATGGGTGACCATTTATGTTCGTGCTTTAGATGACACATTAAATTGTGGGCCCTGCCTGCCCTGTCAAAGATGTATAAAAAATACATCTTTGACAGCGGTTACGGTTACTTAGAAACTATAGTCTGACAACCAGTCTTACTGAGGGGTATAATGTTGCCCAGGATGAGAAGGTTAGTTAAGCAGTATGCGAAGCCGACCCTAACATAGTTCGGAAAGGGCTAGGCTGATGATGTGGATTAAATCATAATTATGATTTACCAATCAATTTCTATCTAAGTTCTATTAGGACTCGCTGAACTTAAGCCAAAAAATACAGAATTCGTAGAAATAAAATATTGTTCTTTCGTTTTAACTACTTACGCATCCTTGTATAGCTAGATATGTATTGAAACAGGATATGATATTGATAAGTCATTCACCTAAAGAATCTATGGGTAATAACAGGGGTCTTAACATAATAAGTGACTGAATTGTGTTAATAGGAGATTAACAATGCTTTGTAATGACTTTCTCAAATTCGAAACCATTCAAAACTATCGACATACTCTCACCAATGCAATGGTCGAACAAGGTATAAATTGTAACTTTGATTGATTAAATGAGAACGTAGCTTTATTGGCAAGTCACAATACTAATTTTGTTGTTGCGTGTCATTGTTCAATTTTTTGGTGTTAAATTGTATTCATAGTATCTCGTAGCCATATATGGTAAATCAGAATTTGAATATCATATGTTACCTGACCAGGTAAATGCCCATTAGAAACTATTCCATCCCTATCACCCTATAGGTAGAACGTAATTAAAAAGAAATACTGATTGTTGTAATTATTTTACTCTTTCTCCACGACAAAAATTCGTTAATGTTAATAAATTACCATTGTATTAATTGCATACTTACGCAAAGGGTCTTGCAAAGCAAATTAAAAGTGGAATTAACTCCAGATTTATAAGAAACCCCAATTCCACCTCAAATAGAATATTGTGCGTAGTATGGCATAAAAAGTCTTTTAAACGTCCTTGTGATGTAATAAAAGTCCGACACTCCCACTTGCTCCAGTTTCCGAGGCTTTGCACTTTCACTATCATTGTGCGACCATTTTGCGCAACGCACACTGCATATGTAACCTGCGATTTTAAGTTTGAACATTTTTATTTTTCCTTAACTGCGTGAGGTTACTTGGATTTAAAATATTGGATTCTGGAATCATCAACTCGCAGTAAGCTACCAGACGTAGCGTGGTGATCAAGATTATTTAATCTTAAGTAGTAGATAATTGTAAATAGTGGAATTGGGTCCAACAAGTATTTACTTGTAGGACCCAATTGCGCTATTTACAATTGAATTTGCTTGATTAAAGTTACCAATACGCATAGCAGTATACGAATAGTGCCCATTTTATCCAATTTGCATTAATTCATCGGCTTTTGTAAATATCAGAATGGGCGCCCTGTATGTTGATTAGCAGAACAGAAAAAAGACGAATAAATATGTCCCCTAATATTTTCTATTTCGTGAAATATCGTATAAGTAGATCCTTAAAAGGTTAAAAAAGTATAAACAGATTTAAAATGCACTTTTATTTACAAAATCATTTTTGTTTATCCTAACGTTGATTCCACGGAGTCTTCTCTCTCCCTAATTAATCAATAGTAATAACAATAAATAATTTGGTTAATAAATTCACTTCAGTCGGTTTTACTAAGTTTTTTAAAGTTTACATTAGTCGTTTATCCTATCAATACTTATCTTACTTACAATTACAGTCTTAATTCTTAGGTCCAAATAGTCACAATTACAAGTAATCTAATTTGTATTTAAAACAAATAACTTAAATGTCGAATATATCTAACAGGTTGACAACAGGTTTTCGTTTCTTCACAATTTTTCGTACGACCTCTTTAGGGGCCGATCCTCGTGGAGGGTACCTATCGTCTTGTGATGTATCGTCGTAATTGCTAGAAAACTGTGGACGTTCGTATTCATCCTCAGGTAATCTGTAATCGTAGGTTTCGGCAGTAGGGTTAGGATTCTTCAGCTTTCTCTTAGGAACCAAAACATATTCGTTGCTATCATCGGTAGGATAACGATGTTCTGGTTCCCTCGGTTTATAAGGTCTCTTCTTTTTAGGTCTAGTAGGAACATCGTCTGGATAATATTTCTCAGCCAGAGGAGCATCTGGTATTATAGGGAATGTATATTTTGTGGGAGGTTTGCTGTGCATGCCAACATCGTCATATTTATGACCTTTAAAGTTTCCATTTCCATAATATTTCACGTATCTGTCCATATCGGAACTTGGTTCAGCAAATTTATCGTAACTGTCTCTGTAGGAATCTTGGGAGTAACTAGGGTACTTCTTATTCAATTCAATATCGACGATATTTGAATACAAATTGTCTCTGCTGTCATGGCTTTCTTTTCTAGTTTTAGTTTTGCAATTTGGGTCGAAACTGTAACCTACGTGACTTTGCGGCTCGAATTCGGAGGGATCATCACGTGGATGCTTAATTGAAATGCTGTGAGTGTATTCACTTGGTTCTGAATCTAGCGGCTGATCTGCATACGACGGATATTTTGTTCTCTTCTTACTTGAGTGTTCTTTACGCACCGACTCATGGGGTCTTTTTGGTCTTTTCCTTTCATAGTATTCTTCGTCCGGGTCTTCTGAAAAATCATAATATCTTTCATAGTCTCTCATAGCTTTCTCTTCCATTATGCTTCTTCCAATTTCTTCATTTTCTAATTCTGGATTGTCAGTGTTAACAATAGCTTGGAATCCTGAATTTGGTCCTGCAGAGTATTGAACGGTTCTTGTGGAGCCATCTGGTTCTACTACACTGTAGTGACCTGTAAAGAAAAAATATATATTGTAAATAAGTATTAAAATATGTATGAAACTTTTGAAAGTTTGTCTTGATCGCCAATCCGTCGGTAACAGTGCTAAATTCTGAGATTACGAAACAAAGTCGGCGCATAGAGGGATTAAGTTTCACGGTACGTGTACAATTAAGTTACAATATCTGTAGGAAACTGACCATAAAGTATTAATTTCAAGTAAATATAGATTACCTGTAACAGTGTCACCATCTCTTGACTCCCATACGCTCTTAACGTCTCCAGTTTTGCCATCAGCAACTCCATAGCTGAACGAGTATCTTGATTTTCCCTGACAACAAAAAAATGTCAGTACACTCGCTCATAAATGCAACGCTCAATTTTTTGCTCATCACACAATTACATCGTGATGTTTCTGTAGATAAAAAAACTTGGGGAATGTGTGAAGCGATAGCTTGCGTGTAATAATTCGGTATTTTACTCATTATGACAATTGATTGCATGCTCAGCGATTTGAGTTTAATATTCTGAATAAGTAATGAGGGCTTTAATCGTTTCCATAACGTAGGTATGCAGGTAATTATAATCAGGTAGAGTGAGTGTAATGTCAGACTGTCTGTCAAATCGTTAGACGTAACGTTGGTCGCATTTATCATTGTTGATCACGACTATTGTTTCTCAAGCGATAGGTTAAATCGTTCTAAATTATTTTAGATCAGTTCATTGTAATATAATAGCTTAATCGTGCACCTATGAGGGAGTTAGGGCAAGTTTGTGATGTTTATCAGATCAAGTTTATTCTACTACAAAACCATTTTATTGTTGATCATCATTTTACTAGATATTTATTTCAGTTCCCGGTCATAACCACAGCTACATTAAATCGATCTCCTTACAAGGGATTGTTAGTAAACAGACTCGGTATTAAATGTCACTTGTTGGCGGCCATCTTCGTCAAGTTCAAGACGAGCCAGACGAGTGCGCGCGCGCATCGCACCGTTACTCAATGTCAATGACAAATCGTTTACTTTCGTTTGTTTCCGCTTCGATTCACTAAATACACCTTTGTTATTTAAATATACTCGATTGTTACTAGTCGTCATCTTTGTTTCGGTTGAATTTTGATGTTTAATATTTTCTCTAGATGATTACTCCAATCAGGTAGATTTTACGTTCGTTATAAAGACAGTTATCGATATATGCTATTAAAGAAATAATTGAAGCGTATAATTATAAAAAATGAAAGTATCGAGAGTTTTACTCTTAAAAAACTCATGTGCGAACATACTAATTACTTGGCATTCGTGCTCTGCCTCTGCAATTATAATTATCATTTGCATATTATAAAAAATAAAATGCGTTCAATTGGAGCAGTGTCACAGCTGTAGTGCGTTAAGAAAAGTGGGTGAACAAGACAACTGCGGCCGCGTTCGTTTCGACATTCAGTGACCACTTTCGAGACTCTGTGTTTGTATGTGTTGACATGTTGCAAGCTTCGTCACTGATAAGCGTTCGGTTACCAAGTTTCCAGAGCAAAAAATATCCCGTTTGGTCGCACTAGAATTTCATTGATATAGTTTGCATTCAATTATTGGCAAGACTGATTGAATTTCGAAGGACAGATAGGCGATAACAGTTCGCATGATATAGAAATGTCATATTATGGAGTTAACAATGTTCGCAAGTCTTTTGTTTTAGCTTTTTTCTAAGCTCGTAGATAAACCATTTTCGTCTGCACAGTAGTGTGACGTTTTTAGGCTGGTATTATAATTAAGGATCGCCTCTTACTAACTTTACCGTCTTGTTAACGACAGCAAAAGATAAAACCTAATAACTGATTTATATTTGTACGAACAGAATACGTAGAAAGTAATGAGTAACGGCATAGAACAGTAGCAAGTAAACGGTAATTATGAAGATGACTGAATTTATTAGAAATGAATTTCTCTAGAGTAACTATTGTTAGAATTATATTTATATCAACGGCTAGGGTTTCGTTGGGTTATCTAGATAAATCAACGAAGATTTTTTTTCTCAAATGCGGACAACGTCACATACATTGTTCTGAACCCAAAGTAAGTTGCTAAAGCACTTGTGTTATAGAATTCAGATACAACAAAAAAACCACAAACACCCAGACCCGACAATACAGAAATGTGAATTTTTACATTGACCCGACCGGGGATCGAACTCGGGACCTCAGAGGACCTCGACAACTTGAAACCGGTGCGTACGCCGTTCGACCACGGAACTCGTCAAATATTATAGTAATTGTAATTTGTATATCAACAAATTTTGGTACAAAACTCATTCTTATGAACTGAAGATTATGACGGCAATGGCATGCTGACAAAATTTCACGTTCCAAAAATATATGTATTTATGCGTTTGCGCGGATAGCTGAGTGGTTGCGGTCATCACCCCAAACTCGACGCGACGTGTCGCGGGTTCGAAGTATGGATGTTTTTGTGTATATATCTTGAATGTTTGTAAAATCCCAAGCCGAGAAAATGAGTCGCTTTTACATAAAAAAAAAATATTTGAGGCAACAACAATTTTTTTTATCTTTTTTCATTGACGGAACTAAATTACTCTTCACGGTTTCTTGACCGTTTAATGCAAACCAATCATTTATATTGCTACAAAGAAACGAAAAATATGCGCATACATGGTTTTGATTAATTAGCGAAGAAAATTAGTCAATAATTTTAGCAATTAAACGTATAATTACAATTTCGACGCCTACTGCTTGTAAAGCGAATGTGCGTGTGCGACAATCACTCAAGCATTTGTTAGTGAAACTGCGTGTTGTGTAAATGAACGCAATAAATATATTAAATACCAGCTGAAGTATCAATAGCATTGTTAGACACGACGTTAGAATAATGTGCGAAAGTCTTATACTGTTGTAAACTGCCATTTAGTTATTCGTTTATAATGCAGTCTTGGTTGTTTTTAATGCATTTTTAGGTAGAGTTTCCCGTTTTGTTAAAGGTAAATTATTATGAATATTGTGGAATTTATGTTTAAAATTTCAAATGCTCCAGATATACTTCTGGATCCAAACAAAATTTGCAAGACTCAAGAGTGATGACAGTTTACATCTCAATCAATTACAGAGTGTAAAAGTACAGCAAAACTACCGACTATGCTTTTCGTTGACTGTAAATATAAGATGGACTTTTCTTAGGTCTATTAGGTATTAGGTCATCAAAGATTGTATAAACGTGTTAATTTTAAAAGCAAAAATGATAATTGAAAGCTTACTAAGTCCGTCGTATCTTCATTTTGATCGTCTACAAATTTCCCTTCTTGACAATTGGTTGATAACAAATTTGCCAAGAGGATCTGAAAATCAAAACAAAATTGTTAGTTAAATATGATTGTATGAAATAATTAATCTTATGAAAATAAGGCATTAATCATATTAATTAGTTATATTAACACTGTTGACAACGTCAACAAAACAAAATAAAATTATTACTCGTTAATATTGTTAAAATACTAAATAATACCAGATAATCACATTTATTATTTTAAAAGTCACTACTAAATAAACTAATTTAATTATCAAACACTAATTAGTTTGCCTATTCATGCTAGACAGTGTTGATCCTTAAAAGACAAATTTATCAATCAAAATGACACTATTTTCATTTTATTTTGTAAAATATCGAAAGTAAATTACGTACCAATACAGCAAGCGCTTTATCCATGATTATTATCTAACACCACATATAGTCACGTCACAATACAACCCCAAACACACTTAAAAAAATTAAACAAAAACAACAAGCTTGTCCATTTGAAGGTTGAGGCTAGATGAAGACGAGTCGCGTCGACCACCACTTACCTATTTATAAACGCACACAGGAACACCCCCAAGCGTGCGTACATTAACACCACCACACACATACACATGACAATTACTGAACTAGGATGCGATACATTTAATTGTAGATCAGCTACCGGTAACAATCTGATAATTGTACCTTACACTTACATTGTAGACAAGTAATACATTAGTATTGTCGTAAATCTTTCAGTGATAGGTATTTGAAAATCTCCCCTTTCAGCTTATAATTTTAATTTAAGGCAATAATACACATCACACCCTTAATTAATCATTCAAAATCTCTAACTAGTTGCTAATTACATAAGAAATATGAATGCACAATTACCCAAGCGGAAATCTTAAATCAAAATTCGGAAGGAAGTTTTAAAAATGATAAAAACAAATAGACACGTGAGGATGTAAAACAGACTAATAAATGTCGAGACATAATTTATGCATATTTTCGCGTTAATCCGCATTAAGTTAATTTGAATGAAAATAGCTATCTAATAAATTATATTTAAGGAAAATGGAAAGGAAACAGAAAAAGATAAATTTATAAAATGTCAATGCCCTAAAAATCCATACAGAAATCTGTTTATAAAAAGAAACATAAACTATGTAACTGAAAATGCAATAAAAGACGAGTCGGTTTCATAATCAACTGAGCATGCAAATCAAGGAAAGTGAACGCTTTCAGATATGATAGCATGCCAGCAATTGTCGCTACGCATAACGCATTTATTGTAATTTGTAATTGTTATCTGTAGCGTTTTGTAACAATATTTCGATATTCAGAACTAAATGGAACGGCAAACCTTGACATGTCGGCTAACGAAAGCAAGTAGGTACTACATAACGTTTTTGTACTATACCTTTTGTGGCTGAATTGTCATGTAGTAAGACATTTTAGGGCCTTAATTACTGGTTGGTGATATTCTGGTGCCAGTTTTTTATGGTGAACTACGAATTTGGTTGGGTACCTTTGTTTGAGAAATAAATGTTGGTTCAAACGAGTAAAACGTAAACGAAGATTGTTGAGAGCTAAAAGTTTAAGATATTCAGAAACTACTATGGTTGTGCTGCGTCAAAAAATAGCAACGTTAAATATAGAAGAAGCAAAAAGATAACGCACATATAATCAATGCACATACATATATAAGAAAATGCACACACAAAGATGCGCACTGGTTTAATACACAAATTATATCATTCATCAACAGTTTTCCGGTAAACCCCGGAATAACTGAAAAGATAACCAGCGACAACGTACTCCGAAGAACCAGCGATGTAACGACAAGATTAATAACATTGTTAACTCACAATAACAGCTAACGGTATAGTGAAAAACTGCGTTTATCGCGTACAGCTATCATTGTAGTCCAAACAATGGTCAAAAGAAAGTAATTTATTTGATGCAATGACGTTCAGCTGTTTCTTTAACACCGTTTTAGACTAATATCCTGATTGTCAGTATTTGGTCTGTTGAAGCGTAACTGCGATGCGGAGACACTGACTCGCGTCATCCGTCAATAAGTAAAAGCGTCTTCACATGACTTGTTGAGAATTTGCGACAGCGACAATTTGAGTGCTCAAACTTATCACTGAAAATTAAGTTGAACAGCTCTTCGTGCTCGAAAAACAGAGAGAGCACGAGAACTGTCAAATAATTTCATCATTGTCGCGTAGATTTCAGATAGCTAGGCAGAAACAAATGTTCTTTACACGAGTTACATTAAGCGTTGAGTTTTATAATGTATTCACGATCGGCGCGTCTTTCAATTTACGTGTGAACGGCCCTGTTACATTTATTAATGGACGCTCAGCAATGTTTCATGCATGGACTCCTTCTGTAACGATGATGAATTTGATCAGGAAAAGTTGATCAATTTATCACTTTCTTTTATAAACGAGTAAAAAACCAAGGCTGAGAAATATTTTCTTTATTTCACATCTCACAGTATCAAAACAATCAACGATTTGTCGTTAAGTTATAAACCTTACAAACTATTTTAATAATTACCTTTGAGATAACTACGTTGTGAAGCATATTTAAGAAGCTATATAAATAATAGATCGAAGATAATATCACAGTCTGACACTGGTTTTCAGAATGTTTTCGAGCTATTGATCATACTGAAATAGTGTCATCTATTGGGTAGCGTCGGAACTTCGAAGCTAGTATGATTTGAGCGCCATCTAGTAGTGGGAGTAATAACCAGAGCCGCCGTGAGCGCTGTAGTGTTGCGGGTGTTGAGCGTGGCCGATACGTTTGACGACAGCGTTGAACCCGTTGTGTTTGTCAGCAGTGTACTCAACGATGCGAGTGGTGCCATCAGGCTCAGCGAGGGAATACGCACCTGGGGTATCGAATTGTGTCAGTATGAATGATTGTTTGTTACATAATAATAATTATCCTTTAAAGCAAGAGCGTTGCATAAACAACTATTAATCGATGTTGTGGAATGTAGAGCACATTATTGGTGTATTGCTTAAGTTCGATGACCGTCTTCAAGTAGCATCAAAAGACACGAATCCAGGTGGATATCAATGCAGAAAGAGAGTAATACATACCCTTAACGACGTCACCATCCCGACTCTCCCATTGTGTCTTGTGGTCGCCGGTGTGAGGGTCAGCTACAGAGTAGTCAAATGAATATTTTGGGTGTGACTGAAAAGAATTACAATGCCCATTATTTTTCAATCTCCTATTCAATAATTAAGCACATGAAACATATAAAATATCCTTATAATTAATTTGCACATACTATTTTATATTTTACTTAGTACATTAATTAAACGTTACTTGCGTCATATCAAATCTAAGTTATTAAAAAAAAATATCATTTTACGATATAGTACATTTACAAAATAATGATTATTGATCAATTTAATACATGCATATAGAATGGGATCAGATTTATTGTAAATCGATCCAATGACTTTTCGTAACTTCTCACTCATAATAAACTCAGAGCAAAAGACATCAACGCGCTGCACTTGACTGAACTTACTACATTTATACGTTTTAAAACTAATATTTTTCTGGTACAAAAATCCAATGATTGTAGTTTAGCTAAACAGTAATTCTAAATGTTGTTGGACCTACATAGAAAATAAGCTTACATACTTAAGTAAATAATTAATATAATTACTTTTGTAGAAACGAAAATAATGTATGTCAACAGGGACTGTGTGTATATTTGAAAATAATTTTGTGAAAGTAGTGCACGAAATGGTCATCTATCATTTCGTAAGAACATTTTTGGGTTCAGACATTACCCAGTGTAATGAGGCGTCTCATGTCCAATTTTCCCCCATCTTTGTATGCACAATACAAATGACACATCGTGTTGCAATTCATAACGCAAGTAAACCACGACATGGTGTTTGAACACCATAACTATAACTGTAAACATTTTGCCAAACAATTTTGAACCTTAAACTTTACCTTCTAAGATATTTTTCACAAAATTGGAAAATAGACAAAAAGCTTCAATGAAGTCATGACTTTAGATCCTTTATTTATTGTATTTAAACTTTTCAGTACGTTTATCAGAGCAAGTATTTTGGGTTATTGTATTTTTTGCTCCTATTTCATATTATTTAAAATGACTTTTTATTGAAATCAGAAACGTTAGTGAGGTAATATTTGGTGTACCTACTTTGTATTACCTCAGTCTGTATTATGCCTTTGTTATTTGAAAAAAACTTGACTACAGTTTATAAATATTTCCTTTTTTCATTGTCTACAACTGTTTTTTTTTTCTACAAGAGATAATTTAGTCATGATATAAATAAAAAGTACTTTATCATTTGTAACTCATTTTTTACCTATTTGAAACTGTGGTTAAGAACTTCTTTTAGTGTTATTATATACTTACATAGTAGTCCTGACTGTGGCCGTAGTCTGCTTGTGCAGGATAATAGCCCCCATAGCCGGAGAGACCGCCGCCGTAGCCGCCGCCATAACCACCGATATAGCCCGCGTTGGCTGCAGCACACGCCGCGACAAAGATCATTACCTGAATTATACGTAATGGTTAATTTCAAATATATCTTGATTTGCCTGTCGTTGTTTTAGTAGTTCTTCTCGTAGTACTTCCGCTAGATAAAGGCTTATTTATAATATTTATGTAGTTTGGAAAGGCAGTCTAAGAATCAGGTAATTTTGTTCCAAAAGATCGAAGGAGGGTGGTTTTCTGTGGTTAGTTTAGAAAAAAAAAACCAAACTCACATAAATAAGCCCTGCAAGGCCGATATCACAACATAATCAAATCTTTATATAAATGCGTACTCAAAAAAAAAAAGATTTTAAAAAAGCCCACGTTCACCAAAAAATCAAATCATTGTCAAGGTCAAAAAGTAACATAACCAATCAATCTAGTGCATTAAAAACAAAAGAATTAAGACATCAAATAAGTTCACACCATTAAAATATCTGAGGTCAGTGTTCTAGTCTTAAGTAATTTCATTCATAACAGCAGGCACAATATTGTTACACGATCATGTACGAGAATACTATTATCTAGAACAATAGAGCAGGCAAAAACAAACGCAGGAAGTATGAAGAAAATATATGTTATAGTGGATGTTATGTCAGTGTTTATGATTACAAGGAATTTAGTGCACAAACATGTTTAATGACTTTGTGATGTTGGCGTATAAGAATATTAAGAGGCATGCAAATTGAATGTACGTACGGCGTGATAAGAGAAAAAGTAGAGTCCATGTAACTTAATGGAATATGAATTTTGTTGCTCCAAATAATGTAGTCAGTATTTTATTAAAACATTAAAAATAACCTAAGAATTTTCAATTAAAGTAACATTTGAAAGCATCATCTAAAAATTTCCAAATAAGCATTAAAAATAGAAACCGTTTCTCGAATATAAAAATCGATTTAACATACTAAGAATAATTTGAAATAATATTATTATATATTTTGCTATTGTAAATCAAAGAAGTGATTACACTCTAAGAGATAATCCTACTACCGAAATGTACGCGCCTGCTTTTCGCACAATAGCAAAAACACTGCATCACCTCAGTACTAACAAAAAGATTTCAAAAGGTCTAAGAGAGTAAATAGTAGTTATTTCAATGAATGATAAATGTTTATTAAATCAGATGTAGGCCGATTATTATTTTTTGAATACTCAAATAAACAATGAAGAATATAAATAATATATCGCCATCTTGTCGAGAAAACTTTAAAAAAACAAATCAAAATAGGCAACATAATTTGTGAAAAACGGAACATCAAAAAATATGTATTTTGTTTTACGGTTAAAATCAGTAATAAACAAACTTAATTATGATACGCTACAGAATCTCATACGCAAGTACATATAGAACGTCATAACATCGGAAGTCGGTACGATCTCAGTACAATAAAAAAATAAATTACACAATACAACATTACGTATAGTAAAAGAAAACTGTGAAAAATTAAGTTTTCCAATATAGGACGTAATGCGTTACGTATTACATTATACCATCGATATTTCCCATAGCTTTACGTGATCTGTTTGTATGTTTGCCGTTAACTACACCATGATGACGAGAAATACGTGCTTTTTGTGGCTGACGTAATGTCGCACGCGACTTGACACCTGGGGCGACGTTTGATGACTAAATTAGTGATTGATATTCTTTTTTTATTGAGCTATGCTTGGTAGCAATATATTGCGAAGGAAGTGACTATTAAAAAGTGTATAAATACGCGTTACGTAGTTTGTATTAATTTCGAGAAACGATTTTAAGAAAGTATATTTTTTGCAAGAAATAGAATCGAAGCAACATAACTACGCCTGGGTGATTTTCGATGTGTTCTTGTTTTATTATTGTTCTTAATTAAATTATGTATTTATAAGTTTTAGTTTTGCTATTACAATTGAATTTTTTCAATATTAGAAAAATATGTAATACATATATTTCTATAACTTCAGCAACAAGCAACATCACTGAGCCTTAATGAACGAGTATTATTAATTTTTAGAATCACAACATTTAGAAGGTGCAACTTTTGTTTTGAGATGTTATCTACCTATAGATGTTACTCAATATGTGCGTTTGTACTAAATATTCATGAACTAAATCATGTGTTGTTTGACAATGATCTGTTTTTATTAAGAGTCATTTGTTGATTGATAGAAAGTTTACTGTATTAAAAAGCATAATTATGACCGTCCTGGTAAATAGCTGAAACTATTGGTTATATTATTTATCTGAAACTGATCTTGGTTTTCAATTATTTTTTATTGTTAAGTAAACTGATATTAAAATTTTATCAACGATTTATTTATCTCTATAATTTAAAAACATGAACAAAATTTGTTACATTTTTTTGTATTGTAACATAATTTTCGTTTCATCTAACGTCAATTATTATAGAGCCACATTTTAAATTTCCAAAATCACCATTGAATAAAATTATAATTTGTCTCATAGATTACCGCCGAAATGTATCAAGAATATAAATTTGTATCTTTAAAACAAAATTTTAAAATAACAATTTCGTATAGTTATTTGCAAAGCCCTAAATTTTCCCCATGACTTTATATTTTCTTATAATGGTAAATTTAACTTTTTACAAAATAATATGAAAAAGCCACATAGATTTCCCATAACTCTATATTTCAAGAGCAATCAACAACCCCTGATATTTTTAAATCTTCTATAGTTCGAAGCTATCACAATCACGTTACTTACTTGGAAGGCACGCATTTTCACTGTCAAGTCACTTTCGTCCTCTTCGGTGTCGACAGGAGCTGAACTGACACTGATGCTGGTCCCAGCAGCCCACTGTATTTATAACAAGCACCTTTGTTGCACCACAGCTGCTGTGCCTTGTAACGTACGTATTACCGACGTATATGTTGACAAGGAGGCTTATTATTCGATTTGTTGGGAGGTATGGGAGGTAAACACCAACATTTTAATTATTAATAATGATTATTAAAGCTCTAGTTAGGTTTTTATGATATTTTAGAAAATTAATTGTTCAATAATATTTTTTTTTTAAACGCAACTGCGTCTGTAGTAACACCGAAATAAGAAAGACATAAAAAAAATAGAAAATAACAGCTCTTTTAACTTATGACCCCATATAATTGAAGGCATTGAAGGGTGTTAACCATGATAATTCATTCATTATTGTAAAACTATTAATTAATAAACACAATAAAAAAATGAAGAAACCATGGAAATTAATTGATATAGAAAATAAAGTATAAATAATTTAAAACGATTAAACCCAAACATTGTTTAATTATTCATATTTCTTAATGCACTTTGGTAAATTTCAGTTAATTATTGATTAGGGTTACAGTACTGTCTTGGACAAAGTTCTCTGAAAATCCAACATCTACTGAAATTTACTTATGAGCAACGTGCAAATTACACAAAATTCACAAGGTTTTTAATTACAAAAAACGAAAATTGTATTCAAGAGCGTAACAACTCTTACCTTCCTATTAAAATTCTTAACATAATTCTGACGGACTCTAAAATGTTAGCTTTATGATTCGTATCTTCGAAATACTGAAGATACTGAAGAAGACTAGAACTAATAAGTCAAAAAATTTATTGTTACTAAGCAAATATTACAAGAAAACCCGCTAAAAAGTAAGGGTTCTTTATTTAAATTTATTTAAAGGCGTGAAGACTTTTATTATAGTTGGCAAAGTCCATGTCCAACATACAAAACATTTTCATCAAATTTAAACTTGGAAAAATTCATCCTCATAGCCAGACTTACTCACTAAGAACCACCACCATATTATAACAATTTATATTTTTCGAAATCCCTCAGCCGCAAGCGTTGATCACAACATTACATTGTTACGTGCAACGACTATCAAACAAATTGATCTACATACATAGTTTATTTGGTACGCTATTTATTGCAGTAAATAATTATAAAGCTGCGTTGCGTACAACTCATTATATCGAGATAGAATTGTTCGTATTAATATTCAATGAGGTTATGGAGCAAATATCGACAACAATGTGAATTGTTTGCTTTGAAGTTAACGTGACGGCCCCTATGTACTTGTTACTAGGGAACACACTAATAGGTTAGTGCGTTCTCTAGTAAGATAGTTTAGTAATTCGGCCTGATAATTTTAATAGAAAAAACATGTCGGGTATAAACTAGATTGTAAGCTGGTTGATGATCTGGCAGGTAGTTAAATGTAGATGGTTAAATAAATAGATTACGCAGAAATCTGGTTAAAAATCAAGAACATTTTGTAAAATTCTAACCTCCATAGAACTGGTTTTTTATTACTTTTAACTCATAAGAAAAGAGTATTGTAATATAATTGTCAGGTTACTCTTAAATAAATGGATTTTCACCTTACAAAAGCAGAAAACAGGGTAAAAATTACATAAGAAAGGATTGCTCAAGTGCGAGTAAGCGTACAAATAAGCTACAGAAAACAGATTTTATTAGGAAAATTGACTTCCGTCAAATTTATGACCATGCAACTCGTTGCATTACCAAATTTTTTGCCATTTTTTGTTATAGCGGCTATTTACATAGAATATTTACAAAAAAATAAATTCTCTAGGTATTACGGTTCATGAAATACAGCCTGGGCACAATCCCGTTATATAGTCATATCACAAATCACAAAACAGTTATATAGTTTCGTTTTTACCATTTGGGTCCGAAACCCTGAAAAACAGTAAAGATTAAATAAATAAATAATAAAGTACATTTCACACATCTGGGCTAATATCAGCCAAGAGCAATCACTAATCAATTTGCGTAGCTGTCTCGTAGAGAATGTTTGACCTTTTTGAAGAAACCGATCAGAGTTGCAGGATAACAAAAAACGTAGTATCACATTTCTTGTGAAAGTAATTTCAATATTACGTTGTTTACATTACGTCTTGTTTATGAGTATCTTTCAGATTAAGTATATTGTAGATGTTCAAATACAACATTACATAGACTTCTAAAATTCTAAGAGTTAGGTTATATACATAATATTTACGGGTACAATAATGTATTTTGATGGTTTCCTCGCTAAACGAGGTAAGTTTAAAGATAGGCACGGATGTGGTTACAAAAATAATTTATTAAATATCCAATTATTTATACGGGCCTGTGAATAAATGAATCAAATAGTGGCAGACTTCCAAAATATGACAACTTTTGCCAAGTTGTTAAAGTGCGTTCTCTAAGCCTCATTGCCAAAAAGTTATTCATCAAGCAAAGCAAACTATTTCTAGTCTACAGATTCGATTTGGAGATTTAATCATTATCATACGCCTATCAGTTTTCATTCACTTACTTTCTTCAATCATTCTTAAACAGACAACCAATTTTAGAGCCAAACTCTTTTCTCAAATTAATTATTGTTTTTATTGAGTTTCGTGCAACAATCTAGCAACGAAGATTAATTATAAGGATATTTAAATCATGTATAACAAGGACGTTATTTCCATCCTGTGATATAATACATGCTAATATCCTGCGCTTAGTCACATCCTCAAAAATTGTATAATGAGGTCTTAATAGCCAAATGTCATGTCAATTACGTTAATTTTTAATTGTGGATAAGAACTTGAACACGCGACTTTTAATCTGAAAATCTATAGTAGGGTATAGTTTATATGATTTTTAAGTAAAAATCCACAGCTTCTATTTTTCTATTCTATTTCACTCCTAGGCCATTTAAATTATAGGACCGAATAAAAACAAGCGGTGAAAAATGAGGAAATCTTTTTCGCCCAACGTTCGAGTCTAAAATTCTACTAATTTGATTGAATGTATCATGATAGATCCTAGTCATCGAATTTAACTTAAAACTGTTTCTATAGCAACAGGCTATCATTGTTGTTCCTCAACAAAAGAGGTTGCATGTTTAATGGGTGTGTCCAACAAAAAGACAGCAATTCGGAATTTATTGCTCATTTCATACGATCCACATATTTCGGTAGACACAAAGTTTGTAAAACCGATAATTAATGAAACAGTATGCCGTTTGCATTAGCTAGGTTGCGTTATGCATTAGCGCTGTGATTTCATGTTATTATGCGCACAATTGGCGATAACGACACTGGTTGCGTGTGTAGGAGTATTTTGTGAATTTATTATTATTAAATACATAACATACGTAGAGGGACATTGAACTTGATGCTTGATATAATAGCGCCTTGAGTTTAAAAATAAATATAAAGTAGAAATTGTCTTTTTTTTAGTGTTTACATATTAGTACCTACAGATAAGTCGGTGATTAGCCTGGCACTCCGCCCATCGTTGATAATCTCTTCTCACTCATTCATACTTATTTTGTCCATTAAATGTTAAGACAAAGAATCTATTTTAACTCAAAAGTTCTATCTATCCCTTGATCGTGACTTTAGGTCCAGCTGAACAATTTTGACTACATTAATTCTGGAGTCTATGGAATATTCGTCATCAATAAAACCAAAATATAATTTATCTTTAAAACTCAGACATAAAAACGGTATACTGCCAATAAAAACATTTGAAAGGTCACTCGCCAATCTAAACTTAAAAATCAATTACATAAACCTAGACATGACCCATAAATTAATAATTATTCGAGGTTTTAATAATTCCGTTTGAATATTTCAAGTATTTATCAATCCAATTTTATTGCTCAAAGTAATTTACGTTATTTAATTAAAGCGATCACTTTTGAGCACATTTCTTAGTAACCGTCTTGTATTGAGTCAGAGATGTGTTGAAACTTACCTACAATACCTATTGCCTATTGCCTATTGGATATACCAAACCGATGCCTATCTAAAACTGGGCTAATATGTACTAACTATAATATACTCATTCTGCTAACACATTCTATTGTTCTCGTTGAATGATGAACTATTTTAGAACGTAGAATTGTTTTTTTAAGGCGAAATGAAGCGTTGCTGAAAAACAATTGAAGTATATTTTAGTAATATAGGAAATACTTAGTAAAGTATAATATAGTTCTTCATTCGGTATAATATATCGCAAGTCACGTCATCATACATATTTCTATAGGTAAAATATTTTATAAAACATTTTTTTAAGTTCGTTTATTTATTTAAAAAGTAAGTATTTTTGCGAGTTCACTATCTTTAACGTTTTAAAATATGTTGAATTTTATTCAATTTTTTTAAGCAAGCTAATTTTAAGAGTTTAAATGAGCAACGAGATGGTACGTCAATCAGCAATGGAAGATTCGATAAAAATCGCCAATATTCCGGTTGCGGAATTAGAATAAGGCTTCGATTGCGGCACAGCGCCGCTTCGAACCCAAACCCTCTATTAGAGCAACCGTTGATAAGAACAAAGCTACCATAATTACAAATCGGTGTATCGAATTAACAGGCAATCGATTTGTATCGATGGTGGATATGAGTAATCGATTTATCGTATGAACATCGGATAAGGATCATAAATTTGAGCACTAATTTTTGTTAACCTATTTTGAGTGATTGCAATTATAAGATAAAGGAATATTATTACAATATTTACGTCCAAGAAGTTTTAACATAAGTTGTCGGCGTTCCTTAAAAAGAGTAGAAATGCCTCATACAGTGTTTGTCTAATATTTCCTTTAAAATAATAAAACGGAGAAATTAACGTAAGCTGTGAGAAAGTTCTCAGATACGATATTTAAGTACTAGTATATCTGCCTGAAATGTCCCAACTATGTTGAAGTTGGCTTCCAGCCCAACTGAATACGGTGAAGCATCAGTATTCTACATGGACTGGATGCCTATTTATCCTCGTCAATCAAGATCCCCGGTCAACATGGTTTTACATCTTGGGTAAAATACATAAGTATCTCTATTTAAACTAGATTCCGAATATTCATTAAACATTTCGGCTCAATTTACGTTAATTACGTTATTAGCGCTGATATAGTTAAATGCATTATTGATTGACTTGTTAAGCAAGCTTGCCGGCAGTATGTAGGTACAGTCACCGGCAAAAGTAGATGCTCGAAATCAGTAATAGAATGCTAATGAACGGAGATCTACTCGGACTGTTTGTTTTTTCGATAATACTGGGCGGGCTGATACTCCAGTCCACATACTTTTAAATCACTTGGCATTAGTATTGAATTTTGTGATTTGGATCATCCACTTTCTAGGTAATGGTATAAGGTGGTAAATGGTAAAGGTTTTGTAGGTAACTGTACAACCTTTATCCACAACAAATAGGCCTTATCAATATTGAACAACAAAAACCTACCCACTTACAGATCATTAAGCACTATTCAATCAACAATTGCGAAATTCAAGATCCTACTGGAAAAAATGTACCACAACGGTACGTGCTAGTCGGCCAAGGAAAAGCTATGAAACAAGCCGACACACGTACTTGGCCGCCAAGGTTGGCCAAATACTGAATTAGCGTGACAAACTGTGATCGATGTGTTTACATCAGAATTATAGCAAAAAAGTATTTCATCGTTTGATAGGATATTGTGTAATGCATGGTAAGGCATAGTGTGACAAAATTCCTTTGAATTGTACTCACATTATACGTACAATTGCAAACTATTATGCGGGTGTTTCTTGCACATATACATACAATTTTATTGTGTTATTGGCAATGATTTTACGTGAATTGATTGTACGTTACGCTCACATGAGTATGTCGGTTTTTATACAAATCAATAATTTGATAATTGTTGGGTTCATTGTACGATATTTGAAGTGACGAGTACTTGTGCCTAACAAGAAATTATTACCGTCGTCAACTGGTTATACAAATAATCACACTTATAATATAAATGCGAAAGTATGTGAGTGTTTTAAATGTGTATGTTTGCTACCTTATCAACCCCAAAACGCTTTACCGATTTTAATTAATGGAATTAGGTTACAATATGCTTATAATATATTCGAGTTCGTTTTGCAGTTAAAACCGATATTCAGGCGGGCGAATCCGGGAGAAACATGATTCATTTTGTTTACAACGCCTATGATTATATAAAAACATCGTTAAGGCCCTTGTCAATTCACATAATTACTGACTATACGACATCGCAATATTCAACGATTTCTGGTAAACAAATATTATGGAATCATCCAAGTTTCTATTGAAACAGGCCTATTAATAATAATAATAATAATAATAATAATCATTTATTTCGGAAATTAGTTCCATATACAATGCAATACAACCTTACAAAAAATAAAACATAATCACAAAACATACAACATAATAAAACATAAAACATACAAAAATAAAACAGAATATAAAATAAAGGAAAAATGCTATCCCGGGGGGGGGGGGGGTAGCTACTTAACTGCATGCAGTCGTATCCACCGCCCCAGGATCGGAGAGTCCCACCGGTCAGCCATCGTCCTGAGAATGATGTTGGGGCTGTCGCGTACACGGCGCAGTAAGGAGGCGCATCTTTTACGAATTATTGTGGAGAAACTGTCCACCCGCGCATCGGCAAACATGCCGGATGCGCTACAAAAACGCGGCAGCCCCACCAGCACCCGGAACGCATTATTATATTGAATACGCAGGTCGCTAAATGCCCTCAGCGTAAAGTCAACCCACAGGCTGCACGTGTAAAAGGATTGACAGAATGCTTTAAAAAGCGTGACCTTATTAATGCTTACTCTGCAAAAACGATGTGTCAAAAGTGAAAAGTGTTACTTCATTATACCCAAAAACAGACCTCCAGAAAATTGCGGAAATCGATTTTCTGGAGGTCTGCTTTTTCCACAAATTAAAAATCTAGTCTTAGCATCTTTAACTCTCACACTTGGACAAACAAACTTAGGTATTTTCGAGTACAGAACACTTATACATGGATCAAACGTCTCCGCTCATCAAACAAAAACGGTGACTTGGATTCGAACCCACGACCTCCACTATACCAGACAGGGAAGCTAACCAAAACACCAACAGGCCAGTCAAGTCAGTCAGCATAAAATGTTCTAATTTCTTTCCAGTTAAACAGTGTTACTATTGACCAAATATTACGTACTTGTTATTAGCACTATGCAATGAAAAGTAGGGCGTGACGTGGCTTGGTCAGTTCCCACGAATAGACCAAGAGCAACCTTGTTTATATGATGACGATGGAAAATACGATCCACTTAGTCCCAATTCCAAAAGTAAGATTACTGTAGATCATTCATCATCACCCTGCCCTTATCATTATTATTGGGGTCGGAGCAACACGTCTTCTTCTTCCATACCTTTCTATCTGACATCGGCTCACAAGAAACACTCGTAAGATTACTTTAGATTTCGAAGAAAAAATCTAGTAAAGAAGCGACACACTAGCACGACGATAGGAATTGTATTTTAAGAGATGTGGACACTTGTCTCCTTGAGGGAGGAAGCAGGCAGTGTCAGACTCTTACTAACAAATCCTGAACCGAAATGCAACGTCTCCAGCATTTAGTCGGCGTTCGACAATTCATTACGCACTGGTAGCACTCTAGGTGCTGATTCATTGGTATATTTGTTGGTTGGCTTGACTTACCGATTTATGTGGGTTTTGAATTCACTGCTGGCACGTTTGACATTGCGGTTATAGAATCAGGAAGTTAATTTACGATTGTTTTTTTTTTTGATAAATGCTCATTAGCTTAGTTTTTTGATTTGTCAGGCGAAGGAATAATTTTCCATCGCACTAATGTCACCTTAGAGAAGGTTAATTTTGAAGAAAAGGTGTTTTTTCAACAAACTCAAGAAGTATTACTCTAACATTGTTAACTCCACATAACTTAATACAGAGTTATTAATTGAAATTTAATAAGACGGTATTTTTTCTTTTTCGTTCACCCGTATATTAGCTATGTACTGCAGACATTGACCCCGAAATACGCTAATAGCTTTAAAACTTATATCACTATTTTTTGCATCGGGACTTTATTCAGTTAGTTCATCCACTGAGGATGAATCCATCCACATTTTACAACAACGAATCATCAATGACAAAAACTCTTACTGTCATCTTTACTTAATTAATTGAATGAACAGCACCATCTGCCGGAACTTGGAAACACTATTATAACAACAACTGCGCAAACGCAAGGCCAGAATATTTGTACTTTCAAATGACGCAGTATGGCAACTTGCAGCATAGCAACGCAATAACTTCAGGTATTGACGAAAGATGGCGCAGAATACCTCCTAATCCGTAGATAGTTTGTTGAATTATTTAAATAGGTCTTTTGCTCTATTAATATTGGATATTTTCTTTAGTGAGGGATAGGATTAGATTAGGATCTATAGACCACTACAGGCAAGCAAATTGCTGAGAGTTTAATTTTCAGGAAGGAGTTTTCTTTTACAATGAAATTTTATTTCCTGCTACCAGCTGCTACCTCACAGAAATACTAACAAATAATGCTACTGTTAAATGCTTTTCTGTTGATTAAGTCTCTCTTTTAACCATTAGAGCTCTTTAAGAAACGATGGAACCCCTAGTTTACTTTAACATATATCCGTCGTCACCGACGTTGTATGCATAGATATGTATACACGGATCGCAGGTTCAATTTAAATGCAAAGCACTAATGTGACTTTTTCGAAGAGGCACTTTCTTAATTATTCTAAGACAAAGCTGACAAACGAAAAACGATACGAACTTATTTCCATTTATTGATACAAGATAAGGTCAAACCAACAATTCAAGATAGAAATCTAAGTCCTAGGTGGGAGATGTGAACTAATTATACTTATGCACTTGGCCTGCCATATCTGTTAATGACTGGTAAGCAAATGTTTGATAGAAAGAACGGGCACACGATGTGAATTGTAAAGTAGCTGTATATAAACGTCTTTAATATCAAGGATAATTATGATTTGCTATAGCAGATAGCCGAATATTTATTGCTAAACTCAGGAAGGAAGTGTATACAAAAATTGCAAAACATACCTATTTATTAATGATTTATCTGTTGGAAGTTTAGGTGTATTTAAGACAAGTATGTACTGTTTAATAGATAAAATATATTGCAGCATTTACTTTCTTTAATGTTCTTAATTTTTTGAGTTAATTTTCAAATCATTCAATTGATAAAACTTATAAAACCACAATTTCAGTACTTCGGAACGGGATTCGAACCCACAGCAGTTCACGCTGTCTTGAAGGCTTGGTAATCCGCATAACAAGCATACTTTTGTAACAATTATACTTAGAGACAAAGTTTTAATTTAAACTGAATTATTAAAAGGTTTATAGTTTCAAGACATTAGTTAATACAAGTTTATGTAGTCAAGGATGAAACAAACTTGAAACTCCTAAATAAAAGTTAGACAGCAGCACTGTAACACTCTGTCCTTCAGGGTGCTTTAAACTGTGGACATGATTAAAAAAACATAAACTTAATTATACGTAACTGAAATAAAAGGTGAATTGGCCCTGCCGATATTATTTGAAACAACAAGGAGGTTGAGGAAGTACTCCAATTCTTCTTAGCAACAACTCAAAATATGTAAAGCATATACAATATACACCTACTTTATTTAATAAATTCACGATTAGAATGTTTTGCACTGTAAGTAGGTTAAATGTTGATGAGTGCGATTTCACACTTACCTTGGAATTGAGAAAACCTTCGTGGTTATAGCCATTAGATATGTTCAGCTGTTTTATGTCGCGGCGAGACTTACAGCTGGCGACCTACCACCTTCTACCAAGTAAGAAAATCCTAGTTGTGGAAGCAAGACGGCACTATAAACGGTAGAGCACCATCTCGCTTCTCCATCAGCAACCGTCTATCTTATAATATCACTAGCTTTTCGCCCGCGGCTTCGCCCGCGTCGAGGTCGGTTATATCGCGTTTCTAAGAGAACTCTTCAAAAGTCCGGGATGAAAACTATCCCATGTTCTTTCTCAAGGTCAACTTTCATTAAAATTAAAACTGTGCCAAATTTCATTAAAATCAATTCAGTGGTTTAGACGTGAAAGCGTAACAGACAGGCAGAGAGATAGACAGAATTACTTTCGCATTTATAATATTAGTAGGGATGTCAGTTCTGTTAAATCAAAAGGTAATAAAAATTTCGAATTCAAATGTTTTGCAATAGATGTGAAGATGCTATTCTAAATTCAAATTGTGAAAATTGATAAGGCTAATATCAACAGTCAGCTGTTTAATATTCAACGTGTGAAGCAAGAGTACTTCCAAAGATGGTCCTTTCACTTTGGAGTATAGTTTTAATATGTAGAGAACATTAAAAGCTCAAAGATTTAGTACTAGTTCAGTTTGATGTGGATTTTAGTTTATCCTTTTTGAAACCGACTTAATTTTGTTTGTAATATTCCTTTGACTGCACGGACAGCCGAGTGGTATTGCTGAGCCGTTGTTCATTGTTGATGATGTTCGATTCCCGCGCAGGACAAGCATTTGTGTGATTCACGAATGTTTGTGAAAACCTTCGCGATATAAGGATTAATTTTTTTATTGTAACAGTCGTTTTTTTCTTAATTACCAATTTACTTACTTATATCTAGAATACGATCAAGCGGAGTGATAGAGAAAAACTTTGTTTACCTAGGTATATTAAAATGCTTTTGGACTAAACTGGTAGATACAGATGACTTTCGAATGTATGGTAAATCACGATCTCTTTTCATTTAAAAATAAACGCATGCAACACAACCAAGGGCTTTACTTTAATAATGTGGTATTTTCATCGTATTAAAATAATCTTTGAATTGATTTCATCCAACACGAACTCTATATTAATAATATTGGAATGAATTAGTCTTCATTTGTATTTAAAATTCAGTCTAGATAATTTTCATACAAATTTTGTCGATATAGGTCTCTAATCTTTTTTATCTTAAGTACAGTTCTACAAAGTGCTAATTTTCATCGAAATTACTTCAATTTTACTAACGTATTCAAGTGCCCTTTAAAATAACCCCGCTAACTGAAATCAATAAATAATTCACATGTAAATTTTATCTTTAAGATTATCTGCTGTTAATATTTGGATATAAACAAATCACGATTGCAATAAAATCAGAAAAGGTATATAGAAATCGTTGAAATTGATAAAGCCTTGATTAGTTATAGTCATAAAGTCCTAATACGAAGACATTACCTATTACTATACATAAATAATAATAACTGTTAGTAAATGTCACACTTAGGGTAACCGGCAAGGCAATAATTCCTTCTAATATGCTAATAAGTATATATATTGTTCCTCTTTTGAGCCAAATCTGCCCAAGCTACGGAAAAAACTCTTTGAAGCGACTTTATATGATTCCACGTGAACCATTCGTCACTCTGTAGATGCATTACATTCGACAACTGAATATTAGGTCGGCTTTCAGAGTTATTTCTTAAAACATCTTCATATACTTTTTGCATCGGGGTTTGAACAGTCGCATAACTACGAAACGAGATGTCAACCTTACTTAAATTTAAAAGGTAATTAAATATGATTGTAGTCCATGATGGGAAGTATAGCAACGCGTGATGATGCAATATCGTAAGCAAATTACCTCATTGTTGTTGCCAACGGAATGTGACAAGTTTTATATTTTAAGGTAAACAGACCAATAATGAAATATGAAATTAATAATAACGCAGATGTGTGTCTTCAAACAACAAAAAAAACATGCAAATGAGCTAACCATTCATGAATTTCTTTTAAAGATAAATATAATTTAATGATTTCCAATTTTTTGTTGTTTTTGTGGTTTTAATGCATTTATCGTCGTATTATACTATAGACCTACGCCTGACTTGTGGACACATTGCACATAAATAGTATTCAAAAATAATTATAACATACATACCTCTTAAATTATTTACATGGCTGTACATTTTACATGCGACAGGTTAAGTAGGAAAAACGTGTTCAAATAAACATACGCATATTCTTGCAAATATGCTCTTTTTAAGATCGCTTATTTATGATAAAATTCCTTTCTCAGCTACTTCAATTTACATTCATATCTTTCGATCAGTGCGACTTCATTTTATATTAGATTCTAGATATAGCTTTGCATGATAGTAAATAGAATTTAAAATTAAATTAATTGCATACATAAAATTTATATTTATTGACTGTTGAGTAAACTGTTCTGTGGGCCTACCATCTCGTTTTAATGTAAGATTCAAGAAACTATTATTGAACGCCATGTAGTGCACTGTCACGGTTCCAAAACATCAGTGATATCACCTTATGCGGTGGTAGTCAACCCTCTGGGCACTGATTCTACTATTTTCTCGATAAATAAATTAAAATTGGATTGAATTTTTCAATATTTGTATTCTCTTAAGCACTTTGCCAACACAAAAATTCAGTACGGGGCGGAACCCTCACTCAATGCAACGAATTTTCAATGACAAACTGAATCCAATTCCCATTCATTTATCGCCAATTGAAAATAGCGGAATTTTAGCTCTATTCCTAGTACAAATTCGTGCATAAATTCACCAATGATGATAGGTAGTGTTATCTGAAACGAATCAGTTGTACTTGTATATACTAAGCGGGAAATATATTTGCATTAAGGTGCAGTAATTTCTGCACGTAAGTATCATATTGACAGTCTATGAGGCTAGCTGTATAAAATAAATCCTCCTTGGTTCATAGGGTCATCTTGATCAGACTCGTAGTCAATATGTGAGCCTACTACTATATCTCTAAATAAAATTGTTTTGTGTTAGAGAGAGATGCTGCTCTACACTTTATGTGCCGTCTCTTTTTTACTGCTACAGCTGTCCTACCATAAGATAGTTTACTGAACTGTCCAGCTAGCTGTGGCAAACAAAATAATATAATATAGTAAGTTTTGGTCTTCAGCCTGTTAGCTCGCTTTTAATAAATTTATATGTGTAAATGAAAATCAATGTATTTACGTAAACACTTGCTTAGAATGTAGGTCGTACAGGATATAAATGCACTAGATAATACTTATTCAAATATGAAAAAAAAAACTTGTAAAAGAGTCACGACATGCATGAATCTGAAAAAAAATAACAAAGTCGCATTTATTATTGAATAGACAGGATAATAACTGTTTGCTAATAACCTAGACATTATATTATTATTTCATTGACAATATGTGCACATTTATTAAGTTTAAATACAGTAAAAAAGGGAGTTCTGTTGTATCCAAGGTAACATGGTGTCTCACTTAAATCCTGTCCCGGTTTTTTATCTCACGCATAATGAAGCCCGTGGTAATTCATCCTGTCACCGGTACCTGGAAAACATTGAAGTTTAAATTTTAAATAATACACAATAAATACTATTATTATCTCCGTTTAATTTACTAGGCAGGGCCGCACAATCACTTCTAAAGACCAAGCTAATAACCAGCAAAAAAATACCTTAAAATATTTTCGGTTTTTTTGTACTAAATCGAAAACAACTTTGCTAATATTTTAGTAATTACCACAACATTAGCCGTTACTTACTTAAATTTCGTGCAATACAAATTACCAGTCTATAATCCAATATCATAGCTATTCACATAATAAATGTTTACCTCACTAAACCGTTAGCCATTTATTGGATTACAAAACGAAGCTCGGCTAGCGCGCTCCCTAAATGAAATTTCGCATTACTTAATAAATTATGTTATTTATTGGTAAACTGCTGTGGCAACTAAATTATTTGTTAATTGAATTGGATGGTGGAGTATGTAATGTTTGTATGGTTATTCTTAACTTTGCTACATTAGAGCAGACATATTCAAATGCACATATTTTTTAGTGTGATAAGCCGAAAGGATGTAATTTCATTTTCTGAGAATACAAAAGGTGGATATTGAGTTTAACTAAAATATTCCGGTCGGCGTTAGCACTGCGCTACAAGTAGGTACCTCTGCCCACACACTTGCACACGTTAATGTTGTAACTTTTTTTCATCATGCACTTCTCTTAGACATTATTTCAACTTTAGTATCTTTCAAAGTCCAGACAATTTTAAATAGCCTCCATTGGGCACTAGCCAAAAAAATAGTCTACTAATTAAAAGCTAAGTTCTTCTAAAATCATTATCTCATAACTCAAGTGTGTTCGCACAAATTACTTCTGTATCGAGCATCGCTATCTAGATTGAAATCGTTTGAATCTATTAACCAAAACAAGCTTAGTGTTTTATATTCAACAATGCAGGCCAGCGGTCGTCTGCACACATCTTGTTACCTATATTCGTTCCAACACTTGCGTAAAGCCTGCTTCACACGAAAACAAATCATGTTCTGTTTGGCTTACCTATCTAAATTCAGAAAAAAGAAATATAATTCGGGAATCGCAACACTGGTTGAACTTAAATTAATAAAAAGGAACTTAAAAACGCTTGCAGCATGCCATTTCCATGCACTGTAATCCATAAGAAGAAAGCTTTACAGCTTTTTTACCCTAGTGCTTATTTAGAAGAATGAACGAACGACGAACAAACGAATCCAAACTCGGTGTGGGAGTGTCGTGCCACAGTATCAGATAAGTTGAATACACTGATTTTTTTTTGATGGGAAAGCATCAAAAGACTAGTTCCGCTTTGGGTTGAGCGGAACGGAGTGTCAGACTTTTATGGACCAAAACACACCCTCGTTCTTTCCTTTGTCCTAGTGTACCGGGGCGGCCGTAACCGTTTCGGACAAGCCCGCCGTAGCTACCAACATAAAACTTTAGTTCAATCAGAAACTGGAAAGTGAGTCAATTTAACTTGGGAACATTTAATTACAGACAAGGGGACAGGTGAAAGTAAATATAAGCTCGAAAATTGCAATACAATATATTTATCTTAAGTCTGAAAAGGCTTCAAGCAGATCTTTTAGATACTCTTTAGAACTTCATATTTATAAATGAAATAATTATATCCACAAAAATCTTGACTGACATCCCAAAAGAAAAAAATGCTATCGTGATATTCCATAATAGTTCTAAAATAAAGATACCTTCTCTCTTTACATAACCTTTACAATATTTAGTAATCTTTACAGACCATTAGGATACATTCACTGCACTCTTTATACCCCTCAAGTCCAAATTACAATCTCAGCTTGTTAAAATCTCTCACTTATATTACAATTGAATAATAGCCAATTTAGCTCTATTAACTTGCAGTACACGAGTGGTGTAACAATTGATACCGACACTTTATTCTCTTACGGTACGTCGGACCCCAACAGGATCTGGTTCAAATTGAACTATATTCCTACTCATGCAATGCATACGCGTAATAAGGTCATGGGTTTTTCCAAGACCTGATTGACAGAAAGGGTACTGGATAGCCGGATACCTACTGGAAGTCTCATTATGTTCGCCTGTCTTGGTAACTGTTGACTTGTATAAGGATAAAATTGAGTTTATGGTATTTGGTAATGGAAATTATCGAGTATTCAGGGATCGCGAGTGTATCCGATATTATTTTAACCCATAAGCAGATAGATTCCAATAAATAGTAAAGAAAGGTCCCTTATTTGCTGCATTAATTGTAGAAGAATGTCAGAAATCAATTTGTCATCATCTTGACAATGTATTCATGTCCCGCTAAGTTCTTGTCCTTAATCAATTATTGAGTAGGTTTACGTCATACGAAACAAGAGCCCAATATATCATTTGGTCAGTTTTCATTATGGTCAAAGACCAATCTGTCACGAAGAATATTTCTGGTTGAATCGTGAATGACCGTAAACGGTGTGTTGAGCTTAAGAAATTTGAAATTCGAACGTCGGAATCTATCCAATTGGATTGATGCAGATATGGAATTTGATTGCATCGCTGGCGCATGATCCGATTGCTATCGATTTTATTAGATCCCACTTTGGCGTCTTGCCCATTTCAATGCATTGTAAATTCAGCGAGGTTACACAAATTCGTCAGAAATCAAATATGTTGTTATTAGCTGAGTGAAGAAATCGCCGAATTCCATTCTATCCCAAAAAAGAATCAATTCTCGTATTAAAGACAAATAACCCCATGATATATATACCTCAGCGTTGATCAAATCGAATTCAAATTGAATAGACAATCCGAATTCACTCATCGAAAAGCAATTAATGTCAATACTAGTTATACCATCTAAATTCAATGATTTCACTGTGTAGTCCGGATCCTTGACAATGATAAGCACTTATCATGTTGTTCTTACAATTCACTTTAACACCTCAAATGACTTTAACAAAAATGTACCACACAGTGTGAATCCGGACTTATTCCAAGTAGGTGGTATCATACGTACATCAGTGCCTATGCAATATACAGTGAATTGAGAATTTGCTCGTACACTCCTTACTAAGTCCGTGACAACTGGCATCGGTGTTTCAATCTCAAACGGTCCTTCAATAGATTCCAAGATCATATGTCCACATTTGACGATCTTGATCGATTTATGGCTGTCAGTTTGTATTAAATTGAGATTTATTTAGCACTCGTGTGTCCTGTTGGTTGATTGTTTCGATTAAATTATGATAGTGATGGCGTCATGGTAGAAATATTTTTGATGCATTTATGACATACTGTTATAGTAGCTCCTGTACTATACATATAATATGTATACCTAGTAATCCAGTTTATTTTTTTGGGAGCAATACTCGTCTTTAAAAAAATGGAGAAGTAACCTCGTCTCCATTTTTTTGTCGTTAACAAGTTCTTTGATCGGCCAATAATGATCATTCAAAAGATCTATCACAAACCGAAAGAAAACCAGACGGTTTCTCGGAAAAATAACCACAAACGATTGGATCTTACGCAAGAGTCATTAAACTATGAACGAACTTTTTGTAAAACACTGTAATTTTAAAGTCATTTTAAAAGAGGCACGGCACAAAACATGAAATACTAAGATTTATTTACATTGATTTCAAATTCGTAAACATTATAATTTAATGTCAAGCCAAAGGCAATAAGTTACCAAACAAAGTATTTTAAACGTACAATTATTGACTTAGCAATTAGTATTCAATTTGATGGATCTGTAAACACTAAGCTAAAGCGATTGAGTACCATGGTGACCAATATTTCATGAGTTAATTAAACAACAGCTTACCTTCTTATCTGGGATCAAAAGTCTCATGATGAAATAGGTCAGCAAAATTTGATGACGTCGCGTTGTGTCATACTATGGCGGAATTCTTATGGTCATCTTGCAGTTTCAGCATCAAATAAGCTCTATGCCATCGTAACATTACATTGTCGCGCAATATATGTACATACAAAACTATAACTCAATTGTAAACCGGGAAGTGGGTCAAATACAGCTTGCAAGATTGTGTTACAAACACAGGTACAGGTGAAACAAAATAATCGGGATGTTTCAAAAGGAAGTGCTACCACAGACCCGTTATACAGGGAGAAAAATAAATGAGTATTAATGGGTTCTAGCCAATAAAAGTCTAACACTCCTTGCCGCTGACTAAATAAAACTGAAAAGTTGACTAAAAGTGAAACGAAATACATTAATAATGATTTACCTAACTTACAATTTTACGGTTCATTTTTGTCCACGCTTCATCGCTTATATATTATTATACAACAGCTTCACAATGTAACATAATTCGTAATTTAATGCCAGTTCCAATCAGCCCTTGTTCTCATATTTGACTTTCACCATAAAATAATTATGATTTTTAAATTGAATAACAAGCAACTGAAATTATACTTCCAAGAAATATAAATAAACCCGAACGACAGCCTTTATGCCGCCTTAATTTTCTCCACACCTCATAAAGACATTTTCTTTAAGAATAATAATTAAAGTAAAAAGGTTCAGAATATTTTTTAAAGCCATATAATTATACGTTGCATTGAAGCCAGCTATAATTTCCATTACAAATGAGTTCCCGACAATCATGTAGTTACTAAACGTTTGTTGACTTTACAAAAAGTTTACGACGTTGTGATTGATTCATTGAAAGCCGCTCTGAAACGATTACAGTAATTAAAGTGTACAATCTTAGTTATAAGTTCATTGCAAAACTTTTAAAAAACTTACGATCCTTGGCCCCAGTTAAAGATGTGTTAAGATTGTATTTAAAAGGTGTTGCAATGAGTGGTCATGTTCAATAATTACAATTAATAAGTACATGTTCTTTTGATGGCACAAAAGAATGGCAAACAAATTGCTTGTATAAAATTCTCTATCATTCTGCATCAATCAATTGTATTATTTTGCTCATGTGCAAATAATATGTATATTATTAGTGGAATCTTCAAAAACTTATATTGAGATAGAAATGCCGCTTTGATATAAGAAGCCGCTTTATTACTGTATTAATTTTTCTATGTATTAATATGTTTTTAGCACTTTAATCAATTTAAATACTTTCAAAGCATATTAGTCTGGTGTCTTCCAAAACAATCAATGAGCAAATCCACTTTCTTACGTAACTATATTTTTCTGAAATACTCAAGTGCAATTAACCTGTCTGTGGTTAAAATAATGAAAACCACTCTCAAATTTAGTTTGATAATTAAACGATTCAATCGTTTAATTCGTATTCACAGAGTTAGTAAAACCTCTTTTCAAATATTAACCATACATCTTCACTTTGTTGCTATGATGTAAGGCCATTAAGAAACACGTAAGCATACCCCCGAGCTGCACTTCACATGCGAATACGTTATTTATTGGTGTTTGTATACTGTAATTATAATGGCCAGTATTATTGTGGTCAATCTATCAATCGTATTCCCACGGATGAATTTTGTGAACCTTTTTTGTTTTTAATTATGTATAATTTATAGAAAGTAGCAGTTTGATATAAAAATTTTACGCCTACAATTGGTTTTGCTTTATTTATACGCGGTTAGTACCTGATCTTGCGGTAATTAAACGGTGAGAAAATGTGGAGACTTCCTACTGCTAAGCCAAATCCTTCCACGATTCTCTTCTCTCCTGCGCCACATGGAAACAGCCCACTTTGCCAGCAACTCTTCCCTTAACCATTCAAAAAGCGATCGCAACGAAAACATAAAATCGGGATAAAAACTATCATATGTTATGTGTCAATCCAGGTAATAAACTATATATATATACTAAATTTTTGTCCAAATCGTTTCAGTGGTTTTGGGTGAAAGAGTAAAACACATCAATACGAACAAAATTTCGTGTTTATAACATAAGTGGAATTAGTATGATTTGAAATAAACTTAGGGATAGTCCGGAATATCCACACCCACAATTCAAATATTCACGCCTATGTCAATTACAAAGTGTCTAGTATTATCAAGATAAATGATTACGATAAAGTCAATTATGCGGAGAATGCTTGCAATATATCGAGGGAATAGGTCATTTTAAACGCGACAGATGGAAAGGAGCGCCTACTAAATTAAGTAAGTGTCCTTAGGCCGCGGTCTCCTGCAAACACTATAGGCTGCCTTAAACGTCATAATCTACCGCGTCTAGTATATAGTACTAGCTGTTGCCCGCGACTTCGTCTTGTTTAGAAGATATAAGTTATGATTTATACCAGCCCTGTTTTTCCACATTTTCCATTGTATATTCGCTGATATTAGTGGCAGCGTTATGGTACCTTCCTCGATGAATAGTCAATTCAACGCAAAAAGATTTTTTCAATTTGAACCAGTACTTTCTGAGATTAGCGCGCTCAAAAAACAAACAAATTAACTCTTCAGCTTTGTATATTGGTATAGATATAGATATACATAGATGATAGTCTATAAAATAAGTATTAGTTCGTACATAGACAAGTAGAAGAAACTGGAACACGGTCTAAGACAGTGATGGAGACGCAACGATCTTTCTTTGTTAATCACAGTCTGATCTTGTCATACTATTTCAGAGTGCTTACTCCGGGGACACTACTCTACCAACTCTACAATTCGCTGATATTAAAGAGTCGCAAGCATCGACAAACATCATACATTGTGACGTTTTAAGACACCTACAATGTTAGGAAAGACCACAGCCTTACGCTAAAGATAACCATTATTAATGCTCAAAGTTCAGTGTATCTGCAGTACCCCAGTAGCTCTACTTGAGTCCGTACAATATTTGTATTAATAGAGAACGCAGATTGTATACAATTAGTCTTTGCTCCGAACTCGGTTGTATGAAGTAATTCACGACTAATGTCCGATTATTTTCTTAGGTAAATGGTTATCTGTTTTCAACAAATGTTTACTCATTATCTATGTGTGCGTAACCGTCTTAATATGGACTGTGGAGATTTGTTTTGCGTGGAGTATTTAACAAGGTTGTCTATTAAAATTTAAGATGCAATTATATTTTGTTGCACATACGTAGTAGAGGCAAATCCATTTAATAATACTTAAAATAAATTAAAATAAACTCAGATTTTAACAAATAGGGTTAATAACAAAAGTTATTTCCCTACAATACCGAAACATAAAATACCTACAGTAAAAGCTTGCTCCGATCTATAAATAAAACTGTGTTACCCGACCGGTTAAGTGACGCCGGCGCATCGGCCCGTGCATCGGGCGGTGACCAACATCCACGATAATGTAGGACACTGGGCCTGGCTTATTTATGTGAGAACACCTACACGGATAATGTTAAGCTTTTAAACGATGTTGTCATTACTTGTTGATACACAGAAACCCTAGGGTTGTCGGTACAATGTTAATTTGTTAATACTGATTAAACAATTTATTAACATTTATTGCAATTTTTAAATTCGTCGGTTTTTAATACTGAAAAGGCTAAAATTAAGCTTTAGTTATAGATATCAGCAAGCCTGAGATCCTCTACAAATGATGGAAGATAGCGTTGACCGAATGACTGCACAAATAACGGAGTGGTTTGGATACGCCAATATCACTGTCCGTGTATGAGCCACATTGCTAATATGAGAAACTCCCGTGGCACAAAAATTGAACATCAACAATGTTGAGTTGTAGTAGTTTTCAGTAAAAAAATGAGTGTTGGGTTTGCAAGCTTCGCAATAGATTCGAACAATAATTCTGAAAAAGATATTAATCTTGTTGCAATCTCAGCGTTGTATCATAAATCATAGCATCACAGCATTGCAAAACAAAAAACGACTTTCTTTAATTATCGAACTCATTTTGTAACCTATTCGCAGCTCACCAAATAAAGTTTTAATTTGAAATTTCAAAACCGTGTCCATTGTTCTTATAAAACTTGGTGACCCCCGACCTAGAGCATTACTGCCCATCAGTACGCCTTTTATAACGTCGCGTAGTTATGCAAGAGTCGCCACAAAGGGGCCTTGGGCCATTTTCTATTGTACCTAGACTTGTCGCGAGATGATCAGGGGGTCTACCACCGCCTCTTTTAGTGGGACATTCGCAATTGTGAGAGCGAGATGGCACGCTACAAAATGTAGAGCCGTGTCTCTCTCCCACTATTGAAACGGTACTGCCTTAAGAGATGGTGGTAGATGGAAGATTAACATTAGTTAATACCAGTAGATGTGATGTAATGGTGTTGTATTGTTATTTAATTGTTTTGTGATCAGAATGGTAATTCAATAATTTGAATAAATTGTTAGTTGATGATGTAGTACTTTATTGTTTGCCCTTTGCACTTAGTTCCCAGAACGACCGATGTGTAGGTGACATATTTATTTATACAACCGTTTTGTCAGGATATAAAAACACTTCTATGTTTCGAAATAAACAACTTTCAACAACTTCCAGATTTCCAATTTTATTATACAAACTGATGTTTCGGAGATCAGTCTGGTGGCAGAAAGACATTTTGTGTATCATACAGATCGCGAAGCCTTAGAAATATGGTCTCCTTTAACTAGGTACGGATTTTGAAAATAATTCTTGCAGTCAAAAATTTTGATGGATCTATGGCAACATAACGACTTAGCAAAAACTCTAATCTAGAGTCTTTCTTTAAGACATTGTTCTCTAAAAGTACAGCCGAAATATAAATTTTACTTCAAGTTAATTTTGCGGTTAGAAGATCAGCAAAGCGGAACACTACAAACGTCTAAACGTTTTTCTTTATTGTTATGTCCGTCGTTTTCAACCATGGCTAATTTAACCTTACACGCGGCAAGGCCCCGGAAATAACGTCTACGTTTACCATCATATTGACCACAAGTTGAGGATTCACATCAATTACCTAGTGGTTATCCTGTTCATTGTTTAATTAAAACACGTTTAGAACTTTTTAGACAATTGTTTATACTTACCTAGTTGTTGCCAGAATACCAGAGATCGAATTAGGTTTACAAAAAAATGAATATTCGTTGATATTTGTTTTGATCTATTAGTTGACCCCGTAGTCACACAGTTCACTTATTTTACAAGACTATAGCAACGATTGACGTATCAACATGAGGTCTACCGTCACGTCAAAGAGTAACAGTAGCGGATGACGAAGAGAGATGCCACTTTACGCCGTGTATTGCACTGTCTCGCTTCCACAACGATAGTTACATTAATTTACGACTCTCCTTTTTATCCAATACAGAAGTGGAGAGCATAAAATAAATATAAATGGAATGAAGAAAAATGTGTTGTTCTGAGAAACAAAATAAACACGAATTATTTTGTTTTAGCAGTGCAGAATACTAAAAATCATAAGATCATTTTTAGATTTCTATTATAATTTATTATTAACTTGTTTAATAGCCTCCGGCATTTTTACCGCACACTGACGGGTGTTGATAGGCGTGCGTGATTTTTTAAGATCAGATAAGATAGACGATTGATAGTCTCGCTTTATATAATAATGTATATTTATTTTTCCAACTATAAAAATCATTAACTCTTTACAAGAATACTCAACACATAACTATTTTATTATTTGCCCATAAAGTTCGTTTTTTTGTGGTAGTATTTGGTTTCCTCAAATAATTCTACGTTTCTGTATCGCACACTATGTCCAAATGTGAGGCGTATACTTTTGATTCACGTATGGATTTTATTCATCCCACTATTACTACGTTAACTGGCGTCGAGTTCTCAAACGTTTAGATTATTTCGTCTATATTGTCTGTTCGATTATTTTGATAGGAAATAAAAAAAAACAGTCTTAAAGCTTGTTAAAAAAATAATATATACATGTTTGATTTTTCAATTTTATAAAAACAACTAAAGCAACAAATTTACTTAAATAAATAATACATGAACACCTGATCAATAAATAACTAAACAACAGACACACATAATACATACGTAATATTTATGGATTTACATCAATCAAGTTTTATTTTTATTGAAAAACATATGAATATTAACAAATTATACATATATATGACCTATATAAGATTATAATTATTTTTAAAGCATACCAATACTTCTCTTGACTTGCTAATTCGGCAACCATTCAATGTAAGATGCAGATTTTGATGCAAAAAGTTTTTTTTTTTTATATATTTTTATATTTATATTTTGCGGACAACATCACATACATTGTTCTGAACCCAAAGTAAGTTGCTAAAGCACTTGTGTTATGGAATTCAGATACAACGAAGGTACCACAAACACCCAGACCCGAGGCAATGTGAATTTTTACATTGACCCGACCGGGGATCGAACCCGGGACCTCAGAGCTAGGGACACCTTGAAACCGGTGCGTACGCCACTCGACCACGGAGGTCGTCAAAAAGTTTTTAATCTGCAAAGTTCAGATACAAGTCACCTTCTTCATTTTAAAAAGTTTTCGTTCACATTTACGATGTCTCACTCCGTTTGATGGAAATAATTATATACCTAACTTCAACATTCCAAAGATGCACGAATGAAAATGTCATCCCCTGATCTAAAATTGTAAGGGATATTACATTTTTTGAGACAATACTAATTTTCTTATAGGTCGTTTATTACGATGCATAGAAGTGACATTAGAAGTAACGTGTATTATAACAGTAATCATGATTATTCAAAAATAATACATGGACCTTGACAAACCTTTTCCGTCAACCTCTTCCGTCGTTGATAAATATTAAGGCTTGCGGGTCAACAGTTCATTTACTGTTTGCCCTACTAACCTCTACAGGTCTAGATGAATAACTCAAACAAGACAAGGACACAGACACAAGGACGTTATATGTACTTTGACCTTCAGCGGCAGAACATCAAAAACGAAGTATAAGTATGGTCGGCAACGAAAGTGAACAAATTTTAAAGTACATAGTTATTTAAACTAATAATGTGTTAATATCTCTATCTTCTAATATGTAAAATTCCCGTATCACGATGTTAGTTACCGTACTCCTCCGAAACGACTAACGAGTAAATCGATTTTTACCAAATATGCGTATTCAGTAGGTCTGAGAATCGGCTTACATTTATTTTTCATACCAATAAATGATAAGGATTGCCCACACTAAAATATTTTATTTTTATTTTTTGGACGGATTTTTTTTTTATTTTTTATAATAGGCTTTAAAAAATACATACAACTAGAAAAAAAACATTAGGCAAATCAACGTTTGCTGGGTCAGCTAGTAACTTATAAGGTTAGAAATAATTACATAATCGTACATTGCAAGCTATATACGAGTATGTAGATCAGTAGTATACACTTAATTCAATAGATCGAAGTTCAGAATGTTTTCAGTACTCAGTTATAACTAATTCAATTCAGACATCTTTTAAATCCCATCATATCCATGAACTTTCGATGCTGACTGTACCACAAACTTCAACTACACCTGAACCAGATTACTTTATAATAAATAAATTGATAAAATAAACAAAACTAATAAATAAATCATTTAATATAATATAAACATGTGTCCACTTGTTTATAAATGTCATGTTACTAGGTCAAGGATGTGTCTTGCATAAAGATGAGTCAGTGAGGACGAAACTTGTTTTTATTATAACATTCCGTATTCTCAAGATAAAGTATTGTGAAGTTGACAGTATGAGGCTGAATAAGGATATTTTTAATTTCAATAAGTGGCCTGTTTATTTTTAAAGTTGCTACCGAAAAATACATATTATGTTCTTTCATTTAAAGATTTTGTTTTTTGTAAAACCAAATAAAAAAGTACGGGTTAGTTAATCATATTTGAAGTGGTAATTCACATACTTATTTATTAAAAAAAAACGACTTACGCAGAAGGAATTTAATCCTTCGTCGTACGGGTTGTAAGCGGTGACTTACTCGGCTATTCAACTTTGTCTGCTTCTACTAAATAAATAGGTCAGGCTTTTATTAAAACCCATAAAATTTACAATTAAACTACAATTGAACCCAATAACAGTCGATAACTTTGCCCTATTTTAATTCAGTCTCAATTGGTTCTATAGCAAGTCGCTCTCATACGTAGGTATATATTTTACTTGTATCTTGCCTTGAATTACAAGAAAAGAAAAATTTATAGAAGCAACTCTCAGATACAGTAAAAGTATGCTACTAGGTTACATTGTTTCGATTCACTTTTCCTTTCATCGGCGTGACTTCTGACGCATTTCGCGTCATCCGCGTCACTCGCGTCATAACGTTGAGGTAGATCATGATTCACTTACACTCTCGATGAAAGTGAAAGGGCGAAAGTGAATTCGATTTTTTGGCGGTTTGACGTCGACGAAACTTGACGTCAGAGTTTGTGGGTGAGTCGTTGATGTGATGTTTCGTTAGGTTTGATAATGAAATGTAAGACGAAAGCGAACAAATCAAGTCGTGTCGGCTAGTTGAGGATGTTTTTCGATTAAAAGGTGTACTGTGTTATACTAATTTTAGTGACAGACATGACAGAATGATTTGTAATTTGTTCAAAAAATATTTATTTCTTGCTGTTGCTTTCGGCTTTTCCCATCTGTCGGTTATAACTGCGAAAACAATGCCGTCGTCAAACGAGGTCTGAGCAAAGTAGCCTATGTTTAAACCGAAATATCAGCGTTTTCCTCATCGAAATTGGTGCAGCCGTTTAGGTGTGAAGATGTGTGTATCTGACTAAATGTATTTTTGTATTCTCGTGTCCAATTAAAATTTATATACACTAGAGAAAGTTTAATGTACGATTATCAGACATTTATATTTACCTTACACTTGACTATTATACTTGACTTGACAAAGACGCGGTATGTCTTTAAACAATAAACCTTCTCGTACATAACAAGTATGTCAAGTATCAAAAACTCTGTTAAAAAAGATAATTAATCACCTCAACGTCCCACTTTAAGCATTAACAATATCTCCTTGACGTACTGTCAAAGGTGAAATTTGTTAACTTTAGTATTGACAGCGAATACTTCAGTGCAATTAATAATAGCATTGTAACAATATGTTGATGTGTCGCTGCGAACCGGACTTTTATTACGGTGATAATTAAAAACTCATAAGATGGTCCTATTATATCATGTTATGAGCATGAAGCTATCTCACTTTAAACAGAGGAGCAAATTTTCAAATGACATAAACAAACCACGTAAAGCAGCTCGCCGATTTCTATAAAACATGATTCCAGTGAAACCAACGTACAAAGGTACAAAATGCGGTCTTACAGGTAAGAAATGTATTATTAGTAATAATAAATTTAAGTAATTTCCGTTGTTTTCCTCCTCTAAACCGTTTAGAAGATAAACCCAAAGTTAAAATTATTTACATTATTAAATTCAGCCCGATGAAGGAACAACATTGTGACTCAACTTAAATACCACCCTGAAATTCATAAGTAATCAGTATCAATATCATAATGACAAGGTGGTGCAACATGTCATTATCATTATACATCATATCAATAAAAATGACTATAATAACAGCCAATAAGCGGCTATAAATAACACGTAATCGAGACCATCGCTTAAAATAATATTATTGTCTTTGTAGAAGAGAGACATCGCTCTACGCCTTATAGTGCGCTCTCACTCTAATATTGTACGACGAGATGTCACGGTAGGCCCCCAGACTCATGACAAGTTTCTCACATAACTTGCGTGTAAAGATATGGGATAGCCGACGATTATCTCGGAAATGTAGGCCAATTAAGCAGTTGACCGTATGACTTTAATGAGACGTAATAATATAAAATAAGCTGCATCGCGCCGCTAGTAATTCTATGAAGTTCGATAATAAATCTTGAATTCCGACTGAGTTTAAGGATAGATATGTTTAAGCGGCCTCCGTACGTATGTCATGCGGTAGCGATTATTGCTGTTATCAAGGCTTTTTGTTCTAAGTTAGCCTTTTCTAAGACGTGCTTCGTTGTCGAAGCATTTTTTTAGCTTTCATTTAAAAACATGAACAATTTTTTCCAGAAATAAAAAGTTTATTTAAAAAAAAGGGCTTTGCTCTTCCAGTAAACATTTGGTGACAAATGACTATTCAAATTCGTCTTAAGTTCTAACCTAATTTTTGATCTCAAATTTTTGTGTCATAAATCGAAACTTAATAGCAAGTCGACAAAAGTTATATAGCGTTAAAAACTCCGCTCAGCTTATTAGCAGTATCAACAGGGCCTTATAAAGGTATTGAGCCATTTAACTTATAATAACCAATCGCTAGCCACCAATTAAAAGAGTTTACCTCACATTTCGTGGATAATCATTGTTACTGCTAATTCACTGGGTTTAGAAACAAGAAATGCTTATAAAGCCACACAATTATAGGTCATTTCTAATTGCAAAGTAAAATGTTATAATGGCCTGCAACCAACTTCTGAGTTCTTGCAATAACTAACTTAATAGTTGTGGTAATAATGTATCGGTTTACATTGAGGGATGTGGTATGTGGAGGATTTTTTCCTTTCATAATTATTTCCATCTTTATATGTGCATGCAATTAGTAGGCTACCTCGTCCTATCTCAATGATTTTGTTCTTCGACCGAGTATAAATAGGTATATTTCTTTTCTATAAACTTTTTTTTAGTCATGGAAAAATATCCAAATTTACGTGTCTCAGTTGCAAAAATGTTTTATTTTTCTCTATCCAAAAAAAAAATATTTGAAATATAATTATTTGTTGCTAATTTTTCTCATTTACAGCCAGATTTTTCCTTTATGTTGACTTGAATCTTTCTTCTTACTCAGATCGCTATCTAATGAAGAAGCCATTTAATCAACCGTTATCTGTATATAAATATTAAATCTTACTAGGCCTAGTAATAAATTTTAATCTCGATCAACATCCAACTTCGAGTATAACTGTCTCATTTGCTAAATGCTTCATTTATTCAAGCTTGAGACTTCCCGTTTTACTTTTTCTGACACAGGTTAAAAGCCAAGTATTATGCATCATACTGTCGCATAATCTCCGTATAATCTACATCTTGCAATGCGGAATAAGTTACGAGAACCACTTTAACAGGCAAGTAATGAAAATGTTAACTGCACTAATTGTCATAATTGCTCTACACTGAAGATTGTAAAAGCTGTATGTGTCTCTTACTGTGTAGATGGTGGTAATATCTTTATACGTTTAATTCTACTGAATATGTGAACTGGTTTTAAACGACTGGACTATTTTTCGACACAGTGGATGGTTCACAATTCATCCTGGCAGAACGCAGTTCTATCAGCTAGTACTTAAAAATAGCCTAATAACCTAAAAATAGGTTATTTTTTATGATTCCATTTTTGACTTAAGAGAGAGAGTTTTGTAACTGTATTGTTTATAAGTTCAACTACTCTTATGACTTCATGTAGAGCACATTTTATTGTTATTTGTACTCAAAAACTTACAGTTTTAATTGAACTAGTGGTCGCCCAGTGGTCGAAATTCGACCATATAATAAATTTAAATTGTAAGTGACTTAATATACATTATTAAAATATAATATTCAAACATTATTAAGGTTCTACTGTCGAAAACTAAACTACTATAACCACAGATTTGACCAAGACTGTTATTTGCCAATTTCTTTTTTGAACAAATTATATGAAATTCAAAGAAAATATGTTTACTAAAACAAAACATGCTATAAGAGGATGCAAAACATAAAATCATGCGTTAAAAATACTATCCATTTAGAGTATTTTTTATTGTTTTAACTTCTCTGAAAACGTTTCACGATAATGATTTTTGTAAAAACTCTTTCATCGTTTGCTAAATATACATATGTACATATCAACAACCCACTGCAGAAATAGTTTTTGTGAATGGTGTAACATGCTGAAATCATCTCTAATCGCAAGTCGATAGGCTGTATACTGAAGCATGGTTAATTTATTTCTGGGTGCTCTTGAATTAGATGTAGTTGATGTATTATGAGCAATATTGACATGCCACCCAGTATCACCGTTGGGAAAAAGCAGTGGGTATGCTAAAGGGTCTAATGATGAGTCCAAAACTGAAAATTATACCATTAACTTTTGAAAAACAAATCATATTTCGTTCAAAAGGTGGCTCACCATCAACTGTACTAAATATTACTGCTACATCAGTTTGAACTGCATCATTAAATCGGCGTAGATCTAAATCATGATTTACTTTAATGAGCATACAAATTTCTTTGTTTTGATTTTCGACTCTCTGACAATGATCTTTCATTGCAATGAATGACCGCACAAAAGGATTACTGCGTTCCAATTCCAGTGAAATTTCACGCTTTATGTTGTTGTTACATGTTTGGTTAATAACAAATAATAAACGTTCTTGTAATCTATAATTAATGGCAGTGTCAACATCATAAAAATATAATTGTGCAAAACATGGTGAGCGACCATATGCGGCAGTCATTGGGCCTGATCTGTGATAAAAAATATCATGTATTTTGAAATGATACACTCCACTTGTAACTGCCTCAGCAACTTTTGCTTCGGAGCTAACCATAGCAAAACATGAATTATATTTCCTAATATTTTCAAAATAATTTTTTGTTTACTTTTTATTGAAGGTTCATTTGAAGTAAGTCCATCATATATTATAATGATTTAAAATATTCATTTTGACTTAAGGGTGGTAATATTGCTTTACCCTTGTGACAACATGAAGTGAATGCAGTTCGGTCGCCTAAAGTCACTTCAGATTCAAAATGTTTCGCATTGCAAAACCTGCACTCTAAATTCATTAATCCACAATCATAACTTAAAAACACATTTGGAATGACATTGAGAGCACATTTAAATGCATCTCTCTAAATCATATTACTATCTAATACTACTGATGGGGAATTATTCCTTCCTCTTAGAGAAATATTCCTTCTTATTTGTCTCTCACTCCGGTTCGTTAATGTTCTATGTCGAGGCATAATTAAAGTTCTTTCATCAAATTACTGAAATCAAGAAGAGAAAAAGTTTTTGCCTGTATGGTGATTTGTTAATTCTGATAATTCGTACACAAAATCACTTATTTATCCTAAAGTATACGCAATTACTGAAATCGTAAACTATAGCAAAAAAAATTGTACCTGAATGTTGTTAGGTATTGCAGATTGCTGCTACAGAAGACAGAGGTCCTTTTAAAAGACGACACAACTCATATAAATTTGTATAAGCGCTCAGTATTTCACGTAGTATTCGTAAACTTTTAAAGTTTGAAAAACTTTCAAACTAAAGTTTAAACATGTCAATAATAGACAAAAGAACTATTAGACCACAGACTCCACAGAGTATGTATGCGTGTGTCAAATGCATGCTGGTTAGTATAATGTTTTATTAAATATTTAATGCATTGTTATAAAAATATTTTTTATATTAAATGAGGCAAATACAACTTTTTTTTTTAGTACTCTACGCCTATGCATAAAATGAAAATCAAAAGAAACCATTTGACCACAGAGTATGTATAGGCAAATATATATGTTTTTGATATGTCAATGTCAGTACTCTATGTCTATGGACAAAATGAAATATAAAAGAAACATGTGTGTGTGAAATGCATGGTAGTGTGTGTAATGTTTCTATGTCTACGGACAAAATTAAAAACAAAAGAAACATGTGTGTGTGAAATGCATGGTAGTGTGGGTAATGTTTTATTTATTGATTTAATGTACTTTAGAAGCATTATTATTGAAAAATATTAGCGTTCTGCACTTCTCCTGCACATAAACTATAAGTGTGCCAAATTTTATGCTCCTGCGTCCGCGCAATTTTTGTAAAAAGGGGTACAAAGTTTTGGCATCACGTATTAATATATAGATTGTGATGTTTTGTAAATATGCACCGTCTAACTAGAATGTTTAGTGTCTGATGTATTATTTTTTAATGTTTATCTACATATAAACTATAAAAAACTATTTGTCTGTATGTATTAGCTTATTTGATTTTGTATGAACTATATAAAGCATCTGTACTTACTCAAAATGAGAACACCATTTAAATACCTTCACGGCGCCAACACCACTTACCAAAACGAAGTATTAAAAGGCAGTAAAAATGATTAATGTCTTCAATTAAACAAGAAGGATGATTAAAAATTGTACTTTATTTATTTATAAATAATTCTCAATGAAGTCTGTCTGCTAAGATGTAAATACCAACCACATTATGTCGATTACCGTTTTTGTCGATTCAAAATGGTAACCTTACACGTGTTTAAACGAGGAAAAGAGGTGCTGATGCCTTTTATATGTGACGTTACAAGGTGAGGGCTCTTGATCACTGACAGGTCACAAGTGGTCGCTCTTATGTTGTGAGATGTAGGACATGTGATGTGGTTGATTCAGACATTTAAATACACACATTTTTTATGTGATTGCAAGTGTTTTGTTGTGACCGCAAGTTTGTATGGTAAATTGTAGAGAATTTTTTTCCGGAAATAAAAAACGACACTAAAGATTTATTTACGTTATTCGTATTCAATAAATAAAAAAGCTTTTATTCAAAATGAAATTTGGTTCCTAGAGTCTAAAAGTGCACACCTTACTTACTGTAAAAAGAATATGTCAAAAATTCAGTTTCTTATTAATGCCCGCTCTATCAGAAATATTTAAATAACAAACACTATCAGTACTCTGCTAGTTTAATAGATTTAAAAGAGGAAACATCTTTGGATCGAACAATTTTTCCCTTACTTACAAATCCACAACACCGCGAACCTTTTAGCTCAATCAGCTATCCGCCAAGTCAAAATTTCAATCGATAATTTTCCACATTAATCAATTACAATACTACAAGGACCTGTAGACGTTCACAGTCCGATTTGTCAGAACCACTTAACGGGGGCACCTTTGCACTGACATTCGTGTTTCTGTTTCGAAATTGTAAAACAAATTAGCCATAAGCGGGTTTAACCGTTGCCGATAATCACTGCAAACCAGGACAAGTTATTAAAGGTGTTTAGTGAAAATAACAGGTCAAATTAGTATTGTTCCGGGGCTTGGCTAGAAGGTCAAAGTTGGTCCTGGGACGCAGCTGAGTTATTGGTTCCGCTCGGTGTAAATGTCATACGATTTATTGCTTTATTTATTTGACAATTTGAATGCTGCTTAGGAAGCTTATGGTTGACTATAAATTATTTCTCTAGTGTGTGGTTAGTGTCATTCTGGTCTCGAAATAAGTAAGGATTCAGTTATATTACATTAAGACGAACCTGAAAAGATCCTAAAAAAGAACTCAGCATCTCGTTTGTATAACGACAACAGTGCTCTTTTAAATAAATATTTTAAGATTTAATATACATAGTTCTGGTATATATGCGAAGATGTGCATGATACTCTATATGAAATAAATACTTTCTTGGTTACTCACCGTTACAAAATAGGAAAATAATAACAAAGGAAAGTGCACAATCATAATTTTAGAACGAAAATGATTGGCAGTTCGTGAGTTCATATTTGAGTGTAACCATAGTATAAGTGTGTTATCTCTCTCTGCTGTTATATTTTTAACAGATTGGCGAGGCAGACACTCCAATATTTCAAAAAGTCTGTTATCAAACAAGTCTTGTGAAAGTCGCGGAGTAAAAAAGGTTGATTGATTTTTTTTATTGACTTTTTCATTTTACGAAATCAGCACTTGATGGAGAAATTCTTCATTTCTTCTAAAGAGTAAGAGTAAGTAAGCCCACCCAGAAACATCAAGACCTCACAAATAGAAAAGTGCTGGGTATTAGCAAGATCGTGTCCTATCAACCGAAACTAAGGCTATAAACCGTAAAATTAAGTTAAATGGGATAAAGGATCTTCTATAGACCATAATTCTCGTCCCAGTAAAGACAACAGTGGGTAATAATTACCAGAGCAGAGCACGAAAATTATAATCTTGAACTAATTGATCCTAACAATGAATAAAATTGATAAAGTGCATTTTGCATATTCCCAGGCTTAATCATTGAATCTTAATTGAACAAAATATTTCTCTTGCATCTGTGATAAATGTGCTGATAGTAAAATTCTCAGATCGTTACTTATTTAAACTAACAAACTTATTTATTTTTAATATTTTCATCACATGCTAATCTGGCCTAATTAAAAACAATTCTTTTGATAAAAAATAATGTAAGATCACTAAATTAAAATAATTTGATGTGCATGTATGACACTGACTCACCCATGTTTTCCTATTTAACTTAAGTGTTGAAACTATTATGCAATAAGCATGAATATAGTAGGTAGTCGCGATGACTTTCCTTACTAATGCATAGGAGTTCTTTTCGTACTCAATAATTTAATTTGGCGAACAGAATATTCAGAACTGGAGAAAGTAGAGTCAAAATATAAAAAGTACCCTTTTCAATTAAGTTGGCAGGAACTGGATTCGAGCAGCCGAAGACAGATCTCGAGGGCGTGCAATTGGGAGGCCTATGTCCAGCAGCGGACTAATCTGGGCTGACGATGAAGACGTTGACAAAAAATTAAGTTTAGTTATAGCAGTATATTATGCTGTATGTTTTAATAGCTGCGAGATGTAAACGAATTAAAAAATATATTTCATAACTGCATCAACAGCAACAGCTGATCAAGATGTAACAGCAACAACAGTTACAGTCGCACATAAATCTCTTATCCTGAATGCAAATCATCAAATGTGACCAGGAAGAGACAGCTGTCACGAACGATGTTCACAAAACTGACGCTCTCTACGTGTCATGGAGTCACGAAGACTGATGGCTCATCAATCGTCGACTTCAAATAATTGCAGTTTAAAGTTCGGCACTTTGTTGACTTTAAAGTATTCTGCAATGCTTTATTCAATCGGTTATGAATGGTGTGAATTAATGTAAAGATTAAATGGCAATTTGTGTGAAGTACGCTAGGTCATTTTTTTATTGTATTTCAATTTTAAGAGTGCAACGTCTGTTGGAATCGGAAAATGAAACTTTTTTAACAATTGCTTGTAGTTTCCGAGGCTCATCGTTAAGACATCAATAAAAAAAATATGATTAAGTTATTAAACTGTAAAAACTGTATTGTTAATAAAAATACTTTTTTTTCAAAAATAACACAATATCTAATAATTCATTTCAAAAAGCACCCCATTGATCATGAAGTTGAATGATGGTTTTAATGTAATAGTCTGGAAACCAATTAAAAAAATCTATAACTCGTAAATCATTGCTATCTTGAGTTAATTAAATAACTGTTTTGAAAGGATTCTCGACTTTGCGTATAAAGTAAACAAGTTATTCTTTCAATAAGACGTTAGTTAAGACTTTAGCAATAATTTCATTTGAATTGCTCACATTTTGCCTTTCCCTGAGGCAGCGAAGCTAAATGTGACATGGATTTAGTACAAAACGGAGCTACCCACCATAAAGACACAGATTAGTTAGCTAAAGGAATGTACAGTATCTTCTCATAAATTAACACTAGTTTTACATTCTTCTTAATAAATAATCAGTGACACAATTTTATGTTTTTACTAAATATGCTGTTTCTAAAAATACTTTCTCTCTTATTTGCATTTAAAACCAGTGAAGATTTAGTTATTCTTGATATTTTACCAATATCGTCTATTGGTAAATTTATAGATCTCCTAACAGGAGACTTACTTACGTTTCATATTTATATCAACTTATCTTTTTTGCAACACTGAAACCCAATTCATGTAACTTTGGAAGAAATAAGCGATCGACAAAGAGTAACTCAAAAGTCTTTGCGATATAAGGAACAGTATTGTATACCTATATATGTTATTATATAGAGACAAGTTCCAATTCACCGCCAACGGTGAGTTATTTTATCTCTCGCATCTCTTTGCATTCTATTGTTTCGTAATTCCACTGCATTTTTATGTAACACAACCATTGATAAATATAACAGTATTATGTAAAAACAGATTAAAACAAAATTAAAATTTTATATTTTATTTATTTTACATATTTACAAGCATAATTACAGCTAAGATATATATCCAAAAACAATACAGTTACCTATCTTAAAAGTAATAACAAAACGAAACGAAAGCTACTTTCATTTTACATAATAGTTTTAAATGTATAACAATAATGCACAAACTGTAATAGATCTCATTAAATGGATCTTAGGAAATGTTAAGGGAAAGAACAATTACGTTTTTAAATTATAGCTATAGACATTAATTCCTATGAACAAAGAACTTCCGTCACACTCTCTGAAGTTACGATTACGTTGGCATTTTTAAAAACTATTTTTGTATTTATTCACGACTGGAGCAGTCGTTAGATGACAAAATACTTTAGTGTAAAATAACGTAAAATATGTCAGCGCGTACAATTATATAATGGCAATATTATTGTCTAAGTTGTATGGATATATATTTTTTTTAACTTATTTACAAATGGCTTGATGACGTTTTATTGTCATGTTGTGTTTTGTTTACAGGAACTGATATGGGGCCCAAATAGTATCGAAAAATACTCGTAGAGATACGTCATAATTTTTATGGAGTGTGGTGTCTTTTTCTCCATATTAATTGTGATAATATCTCCGAGTACTTTGTCACAACTTTACTAGGGCTTCTAAATACTCGTGTATTTATCGTTTATTACGACTTTTCGACGATGATGTAACATTTAATGACATTGACATGACATTATTTAATTAAACTTATTATTTTTAATATTCGTTGCATTTATCGAAACAAAAAACATGTTTACAAAGTCTATTTATAAATCTCATAAATTGTACATTTTCATAGCAAAAAAAGAAAGAAAAGTTCACAGTTAAAATACTGACGATTCATCAAAACAAAACTATGTTCACAGCAAACGAGAAAAAAATATATGAATCGAAATAAAATACAATAATATGACAGAATATCTTAATAAACGAATCAAAAATGAACTTTAATCCCATATACATAAGAATCCGGGTCCTAATTAACTGTTCAATAAATATCGAATCTTCTATCACATCAAAAAGCCTGTTACTGCAGAACAGTTCCAAAGGTTTTAGTATAATATAAACATAGATATTATATCATCTGGCACTTTTGTCTTATAGTAATACTAATTAATACATCACAGTTACTTCGTCGTTCATAGGTCGACATGCAAGACATGCCTTAAGAACTAAGTAACGTTAGCGATGCTGTGGGGGGACGTACGCCGGCCACTGATATACTGGCCCTCGAACCGTGCCCTGGAAAGAAACAAGTGTTAATAAAAAGAATAAATGAAAAAAAACATACCATCGACTGCGAATAGAGAACACTAAGGAAAACTTGATGAGATTGTTATGGGACCAAATGATAGCTATTTCACTTGAAACAAAAATCGGTTCATCGAGTGTAAAGTTATGAGGTAACAAACATAAAAAATACGAACGAATTAAGAAAATCCTCGTTTTAGAAGTCAGTTAAAAAATATTAAGTACGTTTCCGTGACTGAAAAAGTTCTAATGTAAGATCATGTTAGCGAGTATATTCAAGCGATTGTATAGAGCGCCATGCAGCGTATCGACAAAAAAGAACTTGAATTCTGAATAATGGATACCGTTCGTAGGATTACAAGTGTTATATGACTTTTTAAACTCAAACCTTGGAATGTTAAATTTAAATTTAAGATTACTAGTTTAGTAAAAATTAGAAATCAATTCAACCTAAAACAACCGCAGCCCAACCAACCAACGTCAACGAAGAAGGAATCAAATTCAAATCTCCTTAAATTACAGTTCTCGATTAAGCAAGAGCAAACGGCAAGAAACATTGAACAAAATATGCATATGAACACTTAATATTAAAATGAGATGGTCTAACACGAGTTGGCGAGTAACGCAATTGCTAATAAAATAGTTTTAAGACGGCTATTACACATAAACAACTATGTCGGACCTTAAACTACGCTTAAAATATACAACAGTCTACATAGTTAGCTTACCAATGATTCTATATTTAAGAGCATAGGGCGTCAATATTTAAAGGCTATTCGTTAACAATCAAATAGTTTGTATCACCAACTTGTTGGTGGTCCAGTACTGAATATAGACCTTCCCCAAAACAAGAACATATTTCGCCTTCTAAATTGATTCTGGTCCGAATATATATGTCATATCTCGTTAGGTAAGTCCATATGTTCATGCTTGACTCATAGAAGAGTGCTATGGTTCAGTAATGTAATTCTTCAGATCGAGAAGAGGTTGGCGATTTTAACGAAGTTATCCTCCAACATTTCCCAATAGTTTAAAAAAAATATGAAAAAATCACATTGGTACGTTGCTTGCGCTGGAATCAATCATGCACCTTCTGCATACAAATCCATGCATAGAATCGCAAGGCTACCACGACATGTCTCTACATTATTTTATTTACGCGAATACTAAACCTAGATTTACTACCATCTACAGGTATGCATAAAACCTTGAATCATTATTATACAATCAAGATGTTACTAAGTAATTACGTTTTATAAATGGTTATACACCGACAATGTAACAAAAACTATGACAGCCAGTGTATTTATTTTCGCTAAGTCATAATTATGCTTCATAGCGTCAGTTCTTCAACCTCACTAAGTTTTTGTCATGTTGTTAAAAACATTATTATAATACCGAGTCATATGATTACTATGCGCAAATAACCCGAAGAGCAAGATCAAGGTTAAATTAATTAAGAGTAAAAAATTACCTAAAATTACCTACGTTTTTTGACATGGTTAAGGGACGTTAAGTCATACTCACTTCCCGAGAATTTCTGATGTTCCGTCTCGTGGCTTCCTTCTCGTATTTCCATTGGAAGTCACTGGCAGAGTCCAGGTTTGCCACTCCCAAAACATTACCCTCCAAATGATTGAGCTTGGCATCGTCCTGCTTGACAACCTTCTGCTCATTCGTGAAAGCAGGGAAGAAGTATCGCAGACCAATGCCAGGCAAGCTCTGGGAGCCAAGAATGGCCGGCTTGCCATTGGGTACGGGTTGGAGGGGTTGGACTGGCAGGTAAGAATTGACGAAGCGTTGCGCGTTGTTCAGTGGCACTGGAGTAGATGGGGGAGAACTGTAGATCACGTTGGTGTATCTTTGCTGAGGTACGAACATGGGAAGTCGCCTGTGAGAAGAAAAATAAATTATTTACATGTCAAAAGCAAGTTGAACTTCCGAAAAGGAATTTTGATAAAAACTAGCGGGAAAAAGGACTTGACCGTGACTTTGACTTATTTAGAGAATTATCTTTTTAATTAGTCTAAAAGTTTATCGAGGAAAACTAAAAATGTCTTTTTCATAGTCGTTTTCCACAAAATTATGGAAAAATTTACATCATAGATTTAAAGAAATTCTGCTTAAGAATTTTACCATTGAGCGTTAGGGTCAGGTGTATCATTAGTGCGTTCTTCCCAGACGGGCGCTGGATTCCGGTACGGCAACGGGACCGGTGGCGACGGTTCCGGCGCCGGCGGCTCGATGGGACCGTCCTTGGTGCCGAACTTCACCATGATGGCTTGTGCGCTTGATGCGTACAGCATCAGGCATGTTAGGAACTGTGGACAAAGAGAAGATTTATATTGATTAGCGATGCCTAGGCGCAATTTTGCCCGTTTTGAACTAATTTCTATATACGCTTTCTTAAATATGATGAATTCTAACAACTGAGCCATCAAGGTGGTTACTTTTTAAATATCTTTAAGAAGTGCAATTGTTGATTGTTGCAAAAAACTAAAACTCACAAAAAAACAAAACGAGAGCTCTGATTAGTTACTAGATGATGCTATACTTTGATGCTAAAACAGCATTCAGCAACAATTAGACCTCTTAGAGGGCCTTCTGAAAGTGAATACACGAAGCACACTTTTTACATACGCATACCTATTTATTCGAGCTTTAATAGGGATGATGACTGGGTATAAAAAGAAAAAATCTCATTAGTCACTCAGTTAGATAATTGAAAGTATGAGACACGTATTTTTTCCTTTTTCAGAAAAACTAGAATTGACAAAGATGCTTGCTCAAAGATGATTGACAAAGATAACTTCTTTAAAGTTTAGGAGGGCTTGTGACGTAACGATAGAGTAAAATTTCTACTCAATCGTGACGTCACGCTTAAAATGAAAATACGTTTCCATTATCTACAAGACGGAAACTGCAAAAAAATTTGTCATCATCCCTATTGCCATGTTTTGAACAAATTTGTCCAATTCAAATTAATGACAAACTACCATCGTAGCATAGCGCCTAGGTTTGTTAAGACGACTTGCTCAACTTATTAGCGACATTTATGTAAATGTTTTAGCATTAGCTTAAGTGTCTCTTGCCTAATATTTTCCTTGTATTTGCATAGGAACAATAACTGTGAGTGAAGTGACTTAGGGCTTTCCGTATTTGATGAATAATCAATTGATGACAACTGATTTAATTTGTTATGCAAGTGAGCTATTTGTGTTTTGTATAAGCAATTATGAATATCTCAACTGGTTTAACATTTTATGAAGGAATACAAGATTTGTTTTGTAATTACTACGATCATTACTTCGACAACTTAATTTACATTCTAACCATATATCGCACAGCTACCTACCCAAAAAATCCTACTCAAATTTTTTGACACAATTATAGACTATCGTAGTAACCAGTAACCAGTAGGCCATAATTCATTCCAACGCACAATTTTTCTTTTTTTTTAACATTACCTACTGGTCTAATGTTTATTGGCCTTGACTGTTATTCGTGGGTTCGATTACCACCCAGGACAAATGTTTGTGCGATGACCAGGATCAATAATTTGTGCCTCTGTCTAATTTGTCTATAATACGTATGTATAAAAAAATATATTGAAAGTAGTTTGTTTGTATTATTAAGGATAAAATTATTCAAAATTCATTTGCCAATAAGTCTCTTAAGCACTGCTTCCTATGTGGTTCAAAATATGCATAAAAAATAAAATGAATATTAATTACATTAAAACTATTTTGGTGGCCTTCTTACTTAATTTATTTAAGGAAGACCTTAGATGTAGAACGTCCTTCATAGTTTTTTAATGATTTTAAAACTTGTTTTAATTATATCATCTATCAAGATGTTCCGTGCATTGTGTGTTTTACTATGTGTTTCCTGTTATTTACCATAGAAAAGATGTATAATGAGGTTTTTGGTAAACGCTGTTAATTAGAATTGTTTCATTGATGTCAGGTTCATTGTATCATTAAGATGTCTATATCAAACAAAAAATCTTATAGATACTCTCATTATCAATTATGTTTATCAATCGAAATGAAGTAAGTGAATGCTGATGGAGAGTAATGGAGATGAATGGTAGAAAAGAGCCATTTACATCGTCAGTAAATAATATTAATATCGGTCATAATAGAATGATCAGTTAAAAATGTAATAATCGGTCATATTAGAATAATCAGTTAAAAATGTAATAGATTCTCTTGAAGCTAACTTTAATGTAGGTAATGAAGTCATATTATTAAAAGCGTACGTATCTAGATCATCATCTTTTACAACCTACAACCAGCGTCATCCAAACTCGACTCGAGACTTTAACAATGTCGTGAATCCATATTGCTCCCGCAAGAACGATGCTTCTTATCCTATGAAAAGCCTCAAAACACCACAACTCTAACACATTTTCTCTACTTAAAAGCAAGATGGTCAAGGTACCCAATAAAATTAACATCCAATATCACCGGTTTCAATAAAATTACTCGCCTTAATATACTACTGCGTATCAGTACTTAATGATATGTTTTCTTCTCATTGACATTGAATAATGTTGTTTTGTCAAAGATTAGATAGCCTGCAGATGGAAAACTTCATACGTTTAGGTGGTTACAGTAATGTACATACTGGTAAGGATAATTGCGTGGTTTAGTCATATACGCTTCTGTGTGGCACACGCAGTGGCGGAAAGAAATTTTATTAAACGTGTGAAAATTTAAATTTATTTGATTGTATCTCTGATCATACCAGGATTTTAAATAATTTTACAGGCCTAGCATAGCGGCCCATGCATGATTCATACACTGACCAGCAAATAATTTGGGCCACTGACACTGAGTATCAAGGAAATCTGATTTGATGCTGTCAAAAAGAATCACAAGCCAAGAGTCAATGTTACACAGTTGTTTTTCTGTTAATTGCCTTAAAATTAAAATTCAAAATAAAGCAAAACAAAATAATATACAGCGTTCTTGTTTAAATGTTTTTGTTATTGTCTTTTTGAAAAAATTGTATCAGAATTCCATGATAGTCCAATTTATTGGCAATTCTCTCGCTTTTTAGAAGTTTTGCTTCTGTAAGTCATTTAGTCTGTGATTTCGCAGTCAAAGGTGTTCAAACCAGTTTTCGCTATGCAGCATCGATTACCGTACTTATCGAATCAGAAGTAATAGCCAATATTATGGTTGAATTACACTTGTATCGCACACTACCTTGCTGGTAGTGACACTTTTATTATAAGGGTTAGGTACTGTTTATTTATGTGGCGAAGAAAATCAATGATACCACCAATGTTAGTGTGAGAGCTTAGCTAATATAATAATATGCATAATGAAAGTTGATTGAAGAAAATTATATAACACCAAACCAAAGTTTTGCTTTGTTTCTTCAAAGATCTTAACGAGCTTTGTGCAACGTTTAAAAATTCTCAGTTTATTTCTCTTTTCATCGTTTACCAAGAAGTTACAAAACGCCAAGTTCAAAATATCTGTTAAACTGTTTTAAAATGTCATTTTATAATGCAATTGTTTCATTCATACTAATTGCATTTTTAATATAAATTCAGTCATTAAAGCGTATCAGATAAGATTTGATCTATTTTAAAGTGACGATAGCACAATTCCCATATACTTACTTATTACTTTATAAAACTTTCCGAGAGTCGACTTCATATTAATTAAAGCATTCATCATATCTAACATCTTCATCTCTCAGCCTTGACTCATTCAGCTCAATGCTTATCTTTCCCACGCGAACATCACTTGCTAACCTGTTGCATATTAAACCTAGTTCTTTACAAACTTTTTATATATTAAATGCTCTCAATATTGCACATTTTTAGTAATGGTCGCCATTGTCTAAAACATTGAATATTGCAGCCTTGTTAAGTTTCCAAACTTAACAAGTGCGTTATCAAAACATCTGAACAATTTAATTCAATTTGAACATCAAATAAATTGATCTAAATTGATGTCTGATACAAGCAAATTGCTTCGCAGCGTTCTGTCCGACAATCTTAATTTAAATGTATTCAGATAACATTGTATCGGTATTAATCTATGAAATCATTTTACATACCTGTAACCTCGCGGAGAATCTCATGTTTGTTTGTTACTGGTTGTCTACCTTCACATTCGTCACTGCTCCCTGTAACAACATTAAAATAAATGAGTATAATTTATCTGATGAGCACTTAGGTTAAATTTCACGACGCAAATAAAAGTGCCTGAATTAAAATGAGGACATTGCAAGGTGCAAGACAAGTACATAAAGCCTAAGTACGAGATTTGTATAAGTTGTTATGAAATATTGAAGGAAGAAAGGTGAACAAGTTGGCGTATCTCGTACGCATCACAATGCTACCAGTAAATAGAGCTTGGCATTTATTGCAGCCTGGCAACAGGCTTAGTGGACCGTGTTGCAATCACTACACTAAAACTTAGCGATGACACGGTTAGTAAATAAGTAGGATCTGATAAGATCGGTAACAGTGACGATAGGCTTTCAAAAAGCTGACCAAAGTCCTAACACTAGTTACAAACACATCGCGCAACATTTTTTGCTTAATCCAAAACGAGAGCCTCAAAAACATATTTATGTAAGTTGATCTTTTGTAAGACCCCATTAAATTTGAAAACAAAAAGATTTAATGTAATACTCCAACTCTCGACATGTCGAACGATAAGTAAGGTTACCATTAAATTTCACGTAAATAAAAAAAAGAATAAAACAGATAAAGTATTGCCGAAAGACAAATGCACGCATAAATTGATGTATGTAGCCGACATAATAAATCCATATTGACACAGTTTCTGATGCGGTAACTTAGCCGTAATTTATTAACATTCGCGTGAGTTGCACCATAATGTTTAAGCATTTTGATACATAAAGTATTGAGAACAAACGCCCGTATTTCGGCTCACGACGAATATTCGTGCCAAGAATACACATTATCGTCTTCAATTTCTCATACACATTGAATTGTTGACACTATTTCTGGCTTAAGCAACTGTTGTCCATATTAAGACCTACATTTAGCATTGAATAATAATGTTTAATACATTAAACGCTCTTGAAAAGGAGAATCGGCAAATAAATTTTATTACCGCGAAAGGTCATCGATTCCATGTCAGGTTTTTGAAAGATTAAGCCGATTACACACCAATGAAAATTACTCGTAATTTCTTTTAAAATCTTTAATCAATGTAATTGACAGTAATGTGTTTAAAGAAAGGTTTCTTTCAAGAATGGTACTTGTTCATGCTGTTTAAAGTAAGGTCAAAGTAAATTGTTCGTATTTTACAATATTTCGTGTACGAGTTCGTAATTTGCATTTTTATTGTTTGATGTTATGAATTTGAATAAACGTGGAATTAGACTTGTTACATTAAAGTACCGTTTGCAAAATATGAACCGCTAATCATTTCGTTACCTACTTACATTTGAGATCTTACTCGTTGTGTGTATGCTCGTTTATCGCCTTACAACAACCGCAAGATTTGCTCAAGACCAGTAGAAATTACAAATATAAAGCAGTTAATTTGCAATTAGTTCTGCAATTCGTAGGCTGGTCACGAGTTTGATTATCGTAATCAATAAAAATAAGTAGACCTTGCATTATTTCGATGTACAAAAGTTTGGAGTTACTTCAATTTAAGTACAAGTATTTTAAGTAGGTATATTATTTTTAAAAAGACTCATTTTTCTAAAAGCAAGATTAAAAATGGGTTATAAAAGCTCCATGATTAGACACTTAGCTTATAATTGAATGATTTTGTAAAAAAACAACATGTGATACGGTTTCACACTTCACAAATTGTTAACCTAGCGTGACGTCGTCTAACAATAACCCTTTTCTCACATCACTCAACATCATCCTTTATAACAAACACATGTAAACACAGTTTTTTTTCGATTCCCACAGTCTGCAAAATTCATCAGCAAACTGGTAAATTGGCCACTTCATCTAATCTAAGCGTTTAATAGCTATTTATATTCACAACGCCTAATCACAAGAATTTGCCGACAAGATTTACGAGTACGAATCATTATCGATTGGATCACATCTTACGCGTTACTGGCGCGTCGATGTCAAACGTCAGTCGACCGGCGAGATGAGATAAATTGAATTAATTTTATTAGTCAACGCCATGTTTAGTTACCAAACAGAGCTGCAACTGCTACGAGTAGTTCTCTATTACCCTAAATGTATTGAGGAATTTGTCATAAATTTTCGCTTACTTTATTCGTAAACGGCGTCTTTTGAACTATAAATCAGGAGCCAGACTCCTTAGACGAAGGCACTTGCTAGTTGTGAAACGGTTTTTGCTGCCAAGTCGCTGGTTAATTTACAATTGCTTGTGTTAATCCGATATTCGACGCGTGCCATTTATATTGCGGTTGTGGAGAAAATGTTTGTGGTTGTTCTTAGTTTATGTAGAATGTTTTGTTACCGCAGATGTATTGTTAATTCTATTGTTTTTATGTGTTTTTCAAATAAGGTAGTATAATTTCTTCACAGCTGAGTCAGATCAGAAATGTCAACTTCAGTGTTGTCCAGAAGACGTGTAAAAGTCATGAAAGAACATTTTTATAAATTTACTTAACGGTCAATTATGTATAGGACTCGCGATAAAATTAATGACGGTACCAACCGTTGTTTAAACAAATTTATTCTCATCATTTGTTATAGCGGATACAATAATCATACATAAAAAATTAAATTGTCTATCTATCACAGTTCGAGATTAACATTTCTTGTTAAATAATTAATCACACTCACTTATATTTAACTCTGACATCGACACCATCAGAAAACAATGGAAAATAAAACACTTTAAATGCAATTCGATGCAAAGAAAACGGGTCGCAATTACGAATGTATGTCAATGAAGTACAGTGACATTTAAATGAATTAATTGAATTACCCATCAATATGCATAGGTATTCAATTGTTTTCTTTGTAACATTCCTCTAGGAATTGCACATACATTTATTTATAAATCAGTTTCAAGGTACACTTTTAAAATACGACTTTATTGTTATTCAAACAAAGTTGAAATTAGACCGCCGGTGATATTTTTAAGAATACGTATTATTTACACATAATCGATATTTATTGACCATTGAAACAACTGATTTAATCATAATTTGTCGTTTACTGTCGGTATGGTTATAGTCAACAGAAAAGCTGACATAATTATGTGTAAATTTTCTTTGTCTTATTTAACCTTTAAAAATTAGAAGCTTTAATAAAAACTGAAAGTAACAATACATATTCATTTATCTAATTATCATGTCATAGTAAAATTAATTCAACAAAATCTCTTCTATTTTGAATTGTCGGCAAAACTGGACTCTTCACAACTTAGTAATCCTAAATGAAGTGATTTATCAAACGTATTATACTAAGACGTCTTCATTATTCATACAAAACAACTACTTTAATAACAAACACAGCTTCTATATGATTGACAGATATTCCCATCACATTAAAAGCCTATTCAAACGATGCGAAATTTCTCGTCAAGTTGTAGTACATTACCGTCTATGTATTATCTTCTATGATAGGTTAGTAGCTTGACTCCGCAATGTATTGCAATTTAGTCGCTAGTTCCAAATGAGGTTTGATTCGATGCGGTGTAAAACTTGTTAGCTGGTGACAGTTGCACTTCTATTCAAAACTATTGGGTAATGTACCAACGTGGGTAGAACAGATTTACATTACCTGTTGTGACTAATGTCTGCTGTTTGTTATTTGACGCACTGTCAAGGCACGGAGCCAAGGGAATAGGCCAATTATTTTATTATGTTTCATGTTTGATATATTAGAAACTAGCTGTTGCCCGCGACTTCGTGCACGTGGTTAGAATTTTCCGTCTTTTCCACATTTTCCATTATATCTTCGCTCCTATTAGTCACAGCGTGATGTTATATCTAGCCTTCCTTGATAAATGGTCTATTCAACACAAAAAGAATTTTTCAAATCGAACCAGTAGTTCCTGAGAATAGCCCGTTCAAACAAACAAATTAGTATAGACGATTTCACTTTCATTGTTAATGAAGTTTTGGATAGAAAGTTCTCGTAGAATGAGACCCTTTATTTTTCTATAATATCCTGATATTAACTTATGTCACTTATAACGCGGGTCTTCTAATAAGTATATCATATATAAGTATGACGATTCACAAAAAAGGTTTGGTTTCGTTCCAAGGTAGAGCTGAAAACGTCTATTTTTCAGAAAATTAGAGAAGATAATACTAAGGATACAGAAAGATACTTTTCTCTTGCTTCTCTTAGTTCTGAACACTAGCCGTTATGACCTACCTAATGAAACAATACTCTTTTCTGCTTTCTCTCTTTACAAATTCTGCAGCTGGCAAACAACTCATCGGGTTGTACAAAATGGTTAAAAGAGTCAACATATGTGTAATTAATTTAATCATATCTTGATTTATATAACGTATGAGTCAAGATCAATTTGTCTGTAAACTAAATACAACTCTTGCGCCTCTTAACATCTATGAGACGTACTCTAATAAATAACTCGAAACTCATTTCAAGGTGTAATATTTAACAGCTAATGTCGGAAACTCGTTAACAATATTAATTGGCGGTAGGATTGAACACAATAAATATGAAAGCCTTCATATATGATATGTTGCTACGGAAAAGTAAACATTTATGACTATGGATGTGTGTAAAATGTTTTACTCTTTGATATAGGGTTGGTAGGTCTTTGGTAAAAGGAAGATTTTTTAAAGGAACCTTTATTTTTTGTTAATTAACTATGGTTCCAAGTGAGCCAGGATAGATAATCTTAGAATTTTTTTGGGAAGCCCTCTTTCAGCTTTGGGACCCAGTAGACCTAAATATTTTTTGCATTTTTCCACCTGAATTTACATTACTTCTTTTTATCAGGAAAAGTTGAACAGTCTACACTCTTAAAATTACATATTCCATAATTTTACATTACTGAAACCAAAACTTTACATAATAAAACTAACCTCACGTAAATATCTACTTTTGTAAATATTAATTTTTAGTACTTACGCACTCACACTTCAATCTTCCATTCGCTCATTACTCTGTGAACATGAGAACTTTACACGAGACGTAACATAACGTAACTAACAGGTAGAACAAGGAAGGGTATGTCCACACGATACGCCCTTTCTCTGTTCGCGTTTCATATTTATTGTAACATGACAGCACTTAGTCATTTGATATTAAAATGCGAAAGCCTTTTGTAATTGAATTTTCTTGTGAGGTTATATTATAACGACATTGCTTAGATTGTTTTTATTTGAACGTTTGCTCTACATTCACGTTCATTTTATGTAGATTTTGTTGTACTAAGGAACAGGTGTGAATTCTGAGACAGTCAGAAATTATTTTAATTTTAATTATATTTTATAAAAAAAAAACGACAAACAATGTTGCGTTTTGCTCCAAAAACGGTACGCACGTGCGGTTACGCACGGTAGACGAAACTTAAACATTATTAATTACTTCTCATTCATTTTTATTCAGTTAATCCGTATATAATCGCACCTAATACACCTGACAGGATACCAATAACTAAATGCTTCAACCATCCCACTTGACACACATCACACTGAAAATAAATACATTAATTAGTATGTGCTTTTGATATCTGAACTTAATGCATGTAAATAGACCGTGAATTCGTCAGATGACATCACTCAGGACAAGGCTAACTCGTCAATTCTGCCACAGGTTGGTTTTGCTTGAAACTATGTGTCAAAGTAAATTAGAGCAGATTTAGAATTGATATTCTATAACAAATTAATGCCTGGTTTTACAAGCTGCTTTGCTTAAAGGGCTTTGCTTGAATTGGGATAACCGTGTTTTTTTTTCTTCGGAACTGAATTTAATTACTAAAATGAGGAACATAGCAATAAAAAAGGGAAATAAAATACGCTTATATTTCCCATTTTATAGTAGGTAACTTATAGTAACTTTCGTGAGCGTCAGCTCATAATTAAAGATACGGATTCGTCCCAAGAATAGTCGAGTAATCCTGATAAATACGCTTAATTACACCGTCGCATCATTTAATCATACACATGTGCCTTTATTTCAAATAAAAACAGTTTTATTTCAAAGAGGCTTTGTTTCGATTTAATAAATGACTCAAACAATACAAAAATGACGTATTATTTTTATGACAATTGTATTTAATGGCGAGCTATAAAACCTTTAATTAATATTGCAAAATAAATACTTCCTATAGACGAGGAACCACATTATGACATCAAAGCATATTGTTTTATCTTTTTGAGAGACGTTTGCTTTATGACAACATAGGCGTAGCTAATAGCATACTTTACGCTTAGGTCACGTACAACGATGCCTAATGTAGCCTATCTGTCAACGTTTCTATTAAGCCTAGGCTTTAAATCTAAGTACCGTCATTAGAACTTGAGAACATAAAAAAGATAAAATTAGACCTTAATTATACATGGAATAGATACTAAGCCTTACAAAAAGGACCATAAAAAATCTAGTTCACAGTTCAACCTTGTCATCCTTACAAAGAGCGACATGCTTCAAATAGTTGCGGTATCGGCGTTTCACGCGTGCATCGTGTATGTAATGTACGCAGGTGCGTTAACGAAGGATAATCAGATATTTAAATGAGTACATCGCAATCAATGCGTGGAACCCGATGTATCTGATACAAACCTATTCTGCATGTAAAATGTGTAGAGCCGTTACTTTTTGTCGACATTCCTGAATAAAATGTAAAAAATTCAGGTATACTTATTTGACTCGCTTTGGTTTTAGATAAAAGTAAAATTGGAACAAACTAAAAAAAACAATAGAAACAACATTTTTGAGGGGTCGGAACTCCATTAATAAGACTGTCCTCTCTGTAAGTCTATCACCAAACTGTACATCATAAACCTTGATAGCTGGACAGTTTAAATTTTCACATGATGTTCTTCTGTTGCGGCTGAAATAACATTTAATAAAGACGCTCATTATTTTTATTCTGGGTATAGTACGTTTTTGTGCAAAGTGTTTCTCTTTAATCTAATTATACGGGATCCTCACTGTCTGACTTTTAATTACGATTTTTTATATTTATATTTTACGAAAGACATGTTAAATCTCAAGTCTCTTGACCCTTCAATATCATTTCAAATTTGTTTACGTCTCAATACACGTACATTCTGTTTGATTGACATGAACAAAAACTCATAGTCAGCGACATTTTTTGTACAGATATTAAATTATCGAACGTCACGAAGGCGTTCAAAGCTTTGATATTTGATACATTGTGGTTTTTCTGTTGTGGTATCAAATATCAATATTTAATATACCTTTGTGATACCTACATAATTATTAATGTTACTGTAATGTTATTAAGTTTTAACTTTCGTATCGTTGTATCGAGATTTTATATTGATTCGAATACTTTTTATAGTTTTTAGTATTAACTAAATATTCGGTATAATTAAACGCTGAGCGTTTGCTAAAAATATTGAGATTTCCAATTATGTCAAAAAATATCTATAAAAAAAATCTTATCGCTTCCATGGCACAAATAGTAATCAGCTAAACCAATGGCAGTAGAATTATCAAGTTCTTTTAAAAGATAACTATAAGGTCTGCTTCAAAACGCCAGTTTTTTATTATTTAATTTGTATTTCTAACCAGTTCGTGTAATAATAGCTTTTTCATGTGATCGCTTGCCAGGTTAATGACATTTACGTCGGGGTAAAATAATAGACTTTGATTATGGAACATGTATTTTAATTACACGTAAGTAGCATACTGGCTTTATTAACGGTCATCCAGCCTTAAGTACGCTGCAAGGTCAAACTATCCTTGCCTACGTTATCCAAGGCAAGCACATAAATATTTAACATCTCCTTTAATTTATGTAAAATTGCAGATTTAATCGTAATTCTAGTCAACACATTGCCGCTTAAGGGATGTTAACTTAATAGCTATTTTATTTATATGACTGCTACATGTAGAGAACTTAGAATTATGGCTGAATGTTTAATTATTTTGTTTAACTGTATCGAGTTTATTAATTAAATTAAGTTGTTATTGCTGAGTTGATTTATAAATACTGATTGATTCGCAACTGTCTGAAACTATTTAAGGTATTCCGTAATATTCTTATTTTTCTTTTATGGCTGATGTTTTAATTTCCATCCTCATAATTATGAAACTGACCTGGAATAACGTTCCCTTAAAAAAAAAATTGTAGTGCCACTTTCCTCGCGATATTTTCCTTCGCCGTTTTAACGAAATAATAATTACTTTGTAACACGTAAATGAATTCTCAAATCTATTGTTGTGTGATTTTATTATATTAATAGTGTATTTATCCAAGTTTGTTTCGCTGAAAATAGAGTACGAGTACATCCAAGTTCGAGACGACCTCCGTGGTCGAGTGGCCTACGCACCGGTTTAAAGGTGTCGCTAGCTCTGAGGTCTCCCGGGTTCGATCCCCGGTCGGGTCAATGTAAAAATTGTCATTTCTACATTGTCTCGGGTCTGGGTGTTTGCGGTACCTTCGTTGTATCTGAATTCCATAACACAAGTGCTTTAGCAACTTACTTTGGGTTCAGAACAATGTATGTGATGTTGTCCGCATTTATTTATTTTATTTATATTCTAAGTTTTTGGTGACCAGTCCACCATCAAAGCGTCAAAATACTTACACACACACATACCTATGTAAAAAACTACTCAACGACATGATAAAGGTTTTATGTATTATCATTTTCTAGATTCGTTCTAGTTGAAGATATTGCACAGGTAAAGCGCATGTAATCGAGTCTCATTTCACGCGTTAACTTTACGACCTCCTTGGTGCTCACGTGTTGCTAGCAAATGCCACATAAAACATTATGTACATGTATTATGTTTTAGTGGATGGGAAAAAGTTGATTCGTAGCAGATTATTTTTTCTTTACAGATCAATGATTATATTTTTTCTTTAAGATTTTTTCTCAGCGAATGAAATTTCAAATACGAATGCAGAACTTTGCTTGAATGGATGCAATTAGGTAACAACTGGCTGGTCTGATGAAAATTAAGGTCTAGTTCTTTTTATGAAAATCGGTCATACTCTAAGTATACAAAAAACGAATAATGAAAACCAATTAATCTATAAGGAAATTAACTATACCTTGCCAAAGCTTTTATAAATTATCTAAGTGCATAAACGGTAATCGTAGATACATAAGAACAGTATCGTTAATCATTTTAATACACCATTATTTGTAAACACCTAGTTAAACTTGAATAACTATAATTAAAGTCGTACTGTTATGTTTTATAACATGCCATTGTTTTAACTCAAGTGCATATAAATACTGTTCATAGATTGAAAAGATGAGGAAGTATTTCTTATTTATTTATCGTGAATTAGCGTTTAAAAGTAAATGTTATTCGTATATCCGTAGTAAGCAACTGTATACCTTATCTATAGAAAACGGTTAAACGGTTTTAAATTGAAGACCAAATGTGTATTGCTGTGAGCAGATAAATGCCTGGCCATATGTAAAATCCAATGTGAAGGGAAATAAGAAGCACAACTAAACCGCAACCGTTGACTTTTCCATCTGTTTCAGAATATAAGAAGTATGGATTTAATCTGCCGAATAAAAACATATAAAGAGGTTGATAACAGTTTATTCAATGGTACGTTGCTCTTTAGCTTAGAGAGATTTCTAGATTCTGAAAGCAAAAACTGGTTGAAGCTTGCAGTCTTTGGGACAACTTATTTAAGTTATTATCAGTAGATTTCAACTGAATGAAACTCTGGGTTCCATCTTCAACGCGTTTGTACAAGATTGTTCTAATGTAAGACAATCAACAATTTTCATTACGAAAATCATCATCTAATCAGTTTAAGTACAGAGACATCAATTTTTATTACAAAATCGGTATACGAGTCAGCGGCGCCCGCGCAGTGAACTAGCAACCTATAACGATTTACGCTCTATTTCTGATCTTTGTACCTCACATCGTCTTACAAGATTGCAAACGATACGCATTTGTAATACTTCCGCGTCAGTTAACTAACTATAGTTTACACCTACGCGAGTGGACAGCAATATACATTATGTTCACTGGTCTTGGCCGTCTTTCCGTACAAATAAATTGAGACAAGCAGTCCATGTAATTATAAGGTCCATTAGATATATTGATATAAGAAAATGAAGATCAATTTAATCCCACTCATGATGCAACGCTCGTTTGCAACTGAGCCAAGTCTTACGATGCGAATGGATGGAATAGTTAAGGCGAATTTGTTGAACAATTGATGAGTGATAAACCGTTCGATTGGCTATCTTAAATAAATTAATGAATATTGAATCTATTTTATTTGCGGTCATAGCGTTAAATTCTTGTTAATTTTGAGCTCGGGGCCAAGTTCTTAAATAAATAAAATTTTTAAATTGTTACTGAATGAAATAAACCAAGAACAAAATTGTTTTTATTTTGTTCGAAAAATAAATAAATAAAATTAGAATGACTGGCACCTAAAACTACAAAATACTTATACGTCTTTTCTCCGTAATTATCTTCGACAACTGTCCTGATTGGTTTATCTATACTCCTTCGAATACTCCTTCTGTGACTCTTCTTTAATATAGGAAACAATAGAATCACGATTGAAAACCAACATGATTGCCGAACGAAACCTAAATCAAATTAAAATTACATTGAACCTTCGTATACCTTACAAATGCCAAAACATGTCCAAAGAGTATCGTAATAATGATGCTTATTTGTTTGTAACACCAATCTAGTGTTAATAAGCTAACTTTAATTACCCGTAATCAATTTCCCACATCTCAAACATTTACATTAAGGGAAAACCGGTATAAACATTAAACAATAGACTGGTTAATAGAACAGTGATTTCATTACTATTAGAATAATGTAATTGCATGGGAAAGATGGGAAAATACTCAATTGTACGTATAGAAAAACGAACTGAGAGGTAACGAAAAGGTTTTGTTTGAATGATTTAATGATACAAGGAAAATGGGAGACCATTTAATAAAAATAATGAATCCATGATTATACAATCAATGCCTTTTACACCTACAAATAAAAAAAAATAAGGAGTACTGGTTGTAAACAAGTGCCAGATTAAAACCTATACGGTCCTCGTTCTTTATTTAAATAGAATTGTTTCAATAGATTCGATCGAATGCGATATTGATTGTACTGAATCATTTTTAAGGGTCCGTATCTTAAGAACTAAGCTTTTTCTTAAGAAAAAAATCTCTCTCTTCAAGAATACTTTTTTTGTTCTTCAATGTGAATTATAAATATAAGTTGGTGACCAGACAGAAGTTCGTTGAACCTTGTATTTGTCAGGAAATATACGCAGATTTCCGATTTGGTAATTAGCAGATTTGAAAAAATGGTTTACTAATACAATTGTGTTCGATTCCTTCCTTATAAGTAAGCTACTATTATACTCTCGACAGGATGTATAAGCAATTATACAATTCATAGCGATTGAATACATTCCATGTAAAATTTTAAGTATAACTTGTATAGGTTAATTACAGGAAACCCATACTTAAAGTATGAATAAACATGACAATATGCCGCGTTACATTTTTTTACATTTGATACATGTAAAATTAAAATCCGGTTAATGTGAGTCGGGTTCGCGGCACTAAAGATAAGTACAATAGTAAATCAACTTCATCACAAAACTGATCATTAAAAGTCCATTTCAATACAAAAACCGAAGGAATTTTGACTATTTAACATATTTTTTGCATTCGTCTAATACTACCTACTGCTAAAGTTAATTACGACCCACTTAAATTTAATGCGTAACAAAACAAAACGAGAACCCACTGCCAAATTCACATAATTAATTGGCAGGTTAGCAATCTACGACCATATACACACGTCACGTCTAATTGCTAGGTAAGTAATCTACGCATATATCAACAACACACGCGGCAAAAACGCGTAAATTTCAATTTTAAATATCGTATACAATGCGGCTGTAAAAAGCCTTAGAATTATATATGTTAGCACGTTGTTATATCTGCATACAATCGAGGGAAGGAGGCAATTAAACAGGTACACAATTATTAGGCCGCCGGCACATGCGGGTTCACGGTCAGCCCGGTCTTGCATAACAAATGATGCAGTAGAAAACAAATAAAACCGATAAAAATCTTGATACACCATAAATCTTTAGAAGGTTGGATTTTGCAAGTACTTGTGAATTCCAACTGTTTAAATGTAAGCAACTAGTGGGAACTGCTTTAGTAACGGCCTATGAAATAGCGACTATAAATTAATTTATCTTTCAAAATAGTGGTGTGTGAATTTTTGAGATATCAATTAGTGGATTAGTTGAGCTAAATTATGAAACTTCATTAATGTTTCTCGCTTATTTAGACGTTTCCATTTTTAAGTTGCTTTTTTTACGGACAATGAGCTCTGTTTAATAATTCACAATGCATTTGCATTAACAAACACTGCATCTTTTTTTCTTATGAGTAGAACACTTGAGTATTTATTCTTAATTAAGCACATGAAATCCGTTTTAAAATAGATTATTTTGATATGTAAAAAAAGATTGTCTATCAACGTTAAGTTTTTAGGCGGTTCTCAAGTCGTTTGTGTTTTTTATTTTAGTTACCTCAGGATGTCGGATTGGATAAACCGAATTTAATAATTATTTCAATAAGTAATTAGCGTGATATAGCTGTCGCATAAAAATTTCATCAACTTTGGCTTACCTAGTAGTTCTTTCATTTGAAGTCATCTGTATTGTTTTTGTTAACACTAAATTACTGTAACGAAAAGTAATTTTAATGAAACATGAAAGTTTCTTTTTAAGATCAAATTAATTAGTAAATTAAACTTAAAAGTTAAATAGCTTTTAATAGCCTTACATTTTACCTAGTCAAACACGTTGCTAAGTAAACAAGAAAAGATAAGCATCTCCTAAGTCTTAACGCATCTCAAATATTCTAGACACGATAGGCATCGCGCTTACATAAGAGCCGCTTTAAATAGGTGAGCGATGTCGTTGACATGGGAACTTCATCGTTTTATCGATGACGCAACACTCGATGGAGGTCAAAGTGTAAAGTTACGTGTGTGTCTCACGAATATTTATTTAGTTGAGATAGGTCGAGGAAAATCTTTCGCGATAGTGTGGGAAAGTGTTATAGGCTTCCGATTGTAGAGTGAGGAAAATCGGTCAGCGGTGAATAAGCAGCTCTGGTTTAAGCAGCAGAAAGGGCAACAGGGGAGGTGTTTTTGGTCGGCGGAAGTCTGACTTATCCCCTCGCTGAACCTTCGGCGTGGGTTGAAGTCATTAGCTTTTCACCCCGGAAAAAAAGAAGCATCAACTTCAATGAAAAAGTGGTTCTGGCTGGCAAAAGTTCCCCGAATGAAGAAAATCAATGAGGATTGCAACGAGGTCACCAAACAAAACAAAAAAAGGTCAATGACATTGCGATTAATTTTCCTTATTCGTAATATCCATCAAATTGTAATCGATTTTTGTGTTTGACAAAGAAAGAGAAAAACAAGGTTTAAAAAATAATTAAATACAGCAATCCTAAGAAAATATATTCGAACAGCTTTATAAATAAAACACTTGAGCTTTTTATCGTAATAAATAACGAACAACATGCACAATCGTGTATTACTGAAATAACCTTTCTATTTTTTACAAAGAGGTCAAAGATGACCGAGCATTCAAATAACTTGTCATTCATTGAGACATAATACCTAACTATCTTTCCTACTTGTATAATACATGAACACTTTGAATACCGTGTTTGTATGTCATGTGAATGCTGACGGGACCACAACCTTTGCAACCATGTATCAAAGTATTATCATCATACAACGTACGTCAACAATACCAAATCGTGATGTGACAGCTCGTTAATGTAACTTGTACCTAATTAAACAAATGCCTCAAGGTGTGTTGTCTTATTGTCAAAATAAATTGTAGGTACATATTACTTGGTACTTGTCCTATAAAAATTCTCGTGTCATGTGTCAAATCCTCAGTAACTGTTGTAAATAACCGAAATAATTTAATTGTTATACGGATATATTATTATATTTAAACCTTATTTGTGATAACGCTTAAAGCAGATAATAACTTCGCAAATTGAAAATAAAGTAAAAAAAATAATAACTCAAATCCTCGCAAAATTAAAACATCAAAATAAGGATGTTAAAGACAACGCTTGATCGTGACCTCTAGACTAACCAGGGTATAAAACATAAATATTATTGCAAAAAGAATATTAACTAATAGAATGTCTATTTCTCACACGGAGGCAACACTATCAAGGTTGTATAACAGCAAAAGTATTAAAAAATTAACTAATCATAGTCCTTAATAGTCCATAATCACCAAAGTATTTACATCTATAATAGAATTGCAGAATTAAGCGCAATTTATCATATTTATAGAACCAGTACTGTGCGGTACCGCATAATTAAAATATTACGTACATCGAACTTTCACCTAGCTGTTAAATCTAATTTATGCGATTGGAGTTCACTTAATCACCGGACCAAAGAGTCCGTATTGCGTTACAATAAACGAAAATACAAAAAAGGGCACGTCAAATGCTTTATTTTCTACAAGTTAATGAGCAACCTATATTGGGCAATGTTGAATAGTTAATTCGCACATTGTAATGGATTCTAATTGAATCAAAATTTAAATGGGCAATTACACATTTAAATACCTATCAATATTGACTAGTATTAACAGTAATGCCTGATATAAGCCGAATTAAGAGCTTCCTTTAAGCGCGGTTTACCGTCACGTCGCCGCGTGCGCGCGCCGTGCAATACTCACATGCTCATCGCGTTCATTCCTCATTTTACCGTAACATTTACGCAACCTTTGACTTTTGCAACGATCTGTTTCAGCCAAAACCATTCAACTTAGTTCCGAACTGTTACACCATTGGCGCAAGGCATCAGTTTACACGCAAAACACTCGGTTATGTAAACTTTGAGTAACATTCGTCTAATCTTTTAGATGTATCATAATTGTTTAGAACTGAGTGGTCAATTACAATAAGGATCGGAGGTGAATTCAACACGTTATGACATACTAGGATTTAATGAAACTGCATTATAACTTATTGTTATAGTCAAATTGAGAATGTACTTTCTGTGTGTAGCAATTTTGCGTGTTGTCTTCCAATTAGCATATAATGGGTGAACGATGGACACTGTGCAATGAGTGAATTAAAACACCTGTTACATATTTACGACTGTTGAGTAATCTGGTCTTACAAACAATGAGTGAGCAATGTCATGAAGATTTGTGGATAAACGACGGCTTTGCAGTGAGTTAAGACTCGATTTTTACTTGTAATAGTACAATGAACCGTTTTAAAAATGTATATTATTATCTTATGTATCAATCACGTGAAGAACATTGACCGCCGTTTTGAGACAACTTATATTTACTAACCAGCGTAGCTCATGGAGTCACGTAAGATATTTAACCAGAAAATGCAAGAAGACATCCACCATTACTCGCTAAAGATTACTGCTTTACTTACTCATAAAGGTTTGTATATAATCACGCATCGTTGGAGACTTAGTCTCGGCATCGGAAACTACGCGCCTGAAGCGCACCCCACGTAATTAAACTACCATCTCTGCTCGCAGATACCATCTAAATCCGTACGACCGCCCTTGGACCTCACTAACTCAACATAACAACAAAACATCCATTTCTGTAGGTAATTGCGCAAATAATTGTATCCTGGAAAACATTCCTAACAAATAATGCTTGGAATGATTGTATGTTCATGCGTCGATGCGATTTTCTCATGTCGAATGTTTATTTGCAACTCCGGTCACGAATATCCCAAAGTTTAGTTCCAATGTATTACAAATATCGTATGCACTTATATTATGTGATAAATATTACTGCAGTGATGAGTTTCGAATATTAGTTGCGTCCTCATTATTTTAACACGCACGCTTTATTACCACGAAGGTTGTTTAATGTCAATTTGACCATTTAGACGCTAACTAAGGTATTAAAGGCTGTATTAAATGCAATTATATCGGATATCTGTTATTTATAACTCTTCGTGATTTCGATTTGCAAAACGTATTATGCAGATGGACCCTATTTACATTTTAATTTTTATTCAAAAAATGCATGCAGTATTATATCAGAGAACGTTTTATTTCAGAATCGAAATGTCTTATCTACAATTTATATATCAAGGAAAACACTATCTTATCACTGTATCTACTTAAAGGTGAAATTCTAAAACCAGAAATACCTGAATAGGGTCAATGGCAATACAACATCAAGCCGTGAAATAATTGAATTACGATCGCACTCGATTACAATATCGTTTATGTAACAGTTGTTTATAGATTCATTCATTGATTTACCGAAACTATGCCAAGTAGAGTGCGTTACTCAAGAACGTTGCGCGACAAAAAATACAAAACTCTCGAGCAGAACAAGAGATGGGTGATTTGTTTTTTGTTCTTTATTAGGCTTTGTTATCGCAGCTCTATATGTGATACACAATGGTACATATTAATATGGTTTCCACACTTTCAGCATCATTAACAATTCACACTTCAAAGATTTGTGCTCAATCGATTCTGCAGTAAGTATCTACTTCTTTTGTTATGTTTGATAAGCATACACTTAAGGAATTCTAATTTGCTGGATTCTTTACGATAATCATTTGGTGTGTGACAGTATTCGAACCTACGCCCTTCGACGCTACTAGGCCACTAGGCCCTCACTGCTGCTATAATAATTATAATGTATGCAATAATGCCATTACAGATTTAAAATTAATCGTCGTTTATATAAAGAAGATCCTCGCTTATTATACAGAACACCTTGGACTTGATAACTTTTGATGACACTATGCAAAAAGGTCTTAAGATCAAGAATATTCAATCAAATTCCCATCGACGGAATAGCATCATCATTACACGCGGCCTGTGTGGGATCGGATTAATAACAGTCATTAACGGAAAATCATATGTCATTTTATGAGAATATTAAATTTATGCGTAAACACTCAATTGAACTTCATGCATATTGGCATGTCACATTTCATTAAAAAAAAAACTAAACAAGAAAACTTAGCGTATAATTTATTTATTTTGCGCGTAGTGAAATAAATATAATTAATAATGTCCACAGAACAGTATTTGCTACATACGTAGGTGAATACTTATTACAACTTCATAAATAACATCAAAAATTCTGCACGGAGGTTGATCATTTATTCGTTATCATAAATCATTTAAGTAACGGCGAAGCTATCATTACAAGGAATTAATACATACCTATAATTGAAACTGACAAGTATTATTTTTTCATTTAAATCACAATAATTACCTATATTAGTAACTTGTAAGTGTGTGTAGGTAATGTTGCACAAGGTGAGTCAGGTGGAGTAAATAGAAATGGATTTTTAAGGGTTTAAGATGATTTTCAGTATAAAAAAATAAATTATGATGACTTTAGACTATTTTATTAGAATGCCCTTTTTATTTCAATGTTATTACATGCGTCAAAACCGAAGTCAATAATCCTTTTCTAAGATCCATCACTATTCATCATTCCAGTCCTATTCACAACAATATACCGTTACTCGAGACGAAACAAAACACCGATTAATTGAGCTGCTTAATTAGTTTCGCGATTTTATTGGCAATTTATGAAACTCATAACCATTCCGTTAAATTCCTCGTGTGATGTAATTAATTTTCATTGAACGTGTAAACATTCGGAACAACATATTATGTTTTATGGGCAGTCATTATTGGGACTTCATAACTTCCATACGAATTACTGATTGTCTTGTTTTAATCTACGTCAATTTATCAATTATTAAGTCCGAATTATTAAAACGTCGTTTGAAAACACTATCGAGTTATTAATAAAAATAAATGCCACTTTACAAAAAATCAATGCTTGACTATTAATGTACAATTTAATAACAACCGAACAATTTTATAACTTACATGGTTGCTGTATTAGATATCACATCAAACCTTAAAATTCAATTAGAATTACAACATTTGATATTCAAACTATCAAATTATGAAATCAAAAGTAAGGTCAATACTGTTTAGCAAATATCAGATGACAGAGATAATGCTAGCATAGATAATGGTATTAAACAGAAAGTTGTGAAACTTAAAAATGATTTTGTTCACATGGGAAGAGTCTGCAGTGAAACTGATTTAGGTGTAAGAGCTAAGCCAGCGTAAGTAATGTTAGAACTACTAGTAGATGAAGCAACGCGTGGGGCCAACGAACAGATTAAACCCGTACATAATGTTGCTCACTTCTAATAACGGGGAACTAAAGACCGCTGTAAATTGAGCTGTCAACAACGATCCATTTTTATTGATCCACTAATTGAATTTGATGTTGATGTTGGTGTTCATGGCTTTATTGGACTGGTTCGAGAAAGTGTTGACGGTAATTGTGTTTATGATGGTATCGACACTTGAGGCGCTAAGTGATGTAATGAACATGATGAAGTATTCAAAGCAGAGTTTTATGAGACCATATTTACTACAAGGATAAAAGTTAAGACTGCTTTGGGTGAGGCGGTTTAATTGTCATTCACACTTCGGGAGTGAAAGTGAGTAATGTCAGACTCTTACAAACTAAACATAAACCATCCTGCAGCGTCTCATACTTTTGGCCAGTGCGGGGAAGTTTACCGCAATTTATGACACAGGAACAAATGATGCCTCACAGACTAAACAAAATTGCTACTAAAAGTCCCGGACCAAAAGGTGACCAATTATAAAACTTAACTCCCTTGACAAGTAATCATTTAATTATCTTAATAGACCAATTTGATTGTATACAAGAAGCCTATAAAAAAGTAGAAGTTAAACGGTATAATATTACAAACGATTATTACGACACCTCAATAATAGTAGCGCTTCGGATTTCTACCGATAACTTAATAGCCGTGAACGATCAAGTTACATTGACTAGCAAAACGTAAATTTTAATGTTCTGCTATTTCATACTTATCTCAAGTATTAATGTAACAATTACAATTGCTTAAAAGATCTGTTGCTTCCGTATTCTCTTATTATTCAATTAAATTATTATTTATTTTGATTAAAAATCTAGACAGAATCTTATCTACCGATTAAATTATCTGAATCTATTCAGTAGATAAGATTCTGTCTAGATTTTTTTCCTATAATCCAAACGTTTTTTTCGAACCAGTGCATACTATAAAAACAACCATGGCTAGTCTTACATTACAATTAGTAAACTTTATCCTCATCAGAAATAAAAATCCTAGAACCAAATCATAGAAGTTGTTCTTAGAAAAGTAACACCTCTGCAACGTTTCCGAGTAACGGCCGCATTATGAAATAAAACGCAATCTAACAAGCCCTTAACCAAAACCAGATTCATCTAACGCGGATACTGAATCATCATTATCGATAAATCCAAGCGAGTCCACTTGACATCCAAAAGGAAAATCCTATTTGTGACTAACAAGCACGTCCTAACAAACCGAATGGAGAAATGCTTCCCAACCACCTTACATGGATAAAAGGAAGTTATTCAACCGCAAGAGATGACAGATATGAAATACAGGGACAAAGTACTAACCATATTCGAACGGCTATTCTAGACCCAGGTTTTGAATACGAATGTCTAGTCTCAGAGTAATAAATGAATGATGAATGGTCTACGTGACGATATAATGAAGATGTTAGCACTGAATGGTGAAGAACACAATGGTCTGAAGCCTGTATTTATTTCTATGGTCAGTTCAAAAAGACTTGCCTAACTGTGATTTCTTGAGTAACTTCAAAACCAGTATGGATGCACTTATGAAACCACATGACAGAGTGACATCTCGTTTAGTTGTTTCAGCACATTTCTTTCATTGGTTTTTCTTGGTTCCTTTTGGTTATTTGGGATATTTGTTATAAGTACTTCAGTTTAAGTGGTTGCAAATGCTAGTGCAAAATAGCTGGCAACACAGTTGAGAAAAGGCTGGACTGATGATGAATTGAAATTGATTTTACGATTTCAACTGTCAAATATATCCTGTCGGTAAATCGTATCCTAAATCATATTTCGATACATTTCTTGAAGCAGGTAATCAGTTTCAAATTACCATCATTTATAATAATTATTCCTGAAGTACGAATTTACGTTCGTCTATGGTAATGATTGAGATTGCTTTCAAATGGTAAATTAACGAAAAACGTGTATAATGTAATAGCCATTTTGAAATGTAATTGACATCAACCGGAATATGACTGTTAGCAAGAGGAAGTATCGTTATTACCGGTTCGGTTTCTTATTATTAGGCTTTTATTAAGACTGGTTGGCAAAACTGACGATAGGACAGAGATATTGTGGTATTCTCGCCATTTGAAGTAAAGGTACAGAAGAAGACTGCGCCGTCCCACTTGGGTAAAAAAATCCATCAAGTGCGGGTCAAAGACGTGTTATTGAGGGTTCCGCACCATCGAAATGCGGCAACAGACATTATATCAAAAGTGAAAATTATACTAACTATAACTATAGGGTTCATGAGACACATCCTAAGATAGACGGACGGAACCTTTACGTACGACACCCTAAAAATAAGCGACAATAAAAACCGCAACTATTTTTTGCATACATTTGCCTTGCGCATTTAAATTAAAAAATCAAACACAGATTCTGAATTAAACTGGATTTCTACATATTCGTGTGGATGTAATCTATTATACGGATATACAGACATAACTAAGTCGTAATTTTTTTAGCAGTCAGTATCACAACACGAAAGAAGGTTCGTTATAAGACCTATTTAGTTGAGCAACGCGATGTGATTCGCATGACATTTAGAGACTTAAATCGAGCTCGCGATTATGCGTTTAGAAAGCATTTGTGTGTTGTGTTGGCACCTTAACGTTATGATATAATCGTACGGTTTATGCTTTATCATAGGTGTACTCGCAGTAGGCTGTTAATGAGTGGACCTTGGATACAAGTGTAGTAAACGCTTACACGAAGAATACGCAATACACGTAAAGGCCATTGGCCGCTGGGACACGCATCACACACGTCTGTTATATTAACCACATTCGAACGAGTTTTCAAATGCGAGTTCTTCGAATGTTTGTCCCAACCGTGGATTTTATTTATGTTTCATTTTATATGACCTTCATGAGGGGACAAAGGATTGCAAAAAACATTTACATTTGTTAAAATTTTTGAAGTTTTGAGGAATTTAGAATTTATTAAACGCAACCAGGTAGGAAATAGGTAAATGGTGATTTTTTAGCTATATTCATTTTAATATTTGAAAACGAAATATTTTACTAAAGCATTGTCACACTAATCGTATTGGAACAAAGAAAATATGCCATACATTCATTAATGACAGATTCGTTTCTTTAATTCAATTAATCATTTCAATAAAACGTTATTCAGAAATAGGAATCAATACCGTTGTTTCTACAGTAAAGAAGAAATTCATGCAAGCGGTCAACTCTATTTATTTCAATAAAAATGTATATTTTCTAGTACATTTTGTTTCGATATCAGAGTAGTTTCATACTCAGCGTAGTAAAAGTGAAATTGAAAGGAATTGAATTCTTTTTTCCCCGAATACTGAAAAACTATGACAAGTAAAACATTTCCTTACCTGTCACTATTGTATGCGTTAATATGACACAGCATAAATATGGTACAGTTAGAAATCATTGCCATGTTAGTGATCGGCCATAACTCACTTTTATATAGCTTTACACCTGTCGACGTGATATCCAATAATGGTGTACGGAAAATATTCTTTTAAAAAAATGCTAATACAAAATTGCATGTGTGAACTCCAAAAGAAGTCTCCAGTTTATTTAATTTACCTGATTAATTAACACACATTTAATTTGGCTTCTGGCGACATTTTATAAATATTCAATAATAAATATCTACATTAATAACTTAAGTAAGAGCGCAGTTATTTGTAAACATAAATAACTGAATTAAATACGAACAAATTTATTAGCAAAGAAATCTTGAGCATAATTTCTGCCTGAAGCAAGTATTTATCAGGTAAAGATCGAATTAGTGAAATATTTGAATCTTTCAATCTGTCTAGAATATTATATGATTTCTCATGGTCCAGTATTTGTAAATTGAATATTTATGGCACACTTCCAAAAAGGTTCTGAAGTATGTTAACCGAACTTTTTATGGATTATGTAAATAATTGGCTTTCTATTTATGTTCTGTATATGGTTGTTGAGCAGCAACGTGCTCATTACGAATATCTAATGACGTTGGTTGCACATCGATATAAAATGTCTTTTTTTATCGATCCCGCCGAGATAAATCGTAATAAATCGTGTTTAAATTGAAATTTATGGGTACAAGTCTTTTTAAATCGATATTTATGCGTTCTTTATATTTTTAGCAACTTAAAGATAAGGACGATTTTGTTAAGGTTTGCTCAAGAATAAATACATTTATAAGTGTTACTTAAGCGCGCGGAAAGCAGTTTTCTCACTTCGCGAGTGACCACGAGACAATGGTAGGCGCAAACGGAGCGTGTACCGAGGGGAGCTCGGCAGAGGTCACGAGAGACTAATGGATGCAACGCCCCTCATCCGTTCCTGATGGAAACTGTTCCCAATATGAATTTAATTCGAGTAGATCATGATGCCCGTCATGGACTCACAAGCAACAGTATTAGTGGGTAATTTTATGATTAACCCGCATTTTAGCTATTGTTTCTAAACTGTTCTTGTAACACTCTGTGATTTGAGAAGACGAACTTGTTTTCGTTTAGTATTCATTTTAGAGCGGATCTTTAGGGAACCCCTTTGTTCATCAGTCGACACCTTGACGCTGTGATAATGTAATGCACTTACACAGACAATAAAAATGATTCCAGTATTTAAATAGCAAATCAACGTCAATTGATTTACCGAGTGGTTGAGGACCCACTATACCCGGTTGTGCCGCGGATTCATTCTAAACTTAGGTCAAGCGTTTGTGTGATCTTCAAATACTTTCATAAGTCGTCGTTACGATTAAATTCCTAAATGCGGAGTTGATCTTATTTTAAGGAATGATCTCTAGTTATGTTAAGTGTCGATAAAAGTTACCACACTAATAATGATTTCAAGTTTAACGAAATTAATAGCTAAACAATGTTTGTTATTTACGATATTCGTTAAGTTATGCTCAAGTAACGTTAAACGTTTCAATTCAGTGTTGAATGTGGTTAATGTCAGTTTTTGTACAATCAAGAATTAAACCGCAAACTAGAGCGATACAGTATTACAAACTTTGAAAAAATGCTCAATAACGCGAATTTACTTATTTATATCGAGTTCTGTACAAGTAATTTTATTATTAGCCTATTTTATCATTACGCTGGAGATAGGTGTTTGTGACTTCATAAAATTTATAATTAATTTATTTAATTAAGATTTACTAATGCATATTTTTCGGGATAGCTAGACTAGTTTCCGACCCAACCGGAGTCATAAATAATGAACACACGCAGAGTCGGCGTCACTCATTACAAATTGATCAAAATTCTTACAATTTTTAGTGTAAAAATATGGATGATTTTATTCTGATTTAGAATAGAACAATATAACTGTATTTTGATAACGAAAATGTCTAAAAGGACGACTTTAAGATAATAAGGGCTATGTTTGAATAATCATTGTTATAACATCGCAAACGCTGATCTTCAACGCAATAATAAAATTATAGTCTTTGCGAAACGAAGTACTAAGAGCAACTATACCAAACAAAATAATAATTATAAATCTAAGCTTATCTAAATTATATTAATAAATTACAAGTGATGATATTCACATCGTGTTCAAACCTCTGTTGATGGCTCTGGTGGTCACGAATAATAACATAAGACTACCCGGTAGTGACTGTGACCGTAAGCGTTATATATGAGAAAATATAAACAATAGACACGAAATAAACAAACGTAATGACCTTAATTTAGATGAAGAATATCCGCGTGTATTAATTATAAAACTCGTAGAACTAACTGCTAGGTGTAAAGCTGACGTATGTGGCTTGCTTAAATGCTGAAATGCATATTAAAAAAGCCGTTGATTTATTGTTGTCTTAATAAATAATTTAGATAATTACGAGTAGCTCTGGATGCGATAATAATATTCAGAGCTTAATTGAACTTAGTTTATAATTAAAATTTGAGAAATTAATTCACGATGTTCAACTGTTTTTGTCTCAACCCTGAAGTCATTTGTTTTATTTGAATGGGGTTTTTAAAGACTCGTTTGTTTTTATAAACATTGGTTTTAGAACACGCCTATAAATGAACTTTGATGCTGAGCTGGTTGTTGTTATGACCTGAGACCTGCGTTACAAAGAGGCTTCCAAAACGGCAAGAATATAAAAGTAACAATCATAGTACACTCACTGGACTCTAAATACCTAAAAAAAGGTATGTTGTGTATTAAACAGTAATTTGATGATATCATGACTATCTGACGTTGGCGGCGCCACGCGTGGTCGACCACAGGCCAACAACCATTGGCTACTTCGTTAATTGCCTTCCATTAATAACCAAACTTTTTGCTTGCAAAAATGTCTGTCAAGCTTAATTTATTCCAACGCTAAATACTAAACAATTGTTGTATGCAGTAAAATAAAGTAGTCAGAAATAAATAAAAAATATTAATTTAATTTCTTGTTCTTATTAAGTTTCTGTGTTTTCCCAAATATTATTGTATTAGGTAAACCGCAAACATCAAGCAATCGCATCCGCAGTCTTACGCAGTATGCGGTTCTAAAACCAGGAAACTATTTTATAAATATTAAAAAGAATTACTTTCAAGGGATTTACAGTAATATTTATGTTATAAAAAGTATGTTACAGATAAGACTGTGGTGAAGAAATGATTGACTATTTAATTGATGTACATCATTTATCTCAATTTGTATTTATCAACTTGACATTCAAATGGAATATGGTTAAGTTTTCCTTTAAAATACTTAGGATGGACTGTCCGACTGGATGGACTGCTTGATTTCTTTTTAACGAAACTTCAACTTCTAGAAGTACTGAAAGCCTTAGTAATGAACAATTACGATTTTTGTTCGTAGGCATACATTTTATTTTTACAACTTAATCGTAAGTCAAGACCTACTACCATCTTTCAAAATAATAATTATTCTTGTAGATGTGAAAGAAAGTCGCTGTACAAAACATGGAGCGCTTTCTCACTTCCAAAACTGCGATGATATTTATAAATTTAAAAGTAGAATGAAAATCACTAGAAAAAGATCATACTCGTAAATTTAAATTATAACGAAAGCTGCGAACCACGGCTAAAATAAAAATAAAAATCTAATACCTAGTAGCAAATAAACAAAGGCTAAAAAGGCGATGCTTAACCATTGAATAGGACATACGACGCTTATTGCAGTTACATCCTTAGCACAAAACGCTTCAACGTAAATGGAAATTTAAAATCAATTTAACAGTTAATTATAGTGCATTAACTGTGGCTAGTTAGTTACATTATCTTTTTGAATAATAATGAAGCTAAGGATTCATTGTTTTAGAATATTGCTAAATATAATGTGACCCATCTAAACAATCAAAATCTGGTCTATGTCATAAAGTTAGACTAAGAGCTAGATCTTAGAGAATTGAATGAATGCATGAAATCTTTTACATAAGTTTTGAGTAAATATGCTTTGACAATTCTTCGGTATGAGAAGCATAGATAAGGTGTATAATCTTTCATCAATCTTTGTTTGAAATTAAGCCAGTAAAAATAACCGTTGCAAAAAAAAACTTAATCAACAATCAATGATACTGACCGTCAATTGAAACATGAACGACAAGCAACAAAGAATGCAAAAAAAGAAAACATTATAAAAGTAAAAAGTGAGCGAGAGCCTATCAAAACACGCATTGTATTCAATCAAACCGGTATAAAAGAAATGTGGAAATCAATAGACGTTGTTGATAAGAACGGAGTAAACAAAACAGAATCGGTTTTACTCTATTTACGAACAGATATGAATGTAGGTCCCGTTGATAAAGCTGAAGAAAAAATGAAGGTTGAAAACAAAAGAAGCTTAATCGCGAATTCAATTGACGAAGGTACTTCTCATAACAATGTTGACTTTATTTCAACGATTGGGATGATAAGAAATTAAATAGACGAAATAAGATACAATTATCCAAAATACACTTTAAACGAAGTGATTGCAGAGATAAAAAGTATTTAGACACAGAACTAGCAATTAGACAGATTCAAGTATGCTTTAACAAACCTGGGAATCGTAATGTTGCAATAATTAATTAGTGGCTACAGAAGGCTGATGAATTGACATTGTTACCCTTTTTTGGCTTTACCAACTAACTTGATGTTTCTATTCATGTTTCTATGGCTCTTTGCTTGTTAGTTTCGATAATTGCTTGATTTTTTGTCGGTACCTTTGGATCTTATGTGATGAAATATTAAAGATTGTGTTAAAAATATACCTATCAAAATAGAAAATTTCTTACTCTGATTCATATTTAAAATTTGACAGAAATCTGATGAAGAGTGCAAATTTTTCTGACTTTAGACGTGTAACGAAGGGACTGTTTTTTCACAAACTATTCGATCACGATCATTTCATTTCCCATGATAAAATGAAAACAAAGAATGTTTTATAACAACATTTACATAGCTTTCAAAATTAAGGCTTTAGCATTATTAGCTTCAACACTATCCTTAATATTTAGTACTGGTGTCTTACTGTAAATCATTACCTACTTTTGTTTTATGAGCTCGCGTTAAATGAAACCAATATCTCCACAAAATAAGAACTTCGGAAAGTGACCTTTGGCCAATTTCTAGTACTAACTGGTTAGAAAAGTACCGCGATATACTCGGAAGAAGTCACTATAGCCTGTATCTAATTATATTGAATTTAATAGATATTAAATTGACCTCCAGCTGTGAGCATATGAGCAATAGTAGTTTTTTTCTTGACGCTTACTATCTTTCAGGTTCTTTAGTAATATTTTTATCAATTTATGAAATGAAATGTAATGAAATAATTTATTCTGCAAATAGGATAGACGTTATCACTTTTACATGTCATTTTTTTAAACTAGCTGAAGTCGACATGTCCTAGCTGGCTACCCTGAGAAGAAACGTCGAAACAAATTCAGGGGTATGATATGCAATACGTCTTTAAATAATTTCAACAATTTCCGCAGTGACGATGGCGATTTCTAGATACGTTTTTGAAGGCTGCCAGTTATTCTAAACTCAAAGATTTTTAATGTAGTCTCTTATTGTATCTCTCTCACATGCAGAGATAGTTTGTATCTAGGTCATAGGTCAAAGAACTTTTACATTAACCATTAATTGATTTAGTTACATTGAGTTTTATAATAGCTCCATTGGAAACAATTAAGGGTAGGAAAGGATTTTTTCCAGTCGATTCATTAATTAAAGAACACCCGTTGTAACTTTCTCATTTTTTTTATGAGTAGTTTTGATCAGTGTCATTATAGAGTCAGGCATATTAATTGCATTCATATTTTAAGAAATACTTTATTATATTTTAACGAAACTCTAAATCGTAGATTTTATAGACAGCCTTCAAGTTTGAAATATTTTGTAAACGTAGAATTACAATAAATGAAAAGAACATTTTTTTTCTTTATAAGGGATTAGTTTTAAATTTAATTTCAAAGTGTGTAACTGTATGTTGCACATTGCACCGATCTCAAATGTTTTGAATAAATAAGGGCAAAAGCTATTTTGACTTAGTAAAGTGTGAGACAATAATAACAAGGACATCTTTGTTACAATCCAATGTGCAAACTCCTTTATGTAAATTAGACTAATTCGTGATATTTACATTTTTGCATATTATGCATTTTTAATGAAAAAACACAAGTATGTTAATTAAATTAGCACAAAAAAGAATACAATCTAAGATTATGTTCCAATCAAGATTTAATTGCATGTTATTTGGAGCAATTAATAAAGATCAGTCGAGTGATTATAATTATTGTTACCTTTTATTATTATTGTGACGTGTTTAGTATAAATATTATTTAGACTTTTAATTTTCAATGTATGTGATAAGTAGATAGTATATGTAGGTGTATGAAATAAATTCTATAAAATCTGCTAACTTATGAATTTTACTTCACGTTCAGGAGGAAATTGGTTAGAATTACCAATTTTGATTAGGTATAAAATTGACTTATATCTTTAGTAATATATAAAGCTGAAGGGTTTGTTTGAACGCGCTAATCTCAGAAACGACTGGTCCAAATTGAAAAAATATTTTTGTGTTGAATAGACCATTCATCGAGGAAGGCTTTAGGCTATAAACCATCACGCTGCGACTAATAGGAGCGAAGATACAATGGAAAATGTGAAAAAAACAGGGCAGGTATAAATCATAATTTATATCTTCTAACCTCGGGGACGAAGTCGCGGGCAACAGCTAGTTAGTTTATAAATTAATACTATACTCCATTTATTTTGTAATTTAACAACAGCTCCATTAGTGATTATCTTTCCGTCATTACATCCCCTTTAAACTTTTTTTAAATGCCTTTTCGTGTATAATATACTAAAACAACTGTGCATTGTATCTTAAACGAGAAGAAGAAGAAACTATAAATCTGAAACATGTTCTGTGCCATCGTTTAAACGTGATGACCTTACGTTTGTCAAAATTTGAGGTTTCTTGTTTGTTTGTGGTTTTCAATAACTTTGTAATCATCAATGCCTGTGCGGCCAGTAATAAGGTCATTGTATTTTAAAATGTTTATAAAATAAAACAGAGATTTTTTTTAATGCCATTAAAATATATAAATCACCATTTTATGATTTGTTTTTACTTTTTAACACGAAACTTTTGAACTTTTGAAAATATACGTATAATTTGAAACGTATTCTTCAACTCCCCAGAAAAAATAATTAAATAGCGTAAAATACTAACACCACAAATGTAAATAGAATAAAGGTTACATAAGTTTTGAATGATTTCTTTGGTCTACTAACCATATAGTTAAAGATCTTTTTTAAATAAATACACATACGTTTCATGGGGATTAAAACGTAATTATAATTAATACAAAAAAATGTGTTAAATAAGGTATTAAATATTTATGAGTCTTATTTCATACATACGCACTTACGTATAAAATACAATGCCATACTGTCCTAGTGGCAATATATATATGTATAAATATAGTATGTATGTAGCAGTATTACAGTATTGTGATACTTCGCATAAAATATTCGTCACGGGCAACGATTTTGCATTCGTTTTTATGTCCATATACTTATGCAGAGAAAGCTTAATGTATACCTTCTCAAAATGAAATTTACGTAATTTTTTGAAGATATTTAAGAACATTATTTTTGAGATTTAATCTTCTAATATATAAAATTCCCGTGTCACGATGTTAGTTACCGTACTCCTCCGAAACGGCTATACCGATTTTTACCAAATTTTATATGCGTATTCAGTAGGTCTGAGAATTGACTAACATTTATTTTTCATGCCCCTAAGGGATAAGGGTTGTTCACCCTTAATTTGTTTTCTTTAGTTTTTGAACGATTTTTTTTTGTTTTTATTTTTTATTAATGTGGCATTAAAATACATACAACTAGAAATAATTTATTAGACAAAACAACGTTTGCTGGGTCAGCTAGTATTTTATAAAATATGCTCAAAATCTACCGTAAATGAAAATTATTGTCATTTGACTGGTATCAAAAGTGATGGTAAGAAGTTAGAAAACAAAACATAAAAACATAATTGTTCAACCATATTTATAAATAAAAGCACTCTCTTCACTCTAAATAATAAAAAAACCTTGACTAAAATTACACCGCATTTTGCACGTTTAATTGTGCATACAATGTACTAACAAATACACGTAACAGCTTAACACATTCATCATGCGCCCGCTGACAGCCTCCATTCATGTACCATCAAAAATGGCGAAGCCCGCTGCAGACGACCATAACATCAAAAAAAAAGCATGCATTAAAACTAAGTATACATACTTCAAGGCCTCAAACATACAAGAATATTATACCACCATAATATCGTACGCAAAAATAACAAAACACACGCACCCTTTTAATTAAAATCACCGGCTTTCACGATAATGTTAGGTCAGTAATCACCACTCGACGTATATCGATCACAAGTCACAGGGGCGCTAGGCGGCTAGCGGATGTGTCTTCCTTTCGACGCGCGGACATCAACTGTTCGACGCTGCGCGCGCGCCTCCGAGCCTCGCCTGATAACCGATAGCTACCACGGATAAACACGGTATATGTACGACAAAAAATAGCCCGTAAACTCTGACAGACAGACGTTTACATCATTCTTAATGATATTCATATTGTTTTCGAAACAATCTTCAATTCATCCTGTTCATGCGAGTGCATATAAAATTTTGCATGCACATCTAAATTTCGCTATCCCTCAATAGCGGCTTATTGAAATGAGTTATGAAATTGGTATGCAGTAATAAATATGTTTTACGAGTTGTGTGCTCGTAACGTGTTGCAAGGGCTGATTGTTTTGAGAACTCATAAAGTCTAGCAAGATTAAGTAGGTTGCTTAAACTAAAAGTCCTAAAAATTACGAAATTAATCTCATAATTCTCAAAGAATACTAGGTAATAGTTACGTGTTTCGATTAAACATGAGTATAGTATAATGAAATAAATAAAAACATTGAATCATTTGTGACGTTTAAACAATTGTAACGAAATAAACCCATTTTTGTAAGAGATTCTCTCAAATAAAGTATTTCTAAAATTTTGTTTAAAAAAGACATGGTCTGCCCGTGACCATGATACCTGCAAAGGTTTCGAAACGTCGGGAACTAAAATCTAAAATTAAACCGCGATAAAATCCGTAAAAGTAGTTTCATTTCAATGTCTAAAATTCGCGTAAAACTAAGAAACCACTATGGTCTCAAACTTACAAGTATAATAATTCCATCATAAAAATAACGACGAAGACAATTATTATACCCAACTTAGCACACTAAACTGTTTACCTTCCACTAAAATGTAAATGATAATAATTCTTCAAATTATCTTACTTAATCATTATGAATTAATAAACTGCAAATTGTCATAATAGCTATTTGTAATTAATCTTTTAATGCATATACTTTAACTATTATTTCGGTACGGCTGAACAGGTTATAATCGTGGATTATTATCTTTAATACAAGACCGAAAAATTTTGATAACTACATTGTATACTTATCTAATACGTCCTTAATTGTTTTCGTGCGTATAATATGCAAGTTTTAGTTTCCAATGATTTGAAAATGTTTGGTCCGCTTAAATGGTATTTTCGTGGAAGTAATTGGTTTTCCTGAAAATGCATCAGTATGGAGTACGGCTTAGGAAAGAAGACAGCTAAATTGCTTAGCGAGTTTTCACCATCTTCTGTTCAAGAAAAATGAATTACCTTTTAAAAAATGACTCTATAATTTCACGCCAGCAGATCAAAATTAATATGCACTACTTTTTTCCAATGGATTACACGTTCTTGAAAATCGTTATTTATATTAAAAATATAAATGGGTCCTATTGAATTGTATTTGTATTTTATGGTTAGCTATTTTCTTACTTATTTTTGTTTTTCTTTAAGGAATATACCTTATGAAATTTGACACGATAATAGGTATAAAATATTACACAATTTGATGCAAAGTAGCGTGACATGATTTAAACATAAATTAAAAATGCTTACCAAGTACCCATATCGTTCTAGAAATAATAGTTGAAACCCTACAAACAACAAATTTATCTGATTTTTCATCGATATTGGTTAAGCGAACACACATATTTATATAAACAAAGCCACATTTTATAACATTAGTTTAGGTTTAGGTTAGATAAGGTTTTTAAAACAAAACTGTATTACGATTAACATCGATTGCTTTGACTTTGTTCTTGACTAAAACTTCAAATATTTAAACGGCGTTAACAAATACAATTCAATATTGATATATCAAGTATTATTTACATCAGCCTTTACAATGTTTGATAATAAACTATTGTTAACTAATCACAGTACGTTTTTACTTTTTGTGTCGTAATATGAATCTATTTGAATACAGATTTAGCGATGCCACCTTTCACCACTCTTGCCCTATCACGACCTTTGACGCTGTTGTGGGACAGAGGTAATAACACATACGATATACGTCCGATGTATTGTCTTAAACGCTTTTGTAGAAATTACATTTATGGTTATGAGATGACACCTCTCTGACACCAAAATTCCCGCTCGAAAAGATGAAGTGGTGATGAGTGATGAAAGCGTGTGATGACAAAAGTTTTTAATGATGCTGATAATAATATATCTTCTTCTTTTGAAACTCGCAAAAAGTAGAACTCCCAAACTGAGTGACTTTTCATTCGTGAATAGAGCATTTTTTTTAAATTATTTATTTTTTTGTACCTTAGATAAGTCTATTGATTTTAATAGTTTTCTAAAACGTATCTCAAGAATAATACAATCAGCATAATTTTTCATGTTTTAACATAAATTAAAAATGCTAATCAACTTTTAAATACACAAACCGTAACAAAATAACATAATTGACATCGTTAATAAATTAAGTGTAACAAGTAGTTATAAGTAGTTTATTTTTCTTAAAACTGGTAGCTTGTTTACGGAAACCGCTCCTACGAGCAAAATATACGTTTAAAACAAGAAGACAAAGATGTTTGCTCCATAACACGGAAGAGTGAAAGATGTAATACTTAAAGGGCACAAAACAAACCCTTAAAGGAGCGGCTGGCAACTATCGAATTCCTTGAGAGATCAGGCTCGATACTGCCAAGTCTTAAATAATTTTCGTGTGGAAAAGAGATGGTGCTCTACACCGTGTATTGCTCTGTCACGCTTCCACAGCCATAATAATATTACTTTTAGACGTGGTGGTCGACCCCGTGAGGTCTTAAAGCCACTAAGGATAATGTTTGTGTACGATGTAGAGAGACGTCTCTCAAACGCAACAGGAATTATATTGCTTTAAGTGGAGAATTCATGGCAGTGGTCGACTACCTTTTTGACATAACCTTACCGGGAATCTTCATAAATATTGTCAACAATATATATGGGTCTCCGTGGAGACGTAATGATTTCAATAATATACAGGGTGTCCCAGATATCAGCGCGAAGTCGAAAACAGTTGGAAGATACATGCATTTATATGTCAGTTAGTCCAAACAAGTGGTTTTAATCAATAAATTCAAATCGAAAAATAAACTATCTTAGAATTGTTTCTTTTTATCACGCTTTTATTAGCGTCTGCTTGTTTGTTTGTTTTTTTTGTAACCGACTCATTTAGGCTTGGCCCAATTTTATCAGCTAGATTTTTAGTAAGTATCATAAAGTTTTGTGAACGAGTGAAAGAAGCCATTATTATCATGAGGTCAGATTCAACTGCTTCACCAGACTATCTGTATTAATTATATATATTATTATGTATATGCTATAAACAATTGCCTTTGCAATTTCCAATTATAAGCATTATGCATAGTAACGAGAGAATTAACATGTAATAATAAAGGCGATCTTACACAATCACACCATATTACAGCGGCAAACAATTTCCTAGCTCAAGTTTACAACTCGGTGACATAAGGGAATTACAATACAATGTAGGAATGTTAACTACACTACGACAGCTAATCATTTCTCTTGAGTTATGTTATCGATAACTAAATTATTCGTATTAGATAACGATTAAGACTTATAGTTTGTAGGGCTGTAGCAATCGAATCGATAAAAGGAAATTCAATTCATAAACATAATTGAATAAGAAGTTTTGAACATCACTACACTCAACCACAAAGAACACCACATACATACATAATTATAACATAATTCCTTATTTTAAATAGACACATATTAATCTCACTGTTTGGTCAAAAAAATTTAAAGACAAACGAAAATAAATACACGAACTTTTATTATTAAACACTAAACGTTTTATAATGTCCAGACGTTCAAGAAATAAATACAAATTCGTCACGACAGTCATATTTCACTGCATTTTGATACTTTGATAGACATCTTTTATAACGTAAGGATCATGAATAGATACTCAAAATAACATAATATATATTTCTCTTCCTTATACAACACAAGTGCACAATCAGCTATATTTACTACTAGCGACCTGCCCCGGCTTCACACGGGTGGACATTTATTTTTTAAGCTTATTTTCCGGGATAAAATATAGCCTATACGGATTCGCAAGAATTGAAATCGGTCCAGTAGTTTTCGAGCCTATTCAATACAAAAATACAAAGGTTTCCTCTTTATAATATTAGTATAGAATACTTTATCAATCCATTTTTGTACTGAACTTAATTTTCAAGACTTAATCAGTATTAATTCAGGAGCTAACCAAACAAAAGAAGAATATTTGCACGCGAGATAGTATTAAGCGTAATAAACAATCAACAAACGAATTAATTCATAGTTTATTACTAAATGAGACTACCTGAAGCATGTTCAAATTAGGTCTATTTAATAACCAATAAATTACCGATGTAACTTATTTTTGCTCGTTTTGCACGAACGATCACGAAACGTTTAATAACAGTTTACGTGTGGAAACTATAAATTGTGGTTGCCATGGATTAAGTAATAATTACGAGTAATAAGTCATAACATTTCCGTAACAAATCATCTATCTATATATGCCTTGTTCAATAATAATGAAGAAGAAATTGGTTTGATTATTATTTTATTACTTTATACATTTATACTGTAAAATTATTACAACAATAAATTAAAATAAACTAATATTTACATTTTTAAAACTATATCAATATAAAAAGAAAAATATGCATTGTTTACAAAGCGTCAAAAAAGACATCCTCATCCCTGCCAAAGTCGGGAAACGTGCCCAGAAGGCTGGCTGCATTGCCACGTTGTATGGCAATGCTAATTCTTTGGGCAAAATATAGACCAGCCTTCTGATCACGTGTAGAGTCGACCAATTGGTTTGAATGAATATAGTGGTTTATTAATATTGTAGGTTTTCTATTGAAGGAGAAGAATCGTCGAGAGAAGCGAATAAGTTAACTAAATTAAATTATGATTTTTACCTAATTGTAGAAACCACAAAAGTGTTTTCTGCTAATGCTATACGTAATAATTATGTAGCAATTGATAATATCACTCGACCTAAAGCTTACCATGTCCCATTTTCCCATATTTATGAACAAACTAAGCTGAAAACTCTCGTGTCTAAGTAATCTATTGTATTTCCAGTTGAGTCACCCTTTTTTTCTGTCGGGAGCTAAAAAGGTGAGAAGGAACAGGGTCAATCAAGTAAGAAAAATTTATACTAATATCTGAAGGTGAAGAGTTTGTTTGTTTGAACGCGCTAATCTCAGGAACTACTGGTCCAAATTGAAAAAAAAAATCGAGGAAGGCTTTAGGCTATAAACCATCACGCTGCGACTAATAGAAGCGAAGATACAATGGAAAATGTGAAAAATCAGGGCAGCCATAAATCATAAACTTATATCTTCTACCCATGGGGACGAAGTCGCGGGCAACAGCTAGTAAGATTATATTTGCCAAAAAAGTTGGGTGACGGTAATCTCTCTTAAAGCTTGAATAGCAACCCTATAATAATGTAAATATCATATTGGTATAATTTAAACATGGCAGGCTTGATCTACGAGTTTACTGGGTATTGGTACATGGAACTTCCCTACTTAAGATTGATGTTTCAAAACGTTTTACATTATACTACGAATATAAAACTGCTGAGAAAAATTAAGTATAACCTTAGAGACATCATAAAATTATGTCGATGATCCAATATTTCGTCACGAATTGAAATAATGTCTTACGCACGACCAGAGCAGTAGATCACATACCATCCATGTTATTAAAACACACATTGGATAACAAAAAACGTAATAATTCAACAAGAAATAGTAGATTTTGGGAGATGTTGATCCAAAATTACCGCGTTAATGCAATTCCGGCCCATCAGAATTAGCGAAATTATATTTAAGACCGACGCGAATAAAATTTTACGATCCATATTGATTGCCTCTGAATTTTGAAAGGAAGCAAGAGAAACGCAAAATAATTATTTAATTAAGTTTCACGTTATTTCAATAAATTAATAATATAGCGTTGCCCGAAGCCTGCCCGCTATAAATCAAAAATGATCTGTAATGAAAATCCCGATACTATATCTGGTATGTTAATCCTGGTCATAAACTATCTGTGTATTAAGTTTTGTCAAAATCCGTTTTGTAGTTTTTGAGTGAAAGAGGAACATACATCCATACATACAGACTTTCGCGTTTATGATATTGGCAGGATGATAGCTTTCTCAACCAGAAAAAAAAAATATTTTAAAAAATATTGGAAAGCAATCTGACGTAAATTGATAAATTGGGATGGTGGTTCACTGAGTGGTAGTTCATAAAGTATTACAATTTTTTTTTCTTTCTTTTAAAAATAGTTGTGATTGCAAATGTTTTTCAACTTGTAAAATAGCAATTTACTTTACTATTAATTTTATGTTGTGTACGTGCCTTATAAACAAATAAATATACAAGCTTTACGTTAGAGAAAATGTTATATTTGTATGAAACTCCTACCAGTCAATTAGATTAGGTATTTTCAATTACTTTCCCTTCGGTAGTTAAGTGTTTCAATTTAAAACCACTCCTTAACATATGTACATGTATCTGCAATATAAAATATCGATACTCAGTTTTTGCTTAATTTCTTCTTTGCGGTAAGTTTTTAGATCTGTATTTCTCCTTTTGATAATTGTATGCGCACGTTAATAAATGGAATAAAATAAATAATGGGCTGTGTTACCAATTTTAAGTCTCAGATTGATTATTAAAGGACGCTGGAATTGTTATTTCCTTACTGATTATTCTGAAAAGAAACGTCAAAACCAAGTAAGGGGTCGTCGTCTCGTTTGAAATCAGAATTAAATTCTACTTTTATAAAAAAAGGTTTCAATTCTGTACGGATATCATAAAGCTGAAGAGTTTGTTTGTTTATTTGAACACTCTAGAACTACTGGTTCGAATTTAAAATTCTTTTTGTGTTGAATAGACCATTTATCAAGGTAGGCTATAGGCTATTTAACATCACGCTGAGTACTTGCACACTGTGCAAAATGTGGAAAAAACGGGGAGCATTATTAATTTGAGGGCTTGCGTTGCGTGCGCTGCGAAAACTGTTCAAGATCTCCTAACCACTTGGACGAAGTCGCGGGCAACAGCGAGTATGGAATACAATGCAAGATACGAATCCTGAAAGTTAAACCATTTTAGAGCCCCATTATTTTGTTTTTGGAATTCATTTTAACTGAATTACTTATTAGTTTATAAAATTCCTAATTCAAATAGCCTAGAATTAATTTAATAAATAAAATAGAGAGATAATTAACAATACCTATGTATATCAAGAGTGAGGCCATTAGTGCATATTTTCAATGCCGCGTTAAATGTTAGTTGGTCCGTTTAAGGTAAACCAGCACTTATGATATCCCAATTAAGAAAGAATGTTATAAATCTCTTTACGGTGTAGAAATATACGTGGCGGGCAAGATTCTCTATTGTTGTATTATAAATTGCACTGCATAGCATACAACATTGTTTGAAAGCTGGATTTCTAGACAAATACTTGTTCGAGTAAAACAATAACACTTAGTTTTGTTTGATAATAATGTTAATGCAAGCAAATAATCAGGCTCTTTATAATTCCAGTTAGTCATCTACGTACAATATAGCCTTAATGAACTAATGTATTGAGTGGCGAAATGCCTAGCATACATCTATTTTTAAACTGTTTGGATAAATCACATTTTAACCATCGCACGTTTTTTATTATACTTTAAGCGGTACAAAATTAAATAAAAATTATAAAATAATCATTCTTCCAACTAAAATTATAGAAGCGAACATTTGAACGTATGTATGTGTGGATGTTTGCCACCATCAACCACTGAAAGGATTAAGACGAATCTTGGTGCATTGATAGTTGACAACAAGGATTCACACAGTAGTTTTTATACCGATTTATCGTTCCCGTGGGATCATTTTCGATTTGTAGCATTACAACAGCTAGTATAAACATACATTTTCAAGTTACTCATATTCTATAATATGACTTACATAACATAAGATTAAACATATTTATATTAACTACATCGAAAGATTCTTGTTATTATAATAAGCACTATTAATTACATACCTGCTAATTAGTATGAGAAAACAGAAACATCACGGAAAAGATTTTTATGCAATGTGGAAGTAATTTTATGGTCGATAAGCGTACAACCATATTTGAAAATAGGGGGCGTGTGAATCGCATAATTAAGTTACGTGCAAACGGTTTTAACGTGTACCTTATGAAACGGAAGAGTTGTATCACATTGGATTAGGAAAAAAAACATGTTCAAATTTATTTCAATACAGGCATGTACCAACCTCACATCACAAAGCTATAGGTACTTCTTTGATTATTCTAAGATATTACTGACGGACGGTAAAGAAAAACATTTTGGCTTGGTTTACAAATATTCGTTTCGGAGTTCGCCAACCCGTAGTGGAAACATTGTGATCATTGCTCAAACTTTGCTCAAAAAGACCGGTGCCCAGTTGTAGGACGTCGAAAATAGGGATGACGACTGGGTACAAAAAGGAAAAAATCTGATTAGTCCCTCAGTTAGATAATTGAAAAGTATTAGACACGTATTTTTTCCTTTTTCAGAAAAACTAGAATTGACAAAGATTAACTGTCTTAAAGTAGGAGAGGGGGCTTGTGACGTAACGATATGGTAAAATTTATACACAATCGTGACGTCACGCGTAAGTTTCATTCACTGTAATTTGGTCAATTTATGTTTGCGGGACAAAATAAAAATACGTATCCATTATTCTACAATAAACTTCAAGACGGACACTGCAAAAACAAATTGTCGTCATCCCTATTGTTTGCTTGTTTGTTAAGGCTGCTTACTTGATAGGCATAAGTATAATATAAGCAACTGCTGTAGAGACATTTATACTAAGCGTCTTTGCTGATCAAAGCGCCCAAATAGGAGTGTAAAAAAATAAGCACTTCTCACACAGTTACTAATTTAAATATTTAGATGTTTGGGCTGTTAAAAATTGCACCACAATATCCAAACATGTCTGTTTTTTTAATGGTCTCTGCTTCTTTTAGGCTTCACTGGTCTTAGAAACACTCAGAAATCAAACATTTTTTTAACTGACGTAACTTTTTTATTAATCTTTCCTGACATTTATTGTTAATCAATAACATTTCTTAAATTGTCAACCACTTTGAAGTAAATTTTTCAATCAACGTATGGTTTTTGATGGACGTGGCATTTTACATTTTTATTAAATAATAATATAATTGACAACCAAGAGAAAATGTTAATCGCAAACTCCAATCTATACTTTTATATACTAATATATAAAGCTGAAGAGTTTGTTTGTTTGTTTGAACGCGCTAATGTCAGGAACTACTGGTCCAAATTGAAAAATTCTTTTTATGTTGAATAGACCATTCATCGAGGAAGGTTTTAGGCTATAAACCATCACGCTGCGACTAATAGGAGCGAAGATACAATGGCAAATGTGAAAAAAACAGGGCAGGGATAAATCATAAACTTATACTTATTACTTATAAATCTTATACTTCTACCCACAAGGACGAAGTCGCGGGCAACAAATGAATGTAGTAAGTATGTGAGTACATAATAAGATTCTTGGAACCAGACAAAGGAATCATAGGATTTTTTTTTATCATTGGACAACTCGCACACGGTTATCTGATCCCAAGCTAAGCAGAGCTTGTGTAATGGTAACCAGACAACTGATAAACTTACTTATATATTTCTAAATACATACATATTATAGATTAATTACACCCAGACACCAGAACAAATGATCATGCTCATCACACAACATTTGTCCTGGGCGGGAATCGAACCCACGACCTCCGGTATAGCAGTCAGGGTCACTAACCACTAGACCAACAGGCCCGTCAAGACCCGTCAATTACAACAAGTACCTAATTTTAAAGGTGAAACTTTTCTTATTTGGGAAAAGGCAGTAATAATTGGTGTACCTACGTGTAGGTAGTAATTTTAGAAAGACGTTTCGTGCAGTAATTTGGAAAGAGGTTTTTCATAGAATGGTATGATGTGTATGATCAAGGTATTTTTTTTCTGGTGTTTTCATACTTGTTTTCATACTAGTTTCACTTTGATATCCTATGTTATTGGCAACTACCTGCTATGTTATTTTTTGTATTATAGTTTGCGTGAATACGTGAGCTTGATTCATAGAGCAGACGAGACCCCGCTGCTGCCTGAGCTCATGATTAAGGCAATCCCGATGAATACGCGTGAGTAAACCGTTGCAATATTTTATAAAAAAAATATAGAATTTATTGCTAATGAATTCTAATATAGGTATACCTATATACCTAATCTGAATCTTAGGTAACTGTAAAAGAGGTTAACTTCCAATGATCGCTTAGTTAAATGAGGTTATAATTTCTTTATCTCGATAATATAATTTAATCTAAAATAAGTGATTATGTATTTAATCTCAGTATCATATAACTGCAGTTATAGACCGGGAAGACATTACTCCACTGGGTTAATCTAGTTTTAATCTGAATAAGGCATGCGTTTTGATTTGCAAAGGAAAATTATTAATTTTAATGACATATTTTAGTGAAATAGAATCCTTAAGAGTAGAATTAGTAGTACCTAGTAGAATTATATAGTCACGAAATATTTTAAGTATATAATAAACCTATATCTAAAAGCTTCATTTCAAAACGTTTACGTTATGCTTCTTGGATTTATTGTTGTCTAAAACAAATATTATATAACGACACGTAAGGACTTGAGGTATTTCTGGTCGTATTTTTTTTTGTTAAAAATTTATAAAATTATTATAAAATAAATTCTTGAAGTTATTGAAAATCTACGGCGAAGTATACCTGGTTCAATTTAGGAACCTTTGTATTAGCTACAATGCAACAAGCATTGTACATTGTTTTCATGCCTTATTTCTTACGTCACAGCAAGAGTTTAAACATTAAACATGTAGGTATTCACAAGTAGCAAATCTAGTTCTATTAATTACCACAAATCTAAACGCAATTGTAATACAGGCACGTGTAGCTTTAAATACTTGCTATAAATTGACGGTTACTACACGACTCTACAAACAAGTTCACGTAGAACATTCTTCTTAAATGTCAAACGGCTGACGTATAACAATTAATGGGATCTAGTAATAGCGAGTACAGGGCCTGTACTATGAGATTTTAAACAAAGGTTGCTGTCGTTAAGCATAAGAGACGCCGTTACGCGAAATGTAGAGCGATATTCCACTTGCGTAGCGACAACAGTCGTGCCTTAAGAGTTTCGTAGTACAAGTCTACAGTTAAAATGAGACTTTATTCTTTTTTTGTGACGAGATCGTACAGAAAATGTCATCATATTTATGTACTGTTTATGCCGTATATAAACCAGTTCGTGTTTGATCTGATATGACTTCCTCGTTCAACTTTGTTGACTACTCGTCTTATATGTACATACATATAGTAATATACAGCTGTGGACGTCACCATAAGCGGAGTTGATAGGCCGCGTCTACAAAGTTTATAACATTATATAAAAACAGTATTTTTGTTAGTGTCTGTAAAAACCTTTTTGGAATTAAATTTCGACAAAAGAGTTTTCATATGAATACTTATAGAGTCTGCAGCACGCTATATTTCAAATCAGTATAGCACTCAAATACATTTATTCTTTACTTCACAACAACTACTTATTACTGTTAAGGAAAAGAAAATACACTTATTTCTTTAGATACCCATTGTAACTTGTTGAAGATTCTTAAATATAAGTATGAAAACTTGACCTCAATAAACACTATCATATGCATAACTAAATAAATAGCTATGATTCAACATCAAAACTATGCATTTTAATTTAAATGTCATCAATTAATTCAATTAAGGCATGGAACGCTATTTCCTTTAATTATCTTATCAGATGCAGATAAAAAATGTCAGAACCAATTACTTTATTTATTGCTTGAGCCAAATTATAATTACATAAATATTGGAAGCTATATTTTATTGCTGATTAGCTTAAAAATACGCAGATTTGAAAACCATTGAATAGTAAACTGAAAATTGTTTTTCTACCGATACCCCGGTTCAATTAGTTGAAAACGTTCTGTTAGATATTTGGTACCCATACAAACTTGATGAAATTTTTATGAGAGGACTATTTGATTTTTCAATTATTCACTGTTTTTTTTATTCATGACCTCGTGGTGCGATCGTTGGATTACCAAGTCAAAGTCGTAAGAGGACTGATTATCCTAAAGAATATTGTTTACAAGCACTATAAAATTGACGTACAATTTTTAAACATATCGTTTGGCGTCATTACGTACAAAAGAAAAAGCAACCTAAAATCAATCCACATCGAATATATTTCCCAACAGCATACCTAGACACGATCCCTATAAACGCATCCTAACAATAAACCAGTTATAACATTACATCGTCGATCTTAAATCGAGCAAGAAGAACGAGAAGCGAATTCAAGGTGAATGTTAAAGCTATACTTCTATACTTATATATAAAGCTGAAGAGTTTTTTTGTCTGTTTGTTTGTTTGAAAGCGCTAATCTCAAGAACTAATGGTTCAAATTGTTTTTTTTTTAATTGAATAGACCATTCATTGAGGAAGGATTTAGGCTATATACCATCATGCTGCGACTAATAGGAGCGAAGATATAATGGAAAATGTGGAAAGAACAGGGCATAAATTATATCTTCTAAAGTCGCGGGCAACAGCTAGTAACAAATAATTATGTTTCGGAGCGAATCGTATTCCTTGTTTACTAGAACTACGTCGATAATTGTTCGCCGATTAATTAAGGATGATGAAAGCCGTTAATCCTCTGTCGAGAGGGTTAATGACCGCGCCTACCTTTGTTATTGACGCGAATGTTATTTTAAAACTGGACAATTGTAAACAATAAGTATGATTTAAAAAAAACGCTCTTGTGTGCAATATTAAGGTTTATTAAGTTCCCTCTTTTGGTTAAATATTTTGATTGTCACAGCTGCCGTTTAACGCAGTCTGATAACAGTACCTTATGTTTAATCCAAGGTGTCTTCATACCAAACATAAAAAGTGAAGAGGTAATACCGAGGCTTTTTTATAGCCACGACACACGGCACTTTGTCAAAACATCGTGAAATAAATTCTAAAAAATCAACTTTACGCAAATAATTTTAAAAATATTTTCTTTATGGCATTCAATTGTTTTCAAACATTTTCAAAGTTTCAGACATGATTTTTTTATGCACACTAATCATCCTTCAACACATTTTAAAGACAGCTTTATTCACTTCACTTGGAATTACCATAAAAAAGCAATAACAATTGAAAGCTTGCAACCTCCCACGTAGCTGTCACTCACAGTGACACCTACCGGATTTGAAACACAACTATTTGAGTTTAACATGCCAGTATTATTTAATTTAATTTTGGAGACAATACAGGAAAGATTCTAAGCATAATGTCAAGGATAATTTGCGTATTGACCTTATAATGTTCACCTCAATAGGTCAATATCATGAGGACATCATGGTCAAGGGTTTTAATTTGTAGCGATGATACATAGAGGTTATTTATTTCTGAGTTATTTATGTTATAAGTAGGTAATTATAGTTATGTGAAGCGACAATCTGTATTCAAGTAGAAGTAATTTATTTTATCGTTATTGATCTAAGTAGATGTCAAATCATGATAAATTCAAAAAAGCTATAAAATTTTAAATTTTGGTGGTGGAACCTTCTGTGAAGTTCATCAAGGCTGAAGCTGGCCGCGCCAGCAGATTTTTTCGTAAGGGTTACTGCGGACCCGGAATATAAAGGGGAACCGAAAGAATAAGCAACCCAAGGCAGAGGAGTCATTTGATGATTTCCCGCCCTGGAAAAAGGATCCCTAAATATAATCTAATCTTTAAAACCACTTAAGCAAAATGTGTCATTTTCTCAAATCTAAAACGCAAAAATCAGAAGTACTTACAAATTATTTTTTTACGGATACAAAACAAAATAATGAAAGTGAAAATAAAAAAAAACTAAATACGTTAATTCACTTCTAACATTCACGTATAATATACGCAACAATGATTTGAATTGGTCGAATGTAGAATAACGTGTATAAAATTGACGTAAATAGCACTACTTTTATAATTAACTTTTCAAATAGCATTTTAACATCTTTTTTATTTAACCAGACGTACTCGTAACAAATAAACGGTATTAAATTAATTACTGCAGTTTTGTTCCTACTAACGAGTTTTAAATGTTACACTAATAACGTTGGAATTAAATAAATTAATACGTTCAACGGGTGAAACAATGCATTTGTTGATTTGCAATGAACCTTTTAAATCATATTATCGACAAGGAGAGTGTCCATTCATATTTCAAACACCTTTTCAGGCGATAGTTTTTTTTTTAATTTACATTTTTTTTCAAGTAGAAAGTTATTGATTGTTTTACTGAAAAGTGCAAATATGAGCTGACCATTGACGGTACACAAGAAATGTATAAAAAACGACTGGCCCGTAAGTGATTTGATCCTTGTCTCGATTTCAAAATTATATTAGTCACATGCACTTGCACACTTAGACTCAACGACGAGCATTCGTGGATCGAAAAAAAAAGCTTGTCCATCGCTAGACTCTAACACGCGTGAGTTTGGCGTAGAGAACTATACCGTGGCTATCCGTGCAATCAATCGCAGTTCTGGTAACATCTATTCAGTTGAAAGCAATTTTCCACAGCATACACCATAGCGAGTAAGCGAACAAACTTTCATTACGTTCCATTTACTTTCAAGCGCCCTTTGTGAATAGATCATCAATCAGTTGCTGCATTCATATAAACATCATTATGGCCGAACATTATGTTCTGAGAGTTCATCATGACTATTGTCAAAAAGAGATGCCTCTCTACGGAATGTAGAGCTCTATCTTGCTTTCCCAGCTAAACTAATACAGATATTAAAGTTGGTGTTCAATCTGATGATATTCTATAACACAAAGAACGCAACATGCGAAAAAATACAGTTGTTTGAAATCAGAAGCGACCGTCTAATAGGTACTGAAATGGTTGTTTGCAATCACAAGGTACTGTAAGCAATGACCTATACCATAAACATAACCATATTCATGAACATCAAACAAAATCAACCGAACAATTCTAATGTTACAAGTCGTTACAAAAACTTCATTTACTTAGCCAATATGTTACGAAACATCGATAATTATTTAAGGCAAGATACGAATCAATTTTCCGAAGCGTCAATATTGTAACGAATGAAGGAATAATTGTGCGTAACGTTTCAACACATAAGTACCTAACATGAACGTTAATTGAGAAATACTTTGATTTGCTTTAGATGTTTTGCTTTTTGGTTTAAGTATGTTTTGATGGTAACTTAGTTTCGGGTGATGAAATAAAACCTTTATCGTTATTCGATTGATTGTTATGTCTTTCTACATACGATTATTGTCTTCGTTTATAGTAGCAGAAATCTGTATGTTTCGTAAAGTCTCTATTGCTAAGGTTCTTACTAGGGCATGTCATGGTTAAAAATTAATGTACCTACATGACATTAATGAACATTTCTGAAATTGATCTGGAAACAAATTTCAAGTAGCATATATTTGTGCTGAGTAAAGGTTGGATGCGAGCAGCCGAAGATAAATCTCGATGGCGTGTCATTGGGGAAGCCTATGTCCACCAGTGGACGAATATGAGCTGCTGATAATGATGATGTTGAAAGGGTATCGTGTTGCTGGGTAACAGGAGCTCAGATAAGCAAACGCTCTTTGTAAAACAGTGGTATTTAACTGCAGCCGTTTAGACTAGCAGCCAACTACACATACATGGTTGCGACAAGGATAGGAGGATATTGAAGTTTCATCTTTAACAGTAAAAAAAGATGAAAGTGAATTCCCAACTTGTGTAAAGGTTAGACAGTACAAGCAGATTACCAATAATAAGCGGGAACTATCTACTTCCAGGTGTAATGTTTCGCAACAGCGCCATCCTGTTAGTACAATACCTTGGCTATATATTTGACATGCATGGTTAAGTTGGTTACCTCACACGTAACTACTATTTGCCTGGAGCCACAATAGAATTAAACGGACAGGCTTGCAGTGTTTTAAATCTTTATATGGGTACAAAAGGAATCATCAAAATAATCTTAAAAACATTAAAATTGCGCGACAGTTATTGAAACAGTCAATATACCGGAACAAAATCTTGACCTAGGTTTTCTTCTTCTTTTTAAGTAAAGTTGGCAGTTAATTAAAATATCATGAGAAATGTCAAGACGTCTAAGACGCTTAATGATATAACAGAAAAACCCATTAATAATAGCCGATATATCCAAAACCAATTATAATAATTAAGACATTAATAAAATAAAATACAATGCATATTAAAAACGCACTTTATACCATTAGCACATCATAAATAACGCTCATTGATCTAACACCATGATGTAACAGAACACCAAACCTAGAAAAGCCATGGCCGAATACCATCAAGATTGCATTCAATATTATTTATCAAAGACAAAACTTTTTAATCAAATTGTTACGTGCGTTTGTATCACGAGATGTCGTTACAACCTTCGCGCTAACAATGTAGGCAAGGAGTCTGTACCGAATTCTTCAAAACATCCTCGCGTTACAGAAAGGAAACAGCTTGACATATCTTCAAAGACATTTGAGGCACGAATAGTGATGAATAGATTTAATGCTTAAGGGATTTTGACGTTAGGTATTGCTCACAAATAGTAACTATCTGTTTCAATTACGTCTCAGAACTTGGAACTAGATGAAAAAAAATTGGAGTTTTCTTTTCGTTAAACGTGAAATAGGTGTCGTTCTGTCCCATCAACATTCTATCAGTTCAGCTCAATAGTTTTTTATTTGGAATCGGTTGTATGTTTTTGATATTAAAACAATAATATGTTACTTTATGTTTAAGTAGTAAGAAGTAGTGACGCCTGGGATTCTGAAGTTTGTCCTTCAATTAACGGGTAATACAATGATTTATGACAGCTTATGTTTGAGTTTAACATGTCTCCAAAAACAAACGGTTGGCTTGATTTAGGAAACAAATGTTTAGGTAAATATTCCTCGATGCCTAGTTTACTCGACAACATTTTGCACATTGCACTGTTTTGTAGCGTATGAAGGAAATAACACTTTCTATAGAAAGGAAGTATGTTAGACGTAAATACAGATACAGTAATGTTTAATTCAAAAGAGAAATTATTAATTAAAAATTGCCACCCCCAGTAAAACCTTTTTCGAGCGATTTTGTCAAACATACAAAACACTTTAATACAAAACAAACTATATTGAAATCACAGACAGACCCGTCAAACTTATACCCCTCTTAGGTGTTAAAAAGCTTACCATAACACTATAACCGTAGCACAATCTCAATAACAAGTTTCAAACATAGAAATGAATTGGCCTGTCACAACCAAGCTCTCGGCCTAATCAATTTACAATTCTCCAGCACGGAGGCTTATTGTATGATAATTATGACAACTTGTAATGACAGGTAAATTTGGGCCTCCCATTTGATGCTTGTCACTTTGCTCTGACACTGACAATGGCAAGCCACCCACATACAAACACTTCAGAAGGTGCGTATAAAGTTGTCGTTATTCAAATTGATATGCCCTTTCAAGGCAGTTGGCTTACTAATTAAATCACCGCCATTTTATGCGAAGTCATTAATAATTTTAATTCGATTAAATTTTTACACTTGTATTTATGATTGAGTCAATTACATTTAATTTGTTCATTTACATACTAATGTGTTAGTGTTAATTAACATGTTATATTTTATACTTGTTTTTAATAGTTACAAATTAGGGTAAGGTTACTCTTACTATGCAGATGTAATCATCTAATGGAATCTTGCACAAATGTTTGTAAGGCAAGAATTTATTTTGCCATATTCAAACCCAAGGAATCGACATTCCTCGAATTGCAAGCAGGTAAACAAAGCCACATTTTCAGAGCAAGTCGATTTTGTAGAACACTAAAACAATTTAACAAGCTAGAAGCGTAGCCATAAAGTACACTCCTGTAAACAGTAGTTTATAACAATACAATGTCTACAAGATTAAAACAAGCTTATCTCTCAAACTTAAAAGTGTGCCACTGAAATGGCCCCATTAACATAAAGGCTAAATTACGAAATAACTTGACTTCACACCTTACAAAACGTGGACAATGCAAGGCAGTCCACAAAACAAATGTTATAGCACTTCTTATATGGAATAAAGATACATTTTGGTCAAAAAACGTGCAATAGACTGATTACAAACGTCTTTATTAAGTCGGGGCACGTGTTATCTTGTATACGAATCGAATACAAATTGATTGTGTCACACGAGTGCTTTATGTTCTCAATTTTGACTTGGCCAGTATTTTGTTTTTAAGATCAAAACGATCTCCTTTGAATGCTGTCACCGGGTTCAGATTAATTTATTAGAACATTTTTAGGGTTCCGTACCTCAAAAGGAAAAAACGGAACCCTTATAGGATCACTTTGTTGTCCGTCTGTCCGTCCGTCTGTCCGTCCGTCCGTCCGTCCGTCTGTCAAGACCCTTTTTCTCGGGAACGCGTGGAGGTATGAAGCTGAAATTTATATCAATTACTCAGGTCTACTGTCCCTTGAAGCTGTGAAAAAATCAAACTTCTAAGGCAACGCAATCAAAAGATACAGCCGTTTATGCCGCAAATTTTCGACACTTGCAAGGGAATCAAAACCTACAGGGTGCTTCCCGTAAACTCAGAATCTTGAAATTTGGTACGAAGCAACGTCTTATACCATAGATAAAGGAAAAATTACAAAAACCATAAATTTTTAGTTACATCACATAATATTTTTTTTTTAATAATTTTAAACTTACTACCTATTTCCTCATAAACGCGTAGAGGTATTAAATTGAAATTCATACCAAATACTCAGGTCTATAATACCTTTAAGCTGTAACAAAATCAAACTTCTATGTCAACGCAATCAAAAGAAACAGCAATTTAAGCTGCATATTTTGAAACTCGCAAGTACTCGCAAGGGAATCAAAACCTAAAGGGTACTTCCAGTCGACCTAGAATCTTGAAATTTGGCACGAAGCAACGTTTTATAGCACACATAAAGGAAAAATTCCGAAAACCTTAAATTTTTAGTTACATCATCAGGTTTGTACGGAACCCTCGGTGCGCGAGTCTGACTCGCACTTGGCCGGTTTTTTTTTTATGTTCATTCCGAACATGATTTGAAATCCTAAACAAAAAATCAAACCGATAAGATTTTCGGCTAAGGTTTTATATAAACTGAATAAACATATTATGGTTGTCCACAATGTCTACTGTAAATATAATATAAGCGTTATCTGAAAATGGCTACCGAAAATAAATGTAGAGCAAAATTCCAAAGGCGCGACAAACACTGTTGGCGTTTATTTCCCAACTTTAATCTAAAACAGTTTCTACTACATATTTAACTCTTGAACAACGCTTGATCACACCTTTACGAAAGGCAAATTTTATCCAATCTATTATGAGGCGATTTCGTTACCACATGGGTATAAAGCGGTGTCTATCATTATTCAATCTGGAGAACGTCAAATTCCAGATGTCTAGCTTCGATAAATTGTTGATTATTACAATCAAGAACGGGCCAAAAGATAGCTAGTAGCTATTGTGTGCAACACTTAAAACATACTTTCAAAGTAAATGATATTAATTTACATTGGAATTGCGAAACGGTGGCCGATTTTGGACGGCAAAACAAATGCCGGTGCGTGCAAGGAAGTTGTAGAAGTACATCAAGATATGCAGTCCGCATCTGTAGCGTTGTATCGCCCATTAATTATGAGAATGTTTTTTTAGGATTCCGTGTCACAAGTCTAAAAACGGAAAGCTATCAGTAGGGCACCGCTGTTCGATCGTTGACGTTCGTCTGGACGTTTGTCTCTCACAAGGCATCTCATGAACCCTTATAGCTAGACTTAAAATAGTACAGATGCTGTATTGTTGCCGCTTTACTAAATAGTAAATATAAATGTTTCGCTAAGACAGCTTCAGCAATGGTTTGTACTTCATATTATTTTGGGTGATCAATTTTTTTCCAAACCTCCAGCCTACTTTTAGGGAACCCCTAGTATCTCTAGTCTGGCTTCTACTTGACTGGTTATTTTTTACTTGTCTCGCAGTTCATTTTAAAGGAGTATGACGGACCGGTTTTTCGAGACTTAATGTAGACTACATTCTTATGTTCCTGTTTTTCGACTTGTGGCGTCCAACCTGGAAGTAAATAGATGTTATTTTAAGATGGATGTGTATGTCTTTGACTGAAAATAATATATGCAAACGTTTGGCAGCCTCTCTAATCAAGCTCAAATTTTATCTTCCTGTCAGTCTTGGTTCTGGGATGACCGGCTCCGCTGTCTGTAAGTCCGTCTGCCACCAAGCTGTGTCGCATGAACCATGATAGTTGCTTTTTATTCCTGTTTTTCGAGACTTTTAAATTCAGTAACGGTTTAACTAATCGTATCCAATTATATCTATTTAATCGGCCCCCTAAATAAAATAATAAATAGAAAAGAAAAAAGATATTATATATATAGAATATAATGTAAAAAGTTTTTAAGCTCTCGACTTGTTGATCTATTTCATCTATTTCTACCACTTCATTAACTTACATAGTACTAGGAAAACACATATTTATGCCAGGTTCTATTCAATACGAGATCTCGTAAGCTTGCTAATTGTGGCTTGATTCAGTATGCTTGCGCGTTCTACAATCCCAGATATTACAGCATTACGTTATGTTGGTATTGCAATGAGCATATGTCTGTGTTTACCTTTCTTTGGGATTATGTAGTTGTGGTGTCAATGTGGCTATGTATACGGATTTTTATGTATAAGGTTGCGGGTTCGGTTTCATCTTATTTATCGTTAGACAACACTGAAAACGCTAAAGGAAAATGTAATAAGATTTTTCCGTTAAGTCATAAAATTACTCTTCACATTTTGGGTGAAACTTAAGCTAACCTAAGGCCCGAAAACCGTTTGGATGAATCCTCTTGGCCCTGTGGGAATGATGAATTTTCTGACATGACTTTGAGGTATGCATGATATACATACGCGACGTCCAGCACGGGTCTGGTACATGTCGGGTGGTAAGCTTCTCAATACCTACCATCCACACCCCCATGCATCACAATCGATGCTCGAATCCAAATATCTGGAGTCGTCAACCGTATGTGAGGAGCGAGTGATCAAAGTTTGAATATTTCTTACATGGAAAGAGTCCTGTGCCCAGCAGTAGTATTTATAATTTTACCGGCTGATATAATTGTCACCTTTGCAGGCTTAAATTGTAGTCAGGTTAAGGAAGTATAATATTCAAATACCTACTTACCAAGTAATTCACTTTAATATAATGTAAATTTCATTACTCCGTAGTTAACATTTTCAAATAAATAAATTTTATGTCAGTTTGTTCTTTCCTGCTATTTTGCATAAACTAATTGGATTTTACAGTTTGATTTAAATATTTCCTAGATAGCCGTGACTTTCAATTAAAGTGAACAAATTGCTGTTAATAATTCTGTTAACTAAAAGGCTTATTGATGTCTCCTATTCTTGTAATTTGAGTCTGACAAAATACCATAAGATTTATACAACCAGACATTTTAATAATCAATTTACAGCCACCAAGGAGGATAGCGCTGCCGAATCCGAAACAAATGATGTTGGCAGAATAACTACCACATAGGTAGGTATACATATTGCGACCATACTAAATCGAGGTTACGTGGAAGGACATCAGTCAGACCCTTTTTCCAGCTTTGATGAGCTTTTCGGACTATAAATTCAGTGTTTTTTATAAATCATGGTCTCCCTACAAATATGACAGTAGCCTAGATTTATCACATAACTTTAATCGCATGCGAAGGGAGAAAGGAGAGTCAATGTGTAGTAAGGAAGTAATTGTTTTAATACCTCTCAGAACTCTACTATCATTTACACGAGAATGTTGCAATAATAACATAATTAAGCAAAAAACCACCATATTATCTCGTATTTATTAATTATAATAATTACGTCGAATGTCTATTTTATGAACATTAAAACATGATTTCGTTTTGATTGAAGATGTTTAACGGAACACGAAAAAGGGAACTTACTTTTTCTCGTAGTCTGCATCCGAAAAATAAAAGTTTAACTTTATCTTTTTTTTTGTCAATGTGTTGTTCAGGGGCAACTAACCTTAAAAACTCATAATCATTGTTTTTTGTTTATTAGTTATTGTAATATTAAATATTCCAAGTGCCTATTAAAGGTAATTTGCCGAAATGAATCTTCAATGCAATGCAACAGAACCAGTAAAAAATACATACTCATTTGTACTATAACAACGATTAAACATGTAGACAATATTCATACCTAATAACATTAATAACATACTAAGAATAAAAAAAAATATTGTGTACAGCGGAATAATTAAATGAAATTATCGTTTGTTGAGTAAAAGGGTCATAGTATTAGTTTCGCAAAAGATTCATCCGAGGCAGCGTTTCATCAGTTAAGGTCTACCACCACTACTTAAAGTAATACTATCCCAGTTGTAAGAAAGAGACATCGCTCTACAAAATGTATTGCTGTCACGTTTCCACACAACTGTCACTTTAAAACATGGCGGTGAGCCCTCACTTGGATCGACTTCATTCGTCTATTCAGAGGCATCATGATGAAACTTGTGAGCAAAATCGTGACTTATTACACAAATACTGCTTCTATATACCCATTAACAGTTAGCACGATCTACTTATAATTATTTGTTTATTTATAATAAAATTATCTTTACGCATATTACTTATGGCTTAGCGTGGTCGGATTTGATCAAAAGATCGTGATCGTCATTTCTTATCTGTGAAGTAACTTGAGATCAGTATTGATTATTTTGAGTAGGTACTTGCGTATTATCACGCCATAGAGGGTCAGAAGGTTGATAAACCTCTTTTAATAAAAGAAAAGGAGAAATATACGCGTAGCTCTACGCAGTGTTAGGTAATTGTACGTAGTTTTTAGTACTTGAATATTTATATCTAAATCCACGATTTCATTCTCCAGACCTAGACTGAATTAAGGACCTTCTCGGACCAAAAAATTATGTTTCATTGGCTAGTGGTTAAACGAGTGTAAGCACTGTCACATTTATGATGAAAATCTATACAGTAAGATGTACAAATAATGGTTTTGGTCGTCGTGCTTAGTAGTCTGAATCTCGGTTCGATATAAGATCTTCAAAAAAAACTATCACACAAAGCTCTGATATCTTTAAGAAGGACATTTCTTTCAGATTTCAAATCTTGAATACAACAACAAAGACGAATCGAGGTTCAGGGCGTAAATATTTCCAACTCTTAATACTAATATACGTTCTAGAGACCTGTTATGAGCAAAAAAACAAAATAAGTTATTTTTTTAGTACTGGCCAAAGACTTAAAGACGCAAACTTTTTGCTCCTTTTGCATGTTATTGTACAAAAACAGTTCCATTTAAAGTAATGTTATTTCTTTTTGGTTGGCAGAACTTTTTGCTTTATATATCCGTCACGTTTTTGCACTAATAAGGTATTTATGTTTTATTCTTTGAATGTCAAGTTTTTCATTAAATATTTTATTAGCTGTTTACTGTTCAGCGAGTAATTGTGGTTAATGTGGGGTTCTTTTAATTTACTTTATGCAGTTTAGTTTTTGTTTTTAATTCAATTAATAGGGCATTTATTTGCAGTAGTTTATTTATAACTATGTATCTCTTAATAGGTACTAAGATGACGAATACTTTATAAAATTACGGCAATATAATAAATACAAAAGTTTTTAAATGTTTATTGTTAACGGTTTAACCATTGTGTGGCAATATCTGGTATGAAATTAGCTCACACTTATTTTAACTTACTTTTATATGCATTCGTACTTAAACTATTTTTTACCCCACCGCGTGTTGAAAGGATCACATTTTGGTATTTGAAAAAGCTACTAGCACGCGAGCGTTTAAATTAATAATTCCAAAATTATAGAAATTGAATAATTACTTTACAATACAAGGTAACTTAAAAGCTGACATTAAAAAAGCTATAAATTAAAATCTTTCTAAAAATGTCACTTGATTTGAAATCGACTTGCATTATTTTACTGCACTCAGTAAGCATTAATCTAATTTCGAAATCAAAACAAGTTATCAATATTATCTGAATAAATTAGTGGGTACTGCAAATGAAGTTTAGAAGACAAGAACTGCTTACTATAAGCTCCCAAAACAGGGCCCCAATTCTGCTATTTACAGTGGCCGATGAATTAATGAAAATTGGCTCAAAATGTCACTTTTCATATTCTCTTAATCATTTTTCCTACACAATAATTGGAAATTCAGTAACGGACGGTACACTCAAGATCAATACAATGTATTTCCAATTGAGTTGGCAAAATGCTAGAGAGAGTAGAAATAATTTCAAATTTAATCCAATTGTCATTAATTTATCGGCCATTAGAAATAGCAGAATTGGGGCCCTGGATAATTGCAGATGTGGAAGAGAGACGCCCCTATACAAAAGCATAGACCATCAAACTTCAGAGTGGTTGAGGTCACCACGCCAAACACACTGTGCGCGACGTGTCGCAGATTCGATCCCAGCGTAGGGCAAGCATTTGTGCGATCCACGAAAGCTTGTTCTGAGACTGGGTGTCTTTGTGCATGTGATTAGTATGGTTCTGAAACCCTGCGACACAAGGATTAAATTCTTTTTTCTTTAGAAAAAAAAACAGAAATGCAATGTAGCCTGATATAAAACCATTACTAATAAAACAGTTTGTTTTAACAATTATTAATAACTGTAATTCACAATTGACTTAATCAATGAATTAGGCAGTGCTATTATTGTTATTTTATGACGTGGCGTATATCGACCAATCTCACGGTCTATGCACTAAGTATTTAATACCAGTTTTTAACTGTTTCACTAAATTTACCTTAAGATCTAAAGACAATAAGAACATATTGTTTGCTCCAAGCTTGAAGTAATTTTTTGCAGAATAGCTAGATAGTGTAAGTCGTCCTCAAGAGGGACGTAGTATTTTTGTTTTTCAGGAATGCTTGTTTATGTTTCTGAAATCCCCCGCAACATAAGAATTCATTAAGATTTTTTTTACCCATGACGATATGCACTACTGTTTCGATCACTTCCTGCGTCTATTATGCCTGTGAAACACAAATCATTTGAATGTCTCGATAAAATACTATCGTGTTAAATTCATTAAAAAGTCGTGCTAAACAACTGTGAATATTATGTACATATATATATTATAATCTTTTTCTCACCACGTATTGAAATCAACCTCTTTAAAAATAACTTGACTTATAATTTAGCAGTTAGTTTTAAAGATGGCTGTGGCGTAGTATAAATATTTCATTACTTACAAAACACATGAAAAAAGGCTTGAATAGCCGACACCTAATTGGAATCTCCTATATCCTGAATTCCTAAACATATTACTACAAACATTAAACACTTAACGGGATATAACCATATTTAAACTGCACTAATGATGTACATTTGAATCTAAAATATTTAGGAACAGTAAGCTTTCAATTTAATTAGTAACTCAGCTGGATACTTTTATAACGACAATTCCTATCTTTTTCTACCGTGTTAACTTCGTACTTGATCGTTTCTAATGAATCAGATATGAAGAAAATCTTATACAAGAAATTGACTGAAGTAACAAAAAGAAAAAAATACAGAGACAGTGCACAGTGATACTTAGACTCAATATGTTAAAAAAATACTACTTAAAGTAAGATCGTATCTGGATTTGTGTAAGAGAGACTTAGTTCAATTTTATCTGTGCTGTATCTCATTTTTACAGCCGTCGTATATCTGACCAATGTGACGGTACAGAAATGTAAAATGTTACAGATGGTTTAAGTCATTTGTGCGCGCGGCGCTATGAGTGCGTGCGATTGACAGCGACTGTTTATAATGGAATCTTTAATTTGTGCCACAGTGGCACACAAACCAAAGCTGTGTATTCACAGGGGCCATGACGCCGCAAATATGAGTCGACTGTACCTGTCTTTATTGGGTCATATCAACAGCTAGTTTAAATCAAGCGATTTCATATAGCAACGTTAAACATAAGTAACTTTAAATCTAAAACTAGAATAAGAACTATCATCCGTAACATAACGAGCTAATATTTCGTTATCCTGAAGTGTGAACGTGTTTCAAACTAGAAACATCACATCAATTCGTGAGGAAGCAATCGAGAGCGCACGTCGATCCGTTCTAGCACGATCTTTATGGATAACAGTTAACATAAAACAGTAAAATAAAACTTGCAGGTGTGTGAGGGAGAGAGTGCTCTAGACGATGTAGAGCCTCGTCTCTTTCCCACAACTGTAATCTTTGACACATTATGGTTAAGAGATGTTTGGCTCTTGGAGAATAAATTGAAAATCAGTATGTTGGGAGTATTGCAACACCGACGTACACAACTTGTAAGAAATATTTTATTAAGTTCGGTACGTTACAGATGATGCAATATTCTACTGATCGGAGTTGTTGAATACTCGTTGGGAACTCTTGTTCATTGGCATCAAAAACGTAAACTGTAATATGGATAATGAGGTATGATAAATTATGGAAATAAGGATGCTGTTGGAAAACAAATAACAAATTTGGTAGTGGTTTTCCCACTACCACTTTCATGATTCGGTTGTCCTGATGTCCGTAATTATTAGTGCATTGTATGGTATTGTAATATTTGTAATTAAGTAAACAGACTTATAGCAGTATATTACGTCAAGGCTCTGAGCAGCTGTAGATAATAATATCTCAATGGCTTGCTATAGGGGAGGCTTATGTCTAGCTGTGGACGAATATGGGCTGATGATGATGATTTATAGGCCCCTAGCACTTTAGGAACTAGATATTGTATCGCAAAATTAGAATACCCATTATATTCCTTTCATCAAATGTGCTTCATTTACATGTTTATAGCAACCGTTAAACCAGACAACGTTAATAGTAACAACATTTTGCGTATTTGAGTCAAGCACCGTTTTACGTCAGTTTAAATTTATGACGTTTTGATTGCACTCTTCGTTGTAATACATAACCCTATGACAGATGTTTAACATTAATGCGATTGAACTCATTTGAATTATGAATGATAAATTTTAACTTATTGTTTATTTTATCTAGGTTATATGTCTGATTTTAGTTACCCTTAGAGTAAAATAAAACAATTTTATTTGGGCCGTCTAGTGTTGGTTGTACAGGCGTAACAGTGACAGAAGATATAGAACCTTGAACTCTTAGTGACGTCACTTATAAGTACATTGTACTACTACTCACAATTGACGTTATTAGCCCCCACTCTCATACGATTCATTTAAAAAAAAAACAATTAGTGTCTAAATTATTTTTTTAGAAATCATCAAATCGGACTAATAGTTTTTTCGACAAATACCATAACGAGAATCTTTTTAACAGATAGTGGTTTTATTTCTAAACTCGTCAGCCTTCAATATATTAAATAAAAGTACTGATAAGTAAGTTGTTATTAACATTATTAATACAAATTCATAGTCTAGAAAATCAACATCGTAAAATTGAAACCTTGCCATTAATGTGATCAGTGATAGTGTTTACATTCAATCAACTTTGTCAAGTGCAAAACGCAATGTTTACAATTAATAAACCTCAAAATTTTGATACATGGTCCTGTATAACAATAAAAAATAAAGAAGTCTGAAATGTTTTTGTTATTTAATACTATTTTAATACTTCTTGTTTTTTAACCTTCAAATACTATGCAGTCAAGGGAAATTCTCTACATTTTTTGCTTAATCTATGTAAAACTGGCTACGCAATTGCCTTGCACCACTACCGCTCAGATAACGAATGCTTCTTTACACAGTTGCTGCATTCGCTTTTGTCAGTGTGACAATAGAATACATACGTGAAATTAAAATAGGGGAGGTTCTGTAAAATTTCCTGTCTAAAGTCATGTAATATTTCCTGTTTCTTTTATGAAAATATGCACGCAGTAAGTTATTTGATTCTTTGTGTCGGCGATTTCTGAAACATTATGTCACATGGTCAATAACACTTTCTCTGCTCAATAAAAAAAACATTGGACGATCACACATGCCAATGGCTTGTCGAGCTGGGATCGAACTCGCGACAAGTCGCTACCTGTGGTTTTTACCTATATCACTCGGCTATCGTAAACAGCAGTCCGATTAATCCGAATTTTCTAAAGCTCATAACTTTAAAGCATTTACAGCTAAATTTTGGATATGATGAACAATATCTATGGAAAAAACATACCAGCCACACAAATTGAAATACTTATAGATTTAGCAAATCGAGATTATCAAGTCCGCACCCACGATGCAAATGAACAAACAAGATAATATAAAACGAAGTTAATGCACTTAGTTTAATGTCACGGTCCGAGAAAATGCTACACTTTGTGACAACATAGCAATTTATCAAGCTCATTTGTTTTGAATATTAATTATACTTAATTTATCGACGAACATTAAGAACTATGTCCCCAGACTAATGAATACATTGGCAAATATAACTCTATCCATTTTTGTATAAATTTAAATAATTCGAAATCTGTAAATTATTTGAATGCAATTTATTTTTGAATTATTTGAGTATTTTCTTATCTTATATTTTAATTAAGAGATGCTAGATGCATGCACTCAGATATCAATTTGCATAATCTTAATTAATTATTTGTTTTTTGGCCAAATGAGGAAAGCTTGGCTACATTAGTTGATATATGACAACTATTTATGAATAGTCATCAATCGTGCAGTTTTTTGCCGTCTGCAAATGTGACTGAATTAATTTGAGTGACATTGTAGTTTTGGTTTGCAATAAAGTATTATTACATTGGACTCTGGATTTGACATGAAATCTAATAGTATAATAATAACACTAACCATTATGTTATAAAATCTTTAATATTTACTGAAAATCGTGACATTTGTCATAGAAACTAAGTATTGAGAAAATTTTTCATTAGGTTTTACAATGTAATGATACTTCTTAGTGAGACAAGAAGATGGTTTAAAAAATGTGTTTGAAGTATTCTATCAATCAGACGAAGGCAACTTTTTTGTTTCGGCAAATTTTAATGAACTGTTCTTCCTTTGCCCTGAGGAGCAAAAGAGGGACTTTCGAATTAGAATCATCCCCTCATTACTTTGACAACAGGATCAGAGAAACTCAAATTTTTCTCTGTTCTGGCAGGGTACATCTGTACCGAGCGTGATGGTGAGCTAGGCATTGCACCGACTAAATACAGGAGACGTTGCACGAAGGTTCAGGTTTGGATGGATCTATCACTAACCGCTTACGCTTTAGGAGGTAAATCGATATCGATATCTCCGCATATTGAATAAACAAATAAGCTAAATCCATAAGTTTTCATACGCTGATTCCAAGACTATTATACTAAGTTTGGCTTTGAGTAACTTCTTACTTTATAGCTAACTAGCTGTTGCCCGCGACTTCGTCCCCGTGGGTAGAAGATGTAAGTTATGATTTATACCTACCCTGTTTTTTCCACATTTTCCATTGTATCTTCGGTCCTACTAATAGGAGCAGCGTGATAGTTTATAGCCTAAAACCTTCCTCGATGAATGGTCTATTCAACACAAAAATATTTTTTCAATTTGGACCAGTAGTTTCTGAGATTAGCGCGTTCAAACAAACAAACAAACTCTTCAGCTTTATATATTAGTATAGATATAGATGTGTCGCTATAAAAATAGAACTTTTTGCGACGTTGATCTCTATCTCAATTAGCTAATATACTTTGACATTTAGTACTAGCTTGACCTTTTAAATGTTATAGATGACAAAATACAACTGATTTTTAATCTATACATGTACTTTTAGTGTTATAAGTACATTAGAAGATCGATTAAATTAACGGAAAGCAGGTTTTTAACTCCTTAAATGTGGAGTATGTCACTGTTATTTGCGGATTATGGCTTTGTTTCTCATAAAATTATTTTAAGACTAGGCGGGGTCTAACAACGGCCTAGAGAATTAACTATTTTAAATATCTTAGAGACAAAACAAAAGACATCCACGCTAAACCAAAAATTTGCGACGCAACTCAGGTCAGATCTCCGTGTAGGACAAGCATTTGTGGACTTTACGACTACTTGTTCTGAGTTTTAAATAATACATTTTACCAGTTTTGTGTCATAATAAGTCGATGCGTTTGCCATCCAAATGAATATAATAGAACATTATAAAAGATATAAAATCATGTAAGTATGACAAACACGGTCCCACCTTACCAACAAGTACAGATGCTACGGAGAACCAGTTTCAGAAGGTCACCGGGCACAATTATACCTTTGTTATGTTATAGCTTCATCGACTATTGTAATGAGTTGATATCACGGGACTACAATTATGTATAATATGTCGAGTAAAACCTACCTATGTTACGCAATGGATGCTATCCATCATTTTAGATGTATTTGTAACTACTTACCTACAACCAAAATGGACCGATGGATATATGGATGTTGGAGGAATTATGTGTGTACTGCTCGAAATAAAAATATGTACTCCACTTAAGCTATTTTGAAAAGATGTGTTTAAAAAGTCACAGGGTTTTTTTTTTAAGTACCTAAAAAATTACTAGGCAGGATTTTTTTTTGAAACCGCCTAAGGCCCAATATTATAGGTATAAAGATTTTCATTAAATAATGATGTAGATAAAGAAATGCTGTTGTATAAATTTGTATTACTTAATCCAACGATGTAAATATTTTTTTAAACGATGACGTTTCTGGTCCTTATTAGGTTTAAGTTTTGAAAAAGGTTTAATCGTTAGAAAATAACCATGCCCTTAATACATGACATTGTTTGATGTTCCTATCCTTATAGAAATAATTAAGTTTTTGTTCTAACTATGCATTATGTAATGATGAGGTAAGGATGCAAAAATACTGATTATGCCTATCCTTAGTCATTATTTAGTAACTTAATAATGAACATTGTTTAATTACATACTTAGCTGAATTAATCATACGGTGCACTTGACTTATGAGCCTCATAGCCTGTAGAGATCCCTAGATAAGGTTAAACCGTGCCTTCTGAAGTCACGTTTTAGATACCCAGACATACAGTGATTTAAAACACGTCATTTCGGTTCATTAGCCTGATGACATCAGGAAAGTGTGAGTAAAGCTGCACCACTTCATCATCAGTCTTTGTGTCTTTATGGACTCTAGACACCCATACCTTTTGTATGCCTAATCCGTGCTATTGAATGTTTATCGTTAGAATCCTTAGGTTGCATTTTGGTTTAAAAAAGACTCCGGAGCAGAGAACTTAAATCTTGTGTCGCGGGGGTTTTAGAGATATTCTAATCACAGGCATAATCCAGAATCTGAATAAGCATTCATGGCTCACACAAATGCTTGTCTTATGCGAAGATCGATCTCGCAACTAACCTAACTTTCGAAAGCAAAAATCATTTGAAAAAAGAAGATATCTTTGCATATTTCCGAAAAATCGTGATTTCAATCGTGTTTTTCACGTTTAAATTGTGTGCTTGTGTTTATATTATTTTATTAGCCTGCATAACATCATCGTTTTGATATGTTGTGTGTTCTTCTACCAAGTCTATTCCCGAAGTATCTTGAAAGCACGTTCTTTCATAATGCAAACAAAATAATTCTACTATTTAAGTTAAATATGATCCTATAACAATATATTACTTGATCGAGGCCAATATTATTTAGTGAACTCAATACGTAATAACGTCAGGTAAACTATTTACAAAATTGTTAAGATTGCAGTTATGATGCTTACTTAACACGCCGGTATATTTACACGAATGTTCATTTAGCAATTGCCTTATTTTAAATGTCATGGAGCTTATCGCTTTTATTATTCTGGATTATCTTATTTATTTTGATTCGAATTGAGAAGTGTGTAGTTGTTTATTTCTGGCTGGTTTATCAAGGCTGTAGATTTTCTGAATAAACATCGTTAAAATCTATTTTCGTCATGAAGTACTTATCTTCTTATATTCTTCTGAGACTAAATTAGGTAGCTGCTGGTTTAAGCTAAAATATTACCTATTTCTTGGACTGTTAAAAGATGGTTGATTAGACCTAATAACGATCTAGCAGTATTGTATACAATCCAGTATAAAAAAAAATCTAGTCGAAGTGGCAATACAAGTTCATATTAGATTAGATTAGATTCTTTATTGTACACCATGGAATTACAGCAGTAATTCTTACATACAGGTAATTATACATACAATGTTAGGGTACAATGGCGGTCTTATCGCTAAAAGCGACATCTTCCAGACAACCTTTGGATGGACAGGAAAATTATCAGTATATACCTACAGAGATAGATGGTGCACTATTATACATATTCCTCATCAATAACTAACTAAACAGTGCATATCGCTAAATTCGTTCCGTCATTACCTGTTGAGTTCATAAAAACATTTTTTCTTGAATAAAATCTTAAAGTTCATTCACCCACGCATATAAAAACATGCAAAAATATTGTAAATATGCAATCAAGGTCGTAACTGAATAAAGGGCTTACAGTTGAATGAACTTTACTTATAATGAGACGCGAATTGTTCAAAAGATGCGCAACTATTGAACTTTTGAGTAGATTAACATTTTCGATAATTTCGCAGGGTCGCGCCTCCTAGATAGAATGCTTCAGGCGTCTTGTGAAATATTCAATTTTATATCATAGCTTGCAGGGAAGATCTTGTGCAATAATGTATTCTTAGTTATCTGTGGTCAAACATTAGCAAAGACAGACATTTACCTTATTACTAGGAACTAATGCAAAGCTTCAGATACTCAAACGTATTCTTTATTTAAATGTCTTAAAAAGCAAAACACGATCTGCCTCTTTTATTACCGGCCTGCTGTAAAAAGGTTCTGATACAAATTATCAGAATCATTCATTTCTAATCATAGAAAAATAAACATTTTAAACGAATACATAAGTTATAATTAAAGACAAAATCCATACAACATTGCTTACATAATCCCATTATAAGCTTACTGTAAAACAACTTACAATTAATATGCATACAGCCTTCGAGCAGCACATAAGATGCAATTATCTAATGATTTATGTTCGGTAGCCCTGCGCATGCGCCGATGGCAGGATAACACTGTAATAGCTCGTCTGCCGTCGATCACGCCTCACGGTCGATTTAAACACGACCGAGATGATCTAGTTCTGGGTAACTAAAATGCTGCTTTTGTATATTTCGAAACGAATTTAGGAAGTTTTGATATTTTGTTACCTGAACTGAAATTTACAATTTTTTAAGAGATGATGATTATTTATACGTAATAAATAAAAACTCAGTGGGGTGTCTTAAACCCAAAAGAGCTCGATATTCATAAAAAACTGAAATCATAAGTTAAATCTGCAGTCGTGAGAAAGAGATACTGCGTTTATTAATGTAGAGCACCGTCTCGCTTCCACAACTGTTCTTATTAAAATTAGATTAAATTATACACTTGTTCTAACAGTAACTAATATTTTATTTTATAGATAATTCAAATGAAATCATGTAAAACGATAACATTGTAGATTGTAATGCGGTTGAACACTCTAATTGAAGACTCATCTGCCAGCGAACACGCCTCATGGTCGGCTGCGGCACGACGGAGTCACGATAGCACAGCTATAGGTATTTAAAATGCTGCTTAGAATATTTATCGGAATATATTTTGAAGTTTAATGACCGTCAAATCGAGATTTTATAATTGATAGCCATTGAAACATACTTTGTTTACATTGTAGAGTAAATAAACCGCCAAGACAAATATTTGTCAAATAAAAATCATAAACTTTAGATTGTAAATTGTTAGGTCCAAGATACGTATCATAAAACGCTTCTTAACCTCATGATTGACAAGCAACATTTTAGCACCCATCCGCTAATAAATTCCGTACGTAGTGGTCGTGATAAGATTTTTATTGATGTACGAACACCTGCAAGCCTAGACAGCTTACACTTCTAAGAACACTTGACACATTTGTCTAGACAAAATCGGCCTTTTAGACCACTTACATGCAAAATCAGTCTAAATTGTATTTGAATTATACGATTTCGCAATTGAATTTTGCTTGTAAACGGAGCTTTTAAAGGTTGCAATCAAATACGAGTTCCAGATCCACTTAGAGTTGTACTGATAACTTTAAATCTTTTTAAAATGTTATATTGAATATAATACGGCTTTTTAAAAGTTGTTGCCGTTTTAAAACTGACTTCGTTAGGAAATATGCTTTTTGGATTCTATTTGTAGATGAGGTGTCGAAAAATGTGACGCATTTCTTCTTGTACTCATCTTGCATCCGATCTTGTGAATGTGAAGAAAGTCCACTAACAGGTCATCCAGGCGGCAAGTGTTTGATTAGAAAGTATTTAAATTATGAAACCGTTGATATTGATTATTTTTCATGGAATCAGGCTCATTTTCATGTTTTGCAGGTCACTGTGGAACTGAAAAAATGAAACACTCAACAATGTTTTTAAATTAAAAAAGGAGAGTCCTAATGGATAATTCATGTAACATAAAATATTCTACTCAAAGACTCAATTAAATAAATAATTAATCTTGCTAAGATTTGCTTTAAGCTAATGAAAGGAGGAAGGCAGACCACCTTGCTTTTATTTTTATATCAAATGTTAATTTATTTTTTATTTTTGTCTTTCTGATTGCTGTTTAAAGTGCAACCGCAATAGATCATATTTTATTGATGTAATCAACCAAAGCTATTTGTTTGGGTTTGCGGTTTTCAATCGTGATCTATGTACAACCAAGTCAGTACCCAAATTAATCGTCCGTACAAACATTAAATGGTAGTATTAGGTGTCAAATTGCAATTGTGGAAGCATGACAAAACATAACAATAAGCGAAGCGGCATCTTTATCTATAACATCAAAAAAGTTGCTATCAAACGAAAAGTAGAGTTAAGAAGTAAGTGAGGATTGAGTTTTAGTAAGAGAAACTTCGATAGTACAGAATTGGTAAAGTATAGTCGGTCTCTTATAAATTTCAAGAAGTATAACAGAAAAAATACAAAATCTCCTTTATGTTCTATTAAAATTTGGTAAACTTCCCATTCACATATAAGACGGCAACTTATCACATCTGTCGGATTCACTAATAATGCTATTAATCTATACATCTGACCTTAAACTTACAAAAACTTCCCGGATGACCAATAACGTGACATTTTACATACATCACATCAAATGATTCACCTATTTAACATTTACTTCTAGTAGTATACAGAAACGCACCGAAAAGTATCACTTTTGTCAACCTGTCTTTGCAATTGTCAAGTAAAGTTGTCATCATCAGATTAGCCTTTTCCCAACTATGTTGGCTTGGCTTCCAGCCTAAACAGATGCAGTTAAGCTACAAAAAAAAATGTATTTCTGAATAGTTGTCAAGTAGAATGTAGAGCCAATAAGACATTTCAGGATGTCACTTATCTTAGTATTGTTTTGTATACGGTATGTATACAAAAACATTGTGAGTGTCCTCTCGTCTCCGTTTTACACATTACGGACTCGGATAACAAACAAAAGAGGCTTTTTCGTACAGTCAGTATAAGAATAAAAGGGGCATATTCATGATGGTATTGTATAAGCTCGATCTTAGCGTAGTCCAGCATAAATGTAGGTTTTTCAAAAGATGTTTTTTAATTATTTTGAGACATCTCTAACAAACGGCAAATCAAATAAAAAAATATTTTTATTTAGTCCTTTATTTTATTTAAATACATATAAATGACATTTTTAAATATATATTAAAAAAACAACATACATTTAAAAATATAAAAAATAGTGTCCAACCGGCAACGGGAACATGGCCCAAGCTGCCGGTGGTCAGGGCTCCAGAGAGAGGAACCTCCTCACGATGCGCGCCGTGTCCAGAAGTACCGCTTTCTGAATCAAACCCTTGACCCAGACGCCCAACGAGAGCCTTCAGTAATGATATTTTATTTAGTTATTATTATTTTGTAAAAATATGCTTTAAGTACGTTTTATTTGTAAAGGTGTAAACTATAGTTTAGTAGAAAATTTTATTGTGTTGACAGGGTCCTTTTTTGCTGACCGTATCCCATCTAATGAAAACTGTTCATAAAACTTTAAATGGCAACTAGTCATACAGGAGATCCTTATCCACATCCTATTAGTGTATTTAATGCCCAATAACCATTGAATACACGTCATCAATAAATGGGCACGATCTTATAAAATATACTGCGAATGCTGGTAATTATTACTTTACTACACACGCAGCTTTAAAATACTACTACTACACAGCTTTAAAACTGCACGGGGTAAATCCATAGTTTTATACCTATCTAGTAATTTGGTTTAAATTGGCTTCTAAGAAACGTCGAAAACTTCTTGCTCGTTCGCAAGGGAAGTGAATATTAAGCTCAAGTGCTTACAGATTACGCCAAGTCTGATAAAGCAGTGAAAGCCAGCGTTCAGGCGATCTAATCCAAAAATCTAATCCAAAAATCCCGAGAAATGATTTAATTTTTATTTATGGACAATAAGAAGGCTGTATTGGGACTACAAATAAATTAAAAGAACAGTCCTGTGTGCTCCTTTAGCTGTAAAAGGCAAAACTTTTGTTAGAAAGTTTCAAATCTATACCATATTTTTATATGTATTTTTTTTAATGATTACTTTACATAATAAAAAACAGTATAACATTATTATTATTTAAAACTAATATAAACACATAAACTTCCCTATTTACGTCCACCGAACGTCCTTCGTGGGAAAAAATGTGAAGTTTCGAAAGGGGTCCCGCCTGATTCGTTTCTACATATCACAAGTCTGATATTTAAATAACACAAGTTAACATTGGTCCAGTATAAGCTGGGTCGGCCTTGACTTTTAAAGATTGCTTCCCAACGCTTCCGACGAACGACAATACTAGTCGGTGTGGCGTGACATACGGCCGGATTGGTGAGAAGTTTTAATAACTAGAAGGTTAGGAAACGTGGTTGTTGGAAGTTTCGTAATTTGTTAGAAGAAATGTATTTGTTTCCTATTTTGTATCTAGGCACTATTTACTATTAACTTTTACTAGGTATTACTTTTATTAGGTACGGTTAATGTCAAATGAACTTTTTTAATCATGTTTTTTTTTCAGTTTTTAGTTTTGGTAATGGAAGATATTTCAGTAATATTTTCAGGGTTTTAGGTACATTCTCAAACGGCAGTAAATCCCTAACTTAGAAGCTGGTTTGCAATGTATATTAGTTGCGCAAATAAGAACAATTAATGTTGAGCACTACCTAAAAACTAATCATAAAAAATCTTCACTAGATAATAATCAATTATGAGGATTGTTTTTAACGACAATCAAAAAATTACACTCTAGCTCAAACTATTTTTATCTGAGCATCAAAAGTATTACAAAAAAACGGATTGAAATACTCACGCGTATTTAGCGGGGGTGCCCGACTAGTTTCAGACCCAACCGGAGTCCTTAATCAGGAGGAGATCGCGAGTCGCGGGCGCCCCCGATAAATACGCGTGAGTAAACCGTTACATCATTTAATAGTGAATCGGTCTCACAGTAGTTATTATAAAAATAGATTGATATACATTCACAAGAATTAAATCTCGCCTATTAGAGCAGGGATTAAAATTTTAATCTTATATACCACACAAGCAGGCAGTCTATCATATCATATTACGCGATACTTTTTCATGTTAATTATTGCTATCAATTACACTCCCAGTAATTTTTTTAATTTTGAATATTGACTCTTGGGACAGAATAGAATAGAAGAATAGAAGCAGAATATTTGCTGCTGTGTAAGCGGGACGCCGTTATACTAATTGCAGTGCCCTATCTCGCTTCTATAATGGAAATAGACGTTCAGACTTATTCCCGAAAATGTTGAAGTTCTGTTTTTGATTCGGTTATCAATTTCCTAATGAAAAGGTACTATCAAACCATACCAAGATATAATAGCGAATCACGTTATAGGCGTATCGGGAGGGCTCGATCAAGCATAGTTCCGAATTGTGCCACTGGACGAAATAGCGCTAGTGTCGGCAGAAATATCTCCACAGAAACACGATCTCAATTCAAGTAAAAACGGAACCCGAATCTATCGGGAGTGCTCGAAGAGCTCACAGTACAGATATAAACTATTTATAATGTTGGTAAGTAGATTTAATTCCATGTCCAATAAAACTATACATTTAATTACACAGAAGCTAATATAGAACTTTTATAAACAAATAAATAATCATTAAGTTTACATCAAAGCCCAATGATCCATTGCAATCACACCTAATGAACTAGATATATTAAAATTATACATGTAGGTATAATAATACAAACAGTTTAATTACAAAATATATACGATTTTATGTCAACTTGTTCAATTAGTCATATTTCATAAATAAACATAAAATTATGAATATTCGTATGCAACTAAGTCGCATTGCAAGAGGTTTAGTTTGACAATTATGGACATGCATAGTTAATTTGAATAAATTGCAGTTTATTACAACCATTACTACTAATTAATGCAACAGTGTTTCAGAGAAATAAAAGTAATCTGGGTCTAATTTTTTACACGTGTAGAATAAGACTTGATGCAATGTTCAAATGAAGAAATCTAGCATCGTTGATTTAGAAAAAAGGAGAAACACTACAGCTTAATAATTAAAAAAAGAAACCGTCACACGGTCGAATTTAGGACTGTACCAACCTCTGGGACCCTAGAAAGTATCAAACTATTCCGTATTAATAGCAAAATAAACAAATTTTGAAATACTTATTTAAAGTGCCCAGTTGGTTGGTATGCTCAACAAATGCTACCTTCGTAACACGTATTAAAATTATTTCAAAACACAGACAGTCACTCAGGCAAACACCGGTGCCTCAGTAATAGGGTTCCAAAAAACTTTTATGATTCGCATTTAGCATAAGTGTTGATATTGTTTAATTAAATCTAGAACTTAGTAATTAATTATTAGGTGAGAGGTTATTACAATCCTGTAATGTAGACATTATTGTAGCGTTAATAATTGAACTGTTCTTTTGTATGTTTTCATATAAAATTAATAAAAAAACATACATAAATGGATATACACATTGCATTATTACTCTCTACCAGCCAAACCGTTTAACCTAAACTAAAAACTTACGTACAAAACTATAATTAGAACCACTACCGAACAACATCCGTTTTATAACAATGAATCACTCATAGAACAAGGGTTTGTACCTTCACTAGGAAACATTCCGCCTTCAGAGCAACAAAGAGTAATTGGTAGGAGGCTTTGATCGTTCGATTGATCGGTATCATCGTAATTGGCTCGGTAAACTTCGGCTATACAATAATTATCTGGATTATCTAAAGAACTTTGTGTACCAAGTGCGATAACTGAAGGTAAGTCGAAGCGAGGTTTTCCCTGAGGCGGTATTTGGTGCGAACGTTTCGTTACGCCATTTATGGTTATGATCGTGTTAGCGCCTTTTGATCTATGATACTGGGGCTTTTTAGCCCCCCGACGCAAGAAAAGGGGTTTGGCGATATAAGTTTGGCGTTTCTGGATGTCTTTGGCATCATAGCTGCTAAACGGGTTGAGTGATTTCAATTTAGTTTGTTTTGTATTAAAGGTGAAAAATGTGCATGTGTTCTTAGAAATGTTTGCTAACAATCGGTCGAGAAATTTATAATTTTAGGGGGTAAAAGTTTACACCGCCTTTTTTAATTTCACTGCAGTTAAAGATACCAATATAGCGGTAAAGGTTACCACGCCAAAACCACTGTATGCAACGTATCGCGAGTTAGATAACTGTGTAGGACAAGCATCTTTGAAGTGATCCACGTAAGCTTATTTTAGGTCTCAAATGTGTTTGAAACCCTAGGTGACAAAAGTTCTAAGTACCTTAGGAAGGGAGTTTGTAAGAAAAACAAAAGCAACTACTTTAAGTTTTATTTATAGACCCTCGTATCTTACGAGTGTATTATGTCACCATAACATCGCGTTCACTGTACAAAGTGCCTTAAAAGAATGTCCGTCTAGGAAGTAAGAGAAAGGAAACATCTTCAAGTTACGTATTTTTGATTGACTTATAATTTTAGAGGAAGAATATACAGTCCAGTATGATGACCGAGTCAAATAACAGGTAATCATTTGTCACTGACATTAGTAAGGTAACTACTGTTTGAATTTCGACTTTCACACAACGCTACCTAGTCCCAAACGAAGCATGTATTAAAAGTATGGGACAACTGATAAACATGCTTAGTATATATTGACGATAGGTCAATACAATTTTGTGATAAATTTACCCAGTACAGTCAAAATATATGAAGTAAGACACACCAAATTTAAATGAGACGAATGGATCGTCAAACTTCAAATTGTACAGTTCCCCGAGTCGCCCACCATTGGCCTCTCTGTAAGTACTGTAGTTATGGATAAGCAACAGGGCAAACTCTACAAAACATTAGTTAATTTTAGTAATGATAGTCAAAAAAGTACGCAATTTCTTCAAAATCTATAATTACCGAAGCTAATCAGAAATTCAGACCACGTTCATTTACGATTAACGAATGAAAACCTAATTCTTGTGAAACAAAAAAGCTTAATTTTGTAATCAAACAAATTTAAATTAATACCGAGTAATGGAATCCGAATCGCAATCGAGTTGCATCGGTATAAATCGTTATGACTAATTGATTACCACCAATATTGCACTCGGACCAATTGATGTCATAGCAATATTTTAAAGGTTTAGTTCTCATACTTTTTATTGTGACTCACAAAATATGCCAGCGGCTTAACAATACGTAACTCGTATCAAAATAACATGTGGTTATTTAACCGATACAACGAGAGGAAAAGGTATAAGGTATTATCTCAATTATTTATACGGAAATTTGATTTTGAACCTTAACGTCTTATATAATAACGTTCATTACTACGTAATTGAGTGTAAAATGCAAGCCATTCAACTAAGACTTAAGTTGTTTATTTTTTCAATGATAAATTCTATGACGGGGTGAAAAAATCTTCAGATGATACTTTAATATCTCACGTGCTGAACCTGCCAAAAGGCAACATTTTGGCACACGTCGAATTTTTAGTGCCGCCGACGAAGTATTTATCAGTTTCTTTTTGTATTAAAAAATAATTACTGTTCAAAATGATTATCTTTCAACTTAATCTATACTAATATATAAAGCTGAAGAGTTTGTTTGTTTTGAACGGTCTAATCTAAGGAACTACTGGTCCAAATTGAAAAAATCTTTTTGTGTTGAATAGACCATTCATCGCGGAAGGCTTTAGGCTGTAAAACATCACGCTGCGACTAATAGGAGTGAAGATACAATGGAAAATGTGAAAAAAACAGGGCGGGTATAAATCATAACTTAGTATATCTTCTACCCATGGGGACGAAGTCGCGAGCAACAGCTAGTTTATAAATAAAATACAGTTTATCTTAAAGTAAAGTTATTTACCTGCTCTACTTTACTAAGATAAATTCGCAGGAGGTATCTACAATACCTACTCTACAAACACAATTAATTCTCAAATTAAATAATGCTAATTCAATAAGCAAGAGATGCTTATCGCATTTTATTCTGGCACCATCGAGCTTACAAGTCGTGACCATATTGCATGGAAACGATTAAACATTATACAATGACTTGCAGATAAAAGACACACTATTTACCGACACTTTAGAATAATCTATATTCTTGATTTATTTTTTTGGGTAATTAAAAAAAAGTATTACAATTCGTCTTATTAATAATTGCGAGATTATGTGTTTGTTAATTTGTGACTATGTTTGTTACCACTTAACGCGCTAACTACTGGGACGATTTCGATGAAATTGGGTATCGAGGTAGTCTAAATCTTGGTATACAGGCTTTTTTTGACTTTCAAAGGTGGGAGATATTTTTACAGCTTTAACCGACATTCGAGTGGGTGAAGCAGCAAGCCACGGCTTTCTTTGCAAATAAGACTCTTCTTTGTCAGTTTGTTCCGAGTACAGGAATCTATGTGCATTAAAATTGAATCAGTGCGAAACAGTGTATGAGAATCTTTAGAATCCTTACTTTTAACTTTAGGAGCCGTAAAAATCTGGGTGTGTTTGCTAGTCCACTGTATAGCTTAATTAGTATAAAACTGACCTTTTGTGTATTGCATACATTGATCTACCTGGCTCTTTGATCTATCCGTCTGTGATTGGAATGGCCCTAGATGATGAAACATGCATAAATCAATAATTATAGCACCAGTTTCAAGATCAATTAACCGTATCTTACCGATACATTCTCCATAGTTTCTTAACATACCTATCTATCTTTTTAATTTAGTCATGTATAATGACTGACAATTTCCTGAATATTGTCATAAAACATGGCGTAAGATGTCCTAGAAGATATTAAAAATAAAAATAAATTAGAAATAAATAAAGCTGTAAAATTAAATGTTTTATTGAATATGTATTTTATTACTGCCTTTCTTAAGTGGTTATTGCAATTATAATCGTAAAAATATAAACTTGACACATTAAACTTAATCTGATCCATTAGAATTCTGAAGGCTAAGAATGAAATGGAAACTTAGAAATGATCTGATGGAGTAACATTTATAATGGATTTTTACGGTTTTTTACCCAAAGGCTAAATATTGGAACAGTATTTATCAAGACTCCGCACCGTGTAAGTCTGCCACTAGGCTCACATCTCATGATTATGGTATCTACTAACAAAGTTGCAATTTTTTACAAATGATATTAATCTGTTTTCGCTGTAATCAATAACAAGAAAAAAAATCAAGTTAAACAATGGCTGCTGCGGCTGTAATAATAAAGTCAGTTTATAATAATAATGTATCGACTATGTCAGTGTGTTCATATTACAACTTTCTTTTAGATCTTTTAAGAAGGCAGCAAAACCTGTGCTGTAAAATACAAAATGTTTGCTCCCTAAGACTAGCATAACAACTCAGATAGAGAAGTCTCAATTAATTCCAAATCATTACGGAATATCGGAATATAATTTTATTAGCTTCACTAAATGAAGTAAATTAATAATTTTACGAAAGCATTCATTAATTTAAGTGCTTAATAAATCAAGACGAATCGGATCATATCACACACAGTCTCAAAGGTTGCGTAAGCTACTGATAGGCCTAAATTAGATTTTTATTTAAATAACCTGCTAAATGTTTCAATTCAGTCTATGTTTTAAACTATTTCTCAATGGGTAAGTAGTTGAATATCTTCGATACCGATGGTAATTAATATTATTCACTATGATGTAAGTAAATCATTTTGAGAATTATCAAGAACTGATATTGTTAGCCTTGTTTTCGTATGGAAAAATGACTCCTCCCAATTTGAGTTGAGCGAAAAGTAATACTTAATTATCAAATAATATGGAAGCGTGGCAGTGAGAATGCATAGAAATAATAACAGTTATAATAATATATTACTCATAGTTATAAAATGACGCACAATAGAGTTATTAGAGCCTTTTCCTAGTCCCTTTTCCGTACGTAGGCTAAAAATCACCTAGATTCTTAGCCTACGTACAGACAAAAGAGTAGTTATAAAATGAAATATACCTTGTGATGTACGTTTAATGTGCACTGCAGTGTACGCTTATAAAAATGAAGACGAGTTTGTGATCGCAATCCGGATCCATTATTGACAATCACGATCTGCTCTTGAACGATAAACGCTTGGCATTGCACTCAATTATGTTGGGTTTGTCGCATCCTATTCCATTGTCAGTGTTCACGATGACTTAGTAAACCAAGTATACCTTACACCAATGTTAGATGAAATGTTACTCTACTGTCAGGGTTAATATTATGATGATGATGATCGGGATCAATTTTGGCCACAGTGACTTGGATGTGTCTATTTATTGAGAGCATCGATGGTGTGCCCTCTGGTGACTTATCTTCTATACTAATATATAAAGCTGAAGAGTTTGTTTGTTTGTTTGAACGCGCTAATCTCAGGAACTACTGGTCCAAATTGAAAAAATATTTTTGTGTTGAATAGACCATTAATCGAGGAAGGATTTAGGCTATAAACCATCACACTGCGACTAATAGGAGCGAAGATACGATGGAAAATGTGAAAAAAGCAGGGCAGGTATAAATCATAACTTATATTTTCTACCCACAGGGACGAAGTCGCGGGCAACAGCTAGTGTAGTGATATAGCCAATTTCTGGCTAACATATGATGTGTCTTAAAAAAACAAGTCAGATACTAGCTGGTCTTGTGACACTTGAGTATTTTGAACAAATATACTGAAGAAAATCTTATTTAACAATTGCTGTAAATGACCATTCAAAACCTATACTGAATCATACTTAGATTTTTTAATTAAGGTATAGGGCCGCCTTACTGTTTTCACATAGCAAATTTCACGTTCATGTTTTGCTAACAAAATTTTAAAAGTTCTTGCCATTGCCTTTTCGAATAATCTTAGCAATGATTCGCGTTAAGACTGTATACAAAATGCGAATTAAAAAAACATTTGCAAATATTTTTATAATTTATATTGCTCAATTATGTTTTTCTGTAATGAAATGTAATTATTTTAAGTATCTTTGATGTAGATACAGTTTGTGTACAGAGACACTGTGTGACAGTATAAACACACGTATGCCAATGACAGCTTAAAATTTACACCCTTAAAAACCTTCGCCCGATGTATTCCTGCACCATTGTTTGACGGTCATACACTATCTGCTATCCTTTTTTTTGGTAAGGCGGGGGAATCCTCATGGACACCCACTCCCTCGGGGGAGGAAATGGGTAGTGTCAGACTTTTACTGACTAAACCTGAACCGCCGTGCTACGTCATCCGCGTTTTTGAGTCGGTGTATGGCAATGCGTTGCAATCCTTCATACAACTATCTGCATTTTGTGTTTTAATCTACAAAAATAATTCTTTGTTTTTGCTAGATAATCTCGGTGACTGGTTTTTTTTTTTTAACAGCCTATTTAGTGACGAAGGCCATAGGACCAATATCACGTTATAATTTTAGAACGTTTTTCTTCAAAGTAACCAAAGCGTTTGTAACATTGAAATAACTTTATTCATGTAGCCATAAAATAAAATAAAACCACGATAACTATAAATATATTTTTATATTTATTTATTTACATTACTTATCACAAACCTAAAAATATTTACATACAATCTCAGTTAGAAAAAAAATGATTTTACAAAAAGAGCAATGTTTAAAATTAATCGTAAGAACAAAAAGGGTTTGAAAATCATTTACGTCTGAAGACATGAGTAGGTTTAATATTATTACCAAATGATTAAACAAAAATATAATAAGCTACTTTATTTGGTTTAATTAAATACTGATTCGGTTGAATTTGTGCTTAGTGAGAGGCACTACTTAGTGTTATTAAAAGATCCTAATTAACAGTTTTTTTTCTTAAAACTATTTGTACCAGGCTGTCATATCTGAAAATAAAGGCTGATAGAAGATTTTTGAGGATGCTTATACAGCTTACTCTCTAAAATATCCCTGTAAAATGTTAAGACGTATTATTTATAAAGGAATTGTGAATAGACAGTTACCATTAGTAAGCTTCCAAGCATTGTGTTTTTCTATGATTAATATGGCCTATGTAGTAGTATGGTCTATGATTATGGCCGTAATAGAAGGTTATGTCAAAGAACTATCCTTAAATCTTTGTAATGATTAGATCCAACAGATTTTTAAAGGCAATGATTCAGTTGGGTTGGTTTTAAGCCCGGTCAATAATTAAATAGGTTTTTAATAGGTTTTACAACCCAAAATAAAACTAAGCAGTTATAAAAGAGGGATGTCGCTCTACAACTCTACTACAACTGTCTCGCTTTAACAACTGCCCTCTTGTTAGTAGTCAGCCATTTGTTTGTTTGTAGTCTGATAAGCTGGTTAGCCGTATAAGTTGTAGCACATGAAAATGTTAGATTTGCCCCGAAACCAGCCAAATATCTTGGTACTGATATGCGCTATTCAATTCGAACCCTTATTAACTATCGGCCATTAAAAACTGTAGTTAGCGGAGTCTTGGCATAAGCAGTATAAGTAAATATCTTTAAAATAATACCATTTGTGGATGGTAAGGCCCGTTCAGATCAAAACCATTGTAGTCCGATCCATATTGGTGTCCGAGCTTGGAGAATACTGAAATAAATATAAGCAATGTATTAAAAAAAAACATTGACAACTTTTTTTTATTTAAGTTCTTTTCGATTGTAACTTTGATCTCTTATCCCTACTTCCCTACTAATATTATAAATGCGAGAGTAACTCTGTCTGTCTGTCTGTTACGCTTTCACGTCTAAACCACTGAACTGATTTTAATGAAATTTGGTACAAACATAGGGTTGACCTTGAGAAAGAACATAGGATAGTTTTTATCCCGGACTTTTGAAGAGTTCTCTTGGAAACGCGATATAACCGACCTCGTCGCGGGCGAAAAGCTAGTATTTTATATTCGCCAAACGTTTTGAGATGTTTGAAGTTTATTCTTTTGATTGATGTATATAAATTACTATTGTATTGTAGGCTTAGTTCGAGAGGAAATGATATTTATGCAAGTAATTCCAAAATATTCCTCAGCATTACAAAAAAAAATATATCCCTTTTTATCATATTCCATGATAATAGAATAAAAACTGTATTCATTCAGTATAAAACGTCAACATTTTAACAATTTAATAAACAAAAGACCGCATGCAAATAAGTCTGTCTGCATCACACAATAGACTGCACAATGTGATTAGGAACAAACAGTAGATAGACACGACACTAATTAGATATAATAGCATTGTCTACGTCTGCAAGTATCCGGTACTGTTGCAGTTGATATTTTTTACTTTATATGTTAATATTTTATTTATAGTACCTGGCCCTATATACATACGTCAAAACGTAGACAATGCGAGAATGACGCGAATGGCAACTAATTTGAATTTTCTTTAAGTTGTCCTAAGCAAAATATGTTAATCTTAAATTCCTATAAATATTTCCGCAGTTGTATTATTAAAGTTTTGTTAAAGTTAAGAACACATCTTAAAATTCTGTTATTTTTAATACCGCATTCTCAAAATAGTTTTTAGAGTTTTCGTTTCTCAATAGAAAAATCTTGGAAATTCCTTAAAACGACGAACAATGAAAATCATTAGATAATATTTTGCTATCTGCTTTATGTTAAATTTAATTATATATAGTTTTTTTTTTACTGGATTCAGGACCAACAAAATATCAGGGCGCCTACCGCACCCTACCTAACTCTAAAGTATCGATTTTATAATGGCAATAAATTTAAGAGGTGCTAATGAGATTTGGCAAGCCCTTAAGTGTCCAGACCATTTGCAAGTATTGTTCAGTCATCGCCGTACCGCCTCTTCATCCTGTTTAACCATTACTAGTCTTCTGCTATCCGTATGATTGATGTTCAATCTGGAGTTATACTTTAAACCAATGAAAGACTTAAAATTCTGACTTTAAATACATACTTGAAATATTCTCAGATATCAGATTCCTTACAGTGAAAAAAAAGACCTTAATAGTAGGTAATACAGGACTCACTGATTGGCGCCTCTGGCTGGAAGAATTGCTGAGGGAAATACTGTGGTAGCTCCACTGGTACTTCGACCGGCTTGGCCACGTATACTGGTTTTAGTGGCTGCTGTTGTGGTACACCAACATGCACGTTGGGAGCACTCTTCGATACCACAGCGTTGAAGCCGTGGATCGGGTCGGCTGTGTAGTCCACTGTCCTGATCGAGCCGTCAGGTTCTACTAGCGAGTATTGTCCTGAAATAAAAGACATTGTTGTATTTTAATAAGTGTGATAGTAAAATTGACCAGGAAAACGTTACAACAAAGTTAAGATCTCCAAATGGAAAAAAAATACTGACCAATAATCACTACTTTAAAAGCAAGTGGTGATTATTGGTGAAAAGTTTTTTTTAAACTAGTAAAAAATATGAAAATAATGGTATCTGGTTAGAAGTAAATAATTAAGGAACTATTAATAAATGGAACATTTTCTTTCATAGTAAGAGGATATGTCAAATCGTATTTAGAAATCAACACAGTAGAAAAGAAATATAAAAGTTCCTAGAGAACTAGTTTATAGATAGAAACGATTTTTTTATATATATTATCAAGTATACATAAAACCAAATATGTAAGACACACTGACTACAAGGCTTGCAAACTATATTAATTACTAACACCTTACCGTAAAGACCGAGCCGATTACTATTAACGTCTTGAAAATTATTCTGCATTCGCCTTTGGTAGTTTTGACCTAGAGGCGGTATTCAAGCGTTTATTTTAGTCACTTCATTTAACATTCATTTCCATAAATTACCATAATAATCTCCTAATCACTGATTGTAATTAATATCGATAATTGTATGAAACAATATATTCTGTGAGAAAATTTGTTTCTATCATTTGTTTTTTCGAAGAAATATCGATATTCCCATGTTGATTGCACGTAGCATTATGTGCTGACTGAAAAAGTACTTTACAACAATTATATCAATTACACTTAATACATTAGACTATATCAAGGGGTCTTTGACTTCAAACAAAGATGCGAATTTGGAAATCTCTTAGGAAAATAACTTTTTCTCCTGTTTTTATGGACTTCACATACGTTTGAATGGGCTAAGCGGGCTTAGTACCACCTCAAACTAATGACGTTGTAGTAGAGCAAGCAAGATGGCAGACTATACGGTGTAGACGCTTCCACACTTAACGTATGGTGGTAAGTCCCAAGGTATCGTTAATGGCGGCATAGATTTGAGAACAATGCCTCATGGAGATATATCTGTGCATTGTCGATTGTATGGTCATGATCGATGGTACTTACCGTTCGCTACCAAAACGGACGCTACAATGGATAATAATAGTGTCTGTAGAATATTAAACAGTTGTTTGATAACGGTGCAAATTATTAGCGAGTTTCATGTCTTCCTTGTTATCCTATTTATACAATTTAATGTATTCAGTTTGTTATACAATAATTTAAGGCGGACATTAATATTTCTTGTCACTTTTGCTTTTACTAAAATGAATGAATGTTATTACAATTGTATGTGTTTTTTTAAATGATTTTCAATTCATCTGTGTTTTATTTTATTTTTGTTTAATACCTCAGAATTTCGGACTGGACAAACTGATTATTTTTATTCATTTAACTTAAAATAGCTATCATTTGGATCTGCTATATTTTCACCAATTTTAGCTTCGTACATTTTTTATGTTCAGTCTGATGTAGGTATGCTTTTGTCGTTAAAACAATAATATTATGAAAAATTCTCTTGACGGTTTGGTCTTGCTTACTTTAATATATAAAAGATTGAGATATCCTCACCTTTGACCACATCTCCATCCCTGGTTTCATGTTGAGATTTAACATCTCCTGTTGAAGGATCCGCTACACCGTAGTTAAATGCGTATTTAGGTGAATTCTGAGAAATAGAAAATTCCAATAAATGTTTGGCTCGCCTCTACCCAAATATGTGACTGTTTAGAAATATTTAAGTTGCCATGTGTAGGACATAAATAAAAAAAATTGAGATGACTGAGAGTTCGAAAAAATAGTTGGACATGGATTTTAGTTTAGCGAATTCTCATTTATTGAATATGAGAATTCGCTAAACTACCTACGCTAAAGTACCTATTTGATAATTAAAATGCATTTACACATTAAAAATATAATAAACATCTTACATAATAATCAAATCCTGGTTCAAATCTTTGTGAATTAATAAAATCAAGTCGGGGCGCCGCGAGTACAACTCCGAAACATATCGTCAAAATTAGGCACAGGCAACGACACATTCTGACAAGCACTAAGCACACACTTGGAACAACAGTCTTGATCAGCGTCTACTCCTTGAATAATACAATAGAGGGTTCCCAAGCATTTATATGTGGCCTTATTTGAGTGCTAGCCTTGGTAGGCGTTCCTCAGTCCACCGAAAGCCTTCCGAAAATGAGTTTCCTTTAACGTTTCGCTTCGGCTAATTGAGAAAAGTTTCGCACGGTATTAAGTCCCATGTAGATTGTGTTGCTTAACTGATCTAGATGACGTATTCGGTAATTTTCTGACGTTATTATCGCAAGACAAGCATACATTAATTCTGAAAAATATAAAACAGTTATTTTTTGTTCGGTAAGTATAAAAGCAGTTTTCAAGGGTAATATTCAATCCTATTCACAAACGCGTAATCACTGGGATTTTACTACCAAGATTTATTGAATTGAAACAATATTTCAATACAATAAATCTCGAAATGAGTACAAGCACGTGTTACACATACGTAACATTATTACTTTTCAACAATAATGAAGACTTTCAACTATTTTACCAAAATAAATAATATAGGTATTTCACAGATGTCAAGCATGCAATAAAGTACCAGCAAATATACTGAGAAATCTATCCATCCATGATAAATCCATCATATACGTCAAAAATGGGAGTAACAAGATTCCACTGCCCTGTGCTGCAAGCGGTTACAAAACCTAAAAGATAGTATTATGGAAGCTGAATTAAACGTTTATTAAGTATGTTCGCTTTTTGACGATTTGTTATTATACACCAACGGATATACAACACCTGTAAAATTTTTCTTACTATCATATATCATAAAAAACCAGTAACTGAACTTATCCAAAATTTGAAAACACCACTAATATTTACATACCTCTTTATACAAATAAATAAAAACTAAGTTTGGACAACAATATTAATGGCACATACTGCTTGATAAAAGTGGATTCTATTTCAAATAATGCAAATCTTGTTTTGAACTACCAATCCTAATTTCTGCCAACACTATAAATGGCGTGTGTAAACTACACTATGCCTCTACGCCCCTGAGTGAGTTAGGAGGTGAACTAAAATAGTAGAGTCATCATCCATCACTCTGTATTTGGTAGCAAAATTAAAACATACGTGAGGTAACTAACACCAAGGTTACCATTCAATGAACGTATGCATTCTGAATAGCTCTATGGTAAATTGAGGATATTTTGAACTACATTTTTTTTAAATAATATGGTACTGTTTTCGGTGTCCTACTTGTCTGCTTCTTTCAAAAGAAGATGTTTTTCTTGAAAGTCATTTTAAATACTTAAAGTATTTTATGCGATACGTAAACTATTACTAATGGACTATTCATATTATTTTGATCAGAGGATATCTACAAAATGCAAACCATAACGAGAGCAATAAATTAAAATCCTACAATAAAGAAATTCAATACACATACACATTCAGGCTTCTAAACGTTTGAAAAAGGCAGTGATTTGCATTTTTATAGACAAGAACTAAAATAACAACAAAAAACAAACAACTTGGTCGATGAACATATTCTCCTGTAGATGGCAATGAGTCTTTTTGCAATATAAAGTCTATCAGCACATATTGGGGCATTTTAATACAAGTTATTTTTTAATGAAGTCATTTTTTATCACCTTACTGATTCATCTTTACAACTTCTGAAATCCGTAAATGTGTAAGATCCTAATTAGCGTGGGAACGGTAGCGGTGTCATAACATTCAGCACTACTTATTACGTGTGTACTAAGAGATAAGACAAAGTATACCTGACACTATTCAGGTCATTTTTTGCATACTCTCAGAGATTTAAATCACATGTTCGCACATACTTCTGTTCATTTTCACGTTTTTCACGCATTTTGTAAATGCATTTTATAGTTGCGAAAACTATGATCAAAAATACAAGGAGCATATTAAATTACAAAACCAGTTTTTTTTATTAATTTAATATTATAAATAAAAAAGAACTGATATTGTTAAACTGTCATTTATTTTGTTCTATACTTTAGTCATATGGTTTTTTGATTGATTGAATTGATTGCCCATGTTGACATTATAAGTAAATGCATAATGCCATAGTTAAGAGAAAAAATTGCAAGTACAGCAAATCCCAGTCCTTGGTAAGCTTCTAAGAAAGCAAACAATCATTAACCACTTGCAAACACTTGTGCAACTAAATGTACATACAACAGCGCAACTAATTGTCCACACCCAAACAAAGAGTGTCATACTATGACGAATTCTGTTGTCGTCTGTACAGCCAGCAACACAAGTAAATTAATATACTCCGATTTTATAGAGTGCCTGAACATTAAGGGACTTTTAAAAATTTACGATCTATTTAGATCAGATGGGCGGTTAAAATTATATTTCACATATTTTTGCCCTTTTACTGTGTAAGTTTCATAATTTAACTTCATAACATTAATAACAAGAACTTATCCAATTTATTTATTGAACTGGCAATTATCAATAAATATTTTCCTTATTGATCGCAAGGATAGCCGACTGGTTAATGCCACCACTTCAAACACACGCGTACATGTCGTCTACCGGGGTCGTCCGGGGTTAATCCCCGCGTAAGATAAGAAGCGTGATGTACTAATGTTCTGAGTCTGAAAGTTTTTTAGCGCATGAGACTTGGGTGTTTGTGTAAACTTCCTAAACACAAAGATTCAATATATTAAGAATGACTCATATTTAATGGGATTGCTCGACTTTTTTGGGTCCCAACCGGAGTCCTTAATCATGAGTTAGGATGACTGAACTAAATCTAACTAAACTTCATTGCAAAATCCTTTAAAAAATCAATTTATTGCTAACTGTACAAAACGATTCCGTTGAGTCGTCAAAACGTCGTCGCATTGCTTCCTGGTCGGAACAATGGGAGAGTTCTAACATAAAATCAAACCTTCGCATTTGTTTCGCCGTTCGATGAACAATAAAGAGGTTTGGTCATCAATAAGTATTGTATCTTTCACGGCTTTTTCTTGATAATGAACTTTATCTTCTTTATATTCTTCCTTCTCAGGGTACTAATTAAAAATGTTTTGTGTGATTGCATTGTTTGAGATACATTATAAGAGATAATTCAATATATTATTGAAGACAAATTATATTTAATTATATACTCTACTGCTGTTGTTATACAGTTCTAACAAGAGTTCCTTTATTGTCTGCAAATGCTTTTATTTCAAACGTATTCGCAGTTTTAGGGCAGCAAGTTGCAAGTATCGGATATAATTTCAGCCCATAATTTTAACACTGCCGGGAAAAATATTTTAACACAAAGAGAAGGAAAGAGTAAGTCATATTTGCCACTATTACAGTTTTAAAAGAACCTATAAGATTTAACATACAATCCACAAAATAAATGGAAAAAAAAACATGAAGATAAATAAAACAATTTGTTTTACTAAACGCCTATTAAAAGGATAAACGTCTGATCATCCGAAAGATAACAAAATGGCGAATTAGCATAATTCTCATTTGTTTTGTTCTCAACAAGATAAAAACAAAGGGCTAATGAAGTAATTAGTAAGACTTATTTCAACATCGTTGTGAAAATGCGAATAATGTGTAATTACATTTGGGTAAGGTTTTTCTAAAATATAGGAAAGAAAATGGAAGTGCTCATTGAAATTTAAATCTCTATTAGTCTTTAGAAGTCCCCCTTCACAATTGCAGAGTAGATCAATGTATCATGTAACAAGGTAGGTATGTCAAGGTTTTAATATTTCATGTACTTATAAAGAAAAGGCTTTATTAGGTATCTGTATCAGTATATGTATAGTATGAACACTCATTATGTTTTAAGAAAAAAAAACAATGGCAGTAAAAACGTGTACTTTGTACGTTAGGAGTTTGTTTCCTTTTAAAATCACTCCCGCTCTAAAAGCGAGTAAATAATTGTGTCCTGGGGGTCTCAAAAACAAGCATTCCGCGACATGGTTACCTTAACCACCCGGCTTATCTACAATTTCTCTTTATGATCACGTTGACAATCAACTCCTAACAGTGAGCACGTACCCGCAATGCCATTTCCATGTCTTTCTTTATGTTCCGTGGTTTATTCATGACCTTGACTGATCTTCCTTATGTGCATTAGAAACATTGACTTTAAGAATTTGGACTAAATTCTTATGTAAATAACCTCTTTGTTCTAAGTATAGGTTGGTCATAATACTGTAAAGAATTTTAAAAATTAACCGGTTGAGTTTTGTTTTTAAAATGTAAGTTTGTAAAGAATTAACGTGTAATGTGATGTTATTCTATTAATGATTAAAAATGAAATAAGAACGCAAGAACAGTTGCTTGTATTGATTATATTCATCATAATCATCATGAGACTTTTTTTCTATTATTTTTTTGTATTTGTAGTGAGATTTTACTTTTTTTGCAAGCCTATGTTGTTCCTCTCTTAGAGAAAGGCTCCAAGCCGATCATGATTCTACAGAAAAAGGCAAAGACTACGAAAAGAAAACTGCTGATATAGAAATGTTTTGTCATTTAATTGACACAATTGCAACATAACAAACAATTATAACACTAAGAAAACAGATACATCTAACAAATAACAACCTAGAAGTATACAATAAAACATTATACTGTATGTCAGGTACTTGTAGAAACAATAACAATTACAATAAATAAATGAAAGAGTTAACAATCAAAGTAACTGGAGATCGAATTTGATTGAACTCTTCCATAGTAACAATTTTTACAATCTCTCTAAATATATTCTTATATTTAAGCATTATAAGGAAATGCTGTAAACTAACGAAAATTGGCCTTGATTGATCTCAATCTATATTAACCGAAATTGATATTAGACTAAAAGAATTTTAATCGAAAAGTTGATATTAATCTTATCAGCAATTTTTATTTTTTTTTAAGCCTTGACAAAATATTTTTCTCTTTCTTAGTTTAAAAACTTTCTTATGTTTAAAATTTGCGCAGAAAAATATGATCTTGATCTGAAATATCTTTGTGACATGGACATTAGACTCTACTTATTTAAACTTTTCTCTTGCCCAAATGCCCAAAACCAGTTGAATACTATCGTACTTTGTCAATAGTTTTCATAAACCTCAAATACTTGTTGCAGTAGCTACCAATTGTTTTTGGCTTATGTTCCACACAACAATATTAACAAAAAACAATCAACCATCGTCTGTGTGGGAACTCACATTTTCGATTAAAATTCTTACAGCCTTTTACCATTCGGTATTGACTTAGTGGTGAAGATGAGCAGCTTCGTGAGCCGATATGGGTGCTGTCTTGTGTACAACCGCGTTGAAGCCGTTGTGCTTGTCAGCGGTGTAGTCGACTGTACGGATTGAGCCGTCGGGTTCAACCACCGTGTATTGACCTGGAGAGAGAAAAGTTATACGGATTATTTTACTTATAGTAGGAAAGTAATACGGTCTTCATTTGTTGTTACGGTTGCGAATTGCATCAAAAGATTACTCTTGTTATGTGTACCATATAGTAATTAAAATAATATATTTGAAACCTGCTGGTTGGTTTCATTTCAACAAATTAGATTTTTTAATTTGTCTATATAACAATCACAGTCAGAATCACAATGTAAAATGATTTTGTAGTATCATTGGTCAAAATATTTCCTCTAAAACCGGTAATCATTGTTTTGTCATTGGTCCTAAATAAGTCTACTAAATTTAAAAAATCTGACCAAAGTAGGTAATAATCAAGTCCAAAAGAGTCGATCACAAAGAAACATACAGGTGTAGCTAATAAAAACGTAGTAAAAAGTTCAAGTCATATTATTACATTGTTTAAGAAAAGTAGAGATCAGAAAGCCTACCAACTCGTAGTGCGGCACCTATTCTACAACCGCATCATTATTTAAGATTAGTTTAAGATGTGACGCTGGGTATATTTCTACAATCTGTTATAGGAAACCATTCAAACATTTAATATTTATTTCTCTCTATTTTCAAAATGTTTTGAAACTTCATATTATATTTGATTGTATTCAACAAAATTTAATTAAATAATGCCAAAATTTACTTGCCTTTGACGACATCGCCATCGCGGCTCTCATGGTGAGTCTTGATGTCACCGCTGTGGAAGTCGTTCACGCCGTATTTGAACACGTATTTCGGGTAGGCCTGGAAAATAAAGGACATTGTTTTTAATTTTAAATAACTACAAGTAATGGTTAACAATTAAAAAGGACAATAGTGTGTTAAAATAACAGTTGAATAGAACAGTTTGTGAAAAATGTGCCTCGTTTCATTTTTTTGTAGAAATATATTTTATCTTGGTTACCCTAAATACATTCTAAAAGCCTGTAAACCTGCTTCATTGGACAGTAATAAACGTCTTAAATGTGTAAAAATATGTATACGCATAAATATTACCATTAAAAGTATCTCAACCAATTTCTAACGCGTATCCCTATATCTAAACAATTGAAAAATAAAAATAATCGGGTCACTAAATTCCCTAAATTAACTGCGTATGTTGACTACTATGACATAACTAGTGCTAAGTATCACTTACATACTAATACAAAACTCGGAAGTGTTCATGGGAAGAACGTGCAGAGAAAACATACCCACGTGCGCTTGCGCAACGGTATTATAGCAAAACATTGGATCAAGTTGTAAACGAGGCACGATTTTAACGAATAATTTAAAAATAGTTTTGATAGCTCAATTGGGCTCGGAGTAAAAACTGTTGCTTTTCAATATTCAGTGCTAATAAATTTAAAGTCAAATATTGCAATTTTATGACCATTTTTTGTTCAAAACGGAAGGATTTATTTCAATTACTCGAGCATATATTATTATACTGTATTGACTATTTAATAATTTATGTCTCGTGCAAGTATTTCTTCCTAGTTTTTACACATTTTAAACGCTGAATACTAATAGAGAGTCTTACATAAAACTACTACTTTACACATGTCTATTATTCAATTTAATATTGGTATTCTAGTAGTGTAGTGAACAAAAAGGACTCTTTTACTTCAATTAATTAAGTAGTGCCTTCACAATCACACAAATTACACTATAATATTTCTTTTAACCCGTTATTCTTGTTAACAAGACACATTATTAACTTTTAACTTGGACACCCCATCATCTACCGGAACGTCACATGATAGGAAACATGATTTCTCAATTCCTGCTCTTTCAAAGATGTATACATGTCACATAATTATGTGAGTTCTTAGAATCAAGCAACGGCCATTGTTGCTAAAAGAAATTCAGTCATTCAATCATTAGGGAAAAGGAAGTATGAAATCAATTAGGCGTTGTTTACGATCTGTTTTTGCGATAATAATTTTATTTGCGTAAGTGAAGTGTTGAGCATGATTAGTTAACGCATAATAACGTCAAGTGTGTTCACATCTATATCATTTAATGTGCGTTATTTTCTATGTAACAGTATGATTTCCCGTATAACAACATTTTATTGAATGTTTTATGGTTATTACATAAATATAATTTTTTTTTTTTATTGTAGCTGTTAATTAAAAAAATCTTAGTATAAGAGCATTCTATTTAAACTAAATAACTATATAGGCACCAGAGTGAGAAAGGAAAGCTTAGAAACCTGTCGTGCGTTCAATACGAAACATGACCCATGTGTGGAGTATCCAGTTACTTTAATGACAAGTTCAACACTTATTCAGGAAGTTCAAACTTGGTGATGTACGAGCACTAAGAACCAGTGATAGCCTAGTGGTATGACTGTGCATCTGCCAAGTCAAAGGTTGTAGCCTCGAATCTCCACACACACCTATTTTCATCTTTGAACTATCTGGTCACCACGTCAACCCACTACCGTTTTGTCATGATTGTTGAATTTTTGTGAACCCCCGCGACAGAAAGATTAAAGTCAATAGTGAACTAGACTTTTTATAAAAAATACTACGTATACATCTGAATATTGTCTCTAAAAACATTCGACAGAAGCAGAGATGCTCGTGCAAACTTATAAACATTCAAATGAAAAGTTATGGTGTCGCAGTTTTATGGTAGAGTGGCCATCCGAAAGTACAAATAAAAAAGACGATAGAATCAAACTAAAATACTTACAACACACACGATATTTCTCGTCTCGTCTTAATGAGTCTTAAATAATAGAGTTGTAAGTCGATTATGTTTTCATCGATTGATTACTACTCATAACTAGACATGCAATAAAGTTTCATAACAAGCATTATTTAAGAGTTTTTTATTTATTTACTTTGTTGTTTGTTTTGCTGTTGCGTTGGACAATTAAATTGTTACTAAGACGTAATACGTTGCATGTGCTATTGTTACTTGTTCTCTTTAACCTTCATTGTTTCGGTGCTACATTTGTTTTTAATAATAGGTACAAAATACTGCTACTTTTAATTAAAATTGTATTCACATGTACAGTCTTATCCAAGACGAAGAACACTGAAGCTGGATCATTATTTGTAGATTTAAAAAATGATTTATTTTATTCTGTGCGTCAAATATCAAGATGCCCGCCGTGGGTTATAGAATCATCTTAACCAACGTAACTGTTTTGCTAATTATTTTGAGTCATTAAGATCCTTCAAACCAGACATCCAAAATACCGAATATCTACCCATTGCACTGTAGACAACAATGAACCTGGATGCATTTGGTCGGCTAGTATAATTATGTTGATTGTGATTGTAAATGTTTAGATTTATAATCCATTTAGTTCAACGGCCTAAACAGTTTATTTAATCATGTAAATTGGAAAATTTAAACTTACGTAATAATCAACGTGTTCATCTTCGGATATGTGATGATGTTCATAAGCGTGTTTAGGCTCGGCGGCGTGTACGATGGTCGCTGCCGGCTGCAAGTCGTGAACCAGTCTTACTGGACGCACGTTGTAGTACATACGGCCGTGTGTGCACGCCACTATAGCTAGAGCTACGATCACCAACTGGAATTAAGGGGGTTTTGAGATTATTCATCTGTATAAGTTTTGAAGCACAGGTCTAGGCTAGTTAAGGCTAAAGTCTACTACATTTATTTATTAAATTAAAATCTGTAGCATGTTAATGAGGAAAATGAGGGTCCTTTTTTCATATTTTTTTTTGCTTCTACTTCATGTTACACATGGGATCTTACGAGCGTGTTTAAAAATATCTAATAATATTGGCAGTTAAAAAAGCGTGAATATTTGACAGCGTAGAGCAGTTTCTCTCTTCCGTAACTTTATGAATATTACTTCAAAAGATAGTGGGAGGCCCCTAAAAACGATTCTCTATGTGGATCAAGGATTAAAAGAACAGTCAAAAAAACTATGGTGTTAAACTATGTATAATAAAATTACAGAGCTAAATTCTTAATTATTTTTAGTGAAGTTTATAGCGCCGTTTCTTTTTTTTAACTGCAGCACTCACGAAGGCGGAAAAAAGCAAGCAATAGGGAGTGAAATCAATTTTTTTTCATCTCAACTTCCAAATTTTTTTACTTATTTTGAATAAACTAATTAGAATAATCGCTTGCCTCAAATAGTGCGACGAAGAAATGTTATTCAACGCAGAAGTAATTTTAAATATTTACACGATGTTTTAAAAAGATATTCATAATGTGTAGACATTCAGTCACAAGTAAATTCCTTCCTTAAAGATATAAATCACTGCTAAGTACTAATTAAATTATCTTAATTGCACTTTTGCGTCAACATAATTGCGAAATTAAAAAAAAACACACAGCTATTCTATACCTTAATGACTTTTTGTTTTTTAATGTTACCACCAAACCACATATTATAATCATGGTTTTATATGTCCAATTGTGTAATGATAATTGTCCGAAAATAAAGCCTTTACTTGAAAATTAAAACTATTAACAGTTTTATTTCTTTTTGGGATTTAGTTGGCTTGGTTAGTTTTTGTGAACTCAAGTAATTATCTCTGGATGTTCTTCAATCGTTTGGTAATCGATGTTGGATTTTCATTTTGACTTTCGCTTTCATATTATTGCCGATGGCGCCAGTAGCTGAAGGTACCGACTGCGAGTAATGGAACTATCAACTTATCTCACTTATCTTCAATAGTGTTCAACTCCAAAAAACTCATGCCAAAATTCATGAAAACTGATGTTAAACCCTGTCAGCCAATTGTCAAAGACATCTAGGTTCGTTCTAAGTTTAAAGAAAAAACGATTGAATCACATTACTGGAACATAATCAAAAGCCATTACATAAGAAGACGTAAACAATAAAAGTACAAGTTATTTTTTTAAACTGAACTTTTCTGAACTCAGACATTGTCTGATGAATGACGTTTCCATGTCAACAATGGGTGTTTTTTTTTAATTTTCTCGCATACGCTTTCAAGATTCCATTGATAATTACTAAGAATGTGTTTTTGCGGTATGTTCTCGCCTTTACTCCGTACTCGGTTTGTTTTCACTTGCTATAGTTATAATGACCTCGTGTTATGTTTTTGTTCTATTACATTGTAAAAAGGAGTTGCCGTGATAATTTTGAGTCCATTCTTTTGATTCGATTTGTGTATGGCTTTATGACGGTTTTAGCAATGCACATCGCATTTTTTTAATCGATATTTTTCTTTGCACCTAACTTGTTCTAAATTTTATATAATTTTGATTAGCCGTCATTTCAAATCCCTGCCATTCTTGAATTGCAAAATGTTTTGTTGAAGTGCTTCAATTCTATTTGGAGTGTTAAGATACGTCAAAACTTAAAATAGTTAGTTAGTTTACATAGCGACTGTATTATTGTTGTGTAATGTTGAAAAAAAGCATGAAATTTTGAATGTCTTACAGAAAACAGGTGCTTCTAAAATTGTTTTTAAAGTTCTGTTTTTTTTTTCAGAAATTCCCTTTTAGGTGTATATTTTTTTCTTGTCAGGATTTAATATGTGTGATTTAACAGTTATTAATAATAATAATATAATAATTTATCATAAAAAGTAGGAATTAATGAAATTAATCGTCTTACCTTAAAGGCCATTTTCAAAATATTTGAAATGAGAACACAGATTCTAACTAAGACACCAGCACACGATCACTCGATTCTTAATCGATTTAGTTTCAAAAAATCGAATGATACACTCGTTTCGAAGGCTGAGTATCGAATGTAGCGAGTGAAACTCCACAGAGGATTTATATGTGGGTACCTAGGGTGGTGGTTGGCGGCCTGCCGGGGCACTAATGTAAAACATATGATTTTAGTACAGTCTAGACCAATGCAGTAATGTGACATCATGTATCAACGACCATTGTTGACCATGTTTATTAGAGTAAGGTTCGTTTTTCGTTTCATTTTTATCAGTGATGTGACGTGTACTGTACAAGTAAAGACGCGACTTCGTCCTCGAAGAATTTTTGGAAATAATATATGTAATTAAGACACACAATAGATTAGTATGCACAATCGCACCGGCAAAAATACAGCAAAGAGTTAAGACAGTCAATAACTTAGAAATAAATGTTTTCCCTTTAGAATTGTTTTTTGCTTGGACTGTTGCGTAGACTATGTATTTTTTGAAAATATATTTTTTTGACCATATTTCAATTTTCTATAATTTTAATATATGTATAGATTCTCATTTTTTTGTCGGTTATTGAATTTGCCTAAAGCTAGAAAACAGTCAAATAAAACGATTTGACCAAACTTTTCCTTTCGGGCTCTCCTGGCTCGCTTTTTAGATCATCTTCTAACTCCAATAGTTACGCGAACCATTTAAAACGAAGTTACATAGTGTTTCTGCTAACCTGTTTACAATCTCATAAGTTATCTCCAGCAAATTATGATCGATACAAGTCATCCTTACGTTTTCGCTATCGAGTGCAACCAGTAGGAGTTATATCATACTGGTAAGACTATCAATTACTATTAATATTCTTATTACATTCAACTACGTCTAGTGGTTATCAACACTGCAGTGAACAGACGCTATGAGCTCACTCAGCCGTAAAAACATTAATTATATTCGAATCGATCTACGTCGAATCGACTTTAGACTTTCATCTCGCTTGTTCACCATACGTAAGAGGAAGACAGATATGTTTTTGATGTCGATATCGATAGGGTATTGAATAACGTTAGACGTTTGCTACACTTACGTCAGTTTACATACGAAAATATAACCGCAGATGCTTGGTATGCAAGAAAGCTTCCTGATGTGTGGAAACTCTGATCTGAGGGAAACAAAAGAGTGTATTAGCCTGATATGGTAATATGCAGTGAGAGCATTCTCATAGTATCATCGGGCTTGATACTTGCTACTCAAAGGGGCCTCTGTACACAAGGAGCAAAAGATGCATGGGTAGGTTTTTTGGCGGGAGGAGCAGAAAAATAGGAGCCAATCATTTCTTATTCCACGTATTTTTTATAATAAAAGTTAAATCGTCTTAAATATTTTCAAAAACCATTCTTCATGGCATCGAAAGCAGGGTTGGTAAGTGAGTGAAAATGTGAATGAAGATTTCGGGTAATTCCAACATCAATGTTTAAAAAACTTATTTAATTAGTAGTAGTATTCATTGTACTATAATTTTTTAAGATCAATATGCCAGGCCTCCATGATATATAAATCCAAATTACATGATTTCTAAATTTAGTCAAGTCTTAAACATCAAATTTTACCAAGGTTTTGTGAAGCTCAATTTAGATCATCTCGTTGCTGTTAAATTTATCTTATTAAAACGAAAATCACCGCCAGCGCCAGTGCAAGATTTACTATGAACGTCAATTAGTTCTTCCTATAAGACATTTTTATTGTAATTTGTACAAATGTCTTTAGAAAATTGAAACTGAAATTATGATGCATACCATTTTTCAGCCATTGAAACAAGCTGACATATATTATATGTCAGAATTCTCAACTCAACGCAGCAGTTTATAAAAAATAAATATTTTTAAAACTGTTTTTGATGCCAACGTCACAAACTCACATTACGCAAGTAGAGCACGATTGCTAGCCCACTTTCCGTACTCCATCTAATTATGTGACAATGGTAATGCACCGTTGTGGTCGTTATGTGTCCAGAAAATAAGATTATGATGACGTAACACTATTATGTTGAGATTGTGATATAAATAATCTCGTAGGTATCAATTGGTCACGCCGTATTGAACCTGTGTAGGAAGACTTGTACCTATTTTGAAATGTGTTCTGTGGCATTTTGAAAATTTGGCATAATTTTGGTTTTGATGAGGAAATATAATGGAATTTTTTGAAATGTTTTAGTATTTTCTTTTTTCATAGGCAAATAAATACATTTACAAACTTAGAAACGTAATGCCTTTTTAATTTATTTAAACCTGTCGCCGTTCCATGTTATAATTAGTCACGTTTTTTTTATTCTTTTGTTGTTTCATCGCAGGCGTTTTTAGTAAAAGGTTATTTTTTAACCATGCAGGGCACAATAAAATACACGTTATTATGTGCAAATTTTTAAACTTTCTAAACGCCACAACCTCTTTTTTAAATGAACACCTAATTATATCGGCTTGTGACTAAACATGCGAGTAACACGTCACTCATCACAAATCAAGTTTATCGTAAAAACTAGACGTCTAAATATAGAGAATTGGGTTACAAAAACGTTACGCTTTTCTTTGTTGTATTCTACTAGAAAAAGTACCGCTTAATGACTAAATGCAATGCATTACGAGAACTAAGTTATTGGTTATGCGGCCAGTTATACAACCTCATTGGGTGTAAGAATCAGAGCTCTGTATAAGATAATAAATATGATTTGTTTTGCTCTTGTAACGCAAATCTATTGTCTGTTCTTTTTTTTTATATTTATCATTACATTCTAAAATCCTCAATGAGTGATATTTTCTTATCCATTGTGCTTCTTACAGAGCGGTGGTCTTCATATATTAGCTAATCAAGCAGATGTTTCACGACCCACGAAAACACGCCACTTTTCAATCAGTATGGTTCGTCCGTCGCATGGAACATCGATTTCCATGTGGTCATATGAGGACCATCTTTCATTGAACGATGAGCAATATGAACCAAGAAAAATAATTATCATTTTCACAAACGGCAAAGCCAAGGCTAACATCTGAAACGGTGAGGGGATGAATTGTACGCATACCGCGAGACAGCAGGGCAGCGGTATAGGAAATTTTAAGGTGGATTTTTGCCAGTAGTTTGCCCTAATTGGGAATTAGCAATGTGAAAACTAAACTATTTCAGCATAATTGGAATATTTTATAATAAATAAAATATTGATTGTCGAAGTAAAACCTAGTTTTTCATAGTGTATGTTGTAATTGTTTCTCTAATATAATTACCGCGTTGTTTCAATTTAAGTAAAAGATCTGCCAACTCCTATTAAAATAACCCTTGCGATTGTTAAAGCTAGACAGCGCGCAGCGCTCTTCGTATAGTAGAGCGGACCTTAACCTTAATCAAGTTTATTTAATACTGTTTTAAAGAATTCATTACTCAACTATATATAAATGTTCTCGTGTTATGTTCTAACTATATGTAATTCTAATTTATTATTTTACTAAAGTATTCTGACGGGCGATAGAAAGTCAAACAATAACAAACCGCTCAGGGAGTTTCCTGTCTTTCTGCCAATTATATTAAACTATTTAAGTGTAAAGAGTTGTTAAAATGTCGTAGGCAGACATACCGAAATGTCGTTATATAAAGGAAGTTCTGATAGTGACATATTACTTGTTTTATGTTTTATATGTGCAATTTTTTCAATAATGGCACGTTAAATTTTGGGTCCTGACTGGTATTCATACGGTTGTTTGACGGTCGTTACAGGTAGTCAAAACTGGAAAGTCTGAAAACCAGTCTAAGTAAGGGGTATCAGGTTACCCGGAAACTGGGTCGTTAAAGTCAGACAGGCAGTCGCTCTTTTAAAATACTAGTACTTGGCTGAATCTGGTCAGACTGGAAGCCTACCCTATTATGGCTAGGAAAAGGCTAGGCCGATGATGATGATATAATGTGTGAAAGAAAATAGGTCACGCACGCTTCAAACTCTACTTTTCATTACTTGTTGTTAAAGCGTCATCATCTCTGAAAAATGTTACTAACTATCACGGTTCATTGCATACAGTCTAATGACAGACCGACAGAGAGACTAGCCTTAGTCCAAACCTAAATCGATTTTATCTGTCTTATCCTTTTGGGTACAGAAATTAAAAAAAAAAATGCTAAGCCTAACTTATTCAAAGGAATATTACGACCTGTCAATTATTTGCATAAAAAATACACGAACCTAAGCGTGTAATAGATCGCTACGTTCATACTCTTTCGTCTATAAAATTCTAATCACAATCCAAAGACACAACCACTCTGTCACAAATTGTCATTAAACAATTTTAGAACAATTTATTAAGCATTATTGAACCAATTGTCCAAGCTACAATGTTCAAAAAGGTAACGTAATCCTAATCCTTACTAATCAGATATCTCACCTATTAGTATTCGTTCTGCATTTGTTATTTCGTCATATACTCCGGATGCAAGTGTTACACGGGTATACTATTAAGAGAAATGAACGCAACACTTTCGCTACGTTTCAATATGTTCCAATGATCACGGCATAAGAACTAAGGCAGTTTTATTAGCATAGGTTGGCACAGAATAAAGATACGCTGTTATGTGTAGTCTTGATCATGTCTAGGCGTAAGCTAATAAAAGTGCACCCACTAACTGAGCGACTTCATAGGGAGCGGCTCTCAGGACTTCCGCAGAATTGTACTAGGTATACGTAGGCATATTATAAAAGTGCTATAGCTTTGGGGAGATTTTGTTATATAATAAAAAAATTGAATCGCCTTTATAGAGCACTAATAGATTTTGATTTTCAAAAACTGAAGCTGCAATAGAAATACTACATTTTTATTGAATTGCCATGTTTCCATTCATAACAAATGAATAGTGGTTTAGAATTTCTTAGTGTTTCCAAACTCACTTCCTGAGTCTTAGCAGCAAGAATGTGAAATAATGTTCAATGTTATTGCTCCGTTTGCCTCATCTGTAGTTATAACGCGTCGCATCTAGTCTGAGTGGGCCTCAATTACAAAAGTACAGCATACCAAGTAAGCTTATATAATTTAAAATAGAGCGCTTACGGTACCTTTTAGTGTCAGATGGAAAACTGGTGTTAATAGCAAAATGAGAAATAAAACGTGGAATCAATTCAAAATTAGGATGGCCGATACTTACATACGCAAATCTTCAGCTCTATCTATATCGTTAATTTGCTAATACTCTTCCAAAATATACAGTATCATTGGTTCAAGAAATTAGAATAACACTTTATCAATTTATGTTTTTTTAGGTTCACATACAAAACCCACATGACGCAACGTGTACGGAGAAAACACATTACATCGAATGCACGGAATGCAGAACCAGAGCGAAGTCAGTTATCTACATTTGCGCATCAGGTCATGTGATAAGCAAAACCTGTCAGGACGATAGTGAGTAACAGTTACATATCTGAATTCTTTTTTTAAAGCTTTATAAAATAAAATTCTAACTGTAAGTTGTTTAAATCTACAAAAAATAACTTAGGGGAGCTATAATCCTGTTAAAGAAAACACTAAGAGTTAATTGGGTTTTAATGGGTACCATTTCCTTCCATAGCAAGGGGAGGACAAGAAAGAAATAGCTACGACGAGATATGGTTGGAGGGTGTTTATTTGGTTGCCGATGATAACAAATATTCTTTTTTTTTGATGTTGCAGTAGACGGGAATGAAGGTGGCGATAATATACCTGAAAGGGACTACGGTCCTAATAATCCTATTCGTGAACCTAAATCGTTTGAGACGATCAAAACAGAGGACTTGGCTAGCGGTGATCACGATGCAGTAGTTATAAGTAAGCTACTATTTTATTCGGATTTTTTATCCGGACTTCAAAACATTGAAAAAATGTGATATGATGAAACTTTTTATTTGCCCACAGAATCGAATAGTGAGGGCAACAAAAATGCAAAGAATATTGTCGGAAAGGTATTTTTTGCGTACTATTTTAATCATTCAAAAGTACCTACAGTTTCAGCTGATAAATAGATTATTTTCCCAGGTTACCGGTTCAAAGAGTAATCCTGAAACAACAATCGAATATAAAAATGAAAATTTCCTGGAGAGCAAATCCAGTGAGACTTTAACCGTAGAGACTTGCAAAAATATTGCAACAAAAGAAGAACTGTCTAAATTCAAAGTTGTACTAAGGTACGTTGTACTTAAGCGATTATAGACTTTTTCTGAAAAACAAAAATTTACCGAAAACTACTTTAAAGATTAGGATAGAAGCTTATGACCAAACGATTTCGTAAAATTAATACAAATTCAGGAAGCGACGCTACGCGCAAGTTACTTAAAAAAGAAATTACGATAATTTAATCAAATTAATGTTTACAGGACAAAAGCAGAAATACGTATTTGTTATTACACATTAAACTACAAGAGGGCCTCATATGATCATATAAAAAAATTACATCATCCCAAATGCAAATCCAAAAATGTTTTAATAAATATATTAACTCTTGCAGACCGGTAATATGTCCCGTATCAAACTGTTCCAAAATGGTGACAATCAATACGATCACGCTACATTTCCATTTTGACCACTCCAAGGTGCCAAGAATAGTTAGTTATGGATGAAAATGAACCCCAAGAAGTTTTATTAAAGCCCGGTAGCGTCACAACTGAAATACAATGTATAGCTACTTATTTTATCAAAAATGACAGGTAAACTGAGACTTCTCAATTTAAAAGTGTTATTTTAAGTGATGAAACTAATAGGAGCGGATATTTTCAGTGCATCTAAAGAAGATAAGTTATTACTTCTTATGGCAGTAAAATTGCAGACGACGCCCTCAAAATTACCAAGCATAAAATATGTCTCTTCACGAATATTCACAAGAAGCATTCACACACAAACTGAAAAGCAGCAAAAGAATAATAACGTGGACAAAGTGGTAAATATTACTACGATACAATTAAAACTTATTGCTACATCTTTAAAGATGATTTTACCTACTTTCAGGTGAATGCTGAATGTTTGAGTAAAGCTAACAGTCAGAAATCTTGTAAAAGTAAGGCGATATGTGATGATGATGAGGACATTTTATTGCTATGGTTATGCAAGTTAGACGATGAAGAAAATGTGTACAGTGTAAGTATTATACTACCAGAAATAGGTATAGCCCCATAGATTCTTCGCAAGAAGAAACTTTCATTCGAATACCTAGACAAAAATTAGCTTTCATTACATCCAAGTAATCATACTATTTTTAGCATAGAAAATAATTATATCATTTGAATCTCCAGATAACTGTGATGGGACAAAATCCAAAGCGAGGCTACAGTTACATAGGCAACGCGACCCACATTAGAGAAAAGCAAGACCCATCATCTCTTCATGACAAATCTGAGTGTCTCATAGTGAAGAGATCAGCTATTAGTAGTCTTTGTAAAGTCAGTAACCAGATTCCAGTTATTGTAAGAATCGTAAATTGATAAATAAAATACATGTAAACCATAAACACGTTTTATTTGTAACAATAAGTACATTATTTTGTTAAAATTGCTCACAAAACTTATCAGTTTCATAATTGTTGACTACATTGCGAATTTTCCTTTTTTCTTTATCGATGTACACTCGGACCTTGTCTTTGCCGCATTTTTTCGCTCCCTTAAGTTCATTTTGATAATAAATCTCATAATCAGGGTTGGGTTTCTCGATTTTATATCGATTTATTTTACCCATCTCCTTGTTTAAGAAATCGAATGGGTCGCTGTTTTTATTATTGTATTTGAACACTGTGGTAGGAGCATTGTTATTTAGGAGCTCAGTAGCACCCTTAGCTTCAGGCTCTGCGCTCTTAAAGTCATATTTGTTCTGCATATTCTGAATGGTATTTGCAATGTTTTGATTAGCTTGGACAGGGGCTGCCAAAGGCTCACCGGTAGAGTCCACTACTTTGACACTCTTTAATTCAACCCTGTAATATACCCAACGAATACAGTTAGGTTAGATAAAATATCACTATATTATTATGATTAACTTTCTAATTCCTGTTGATACATTGTTAATAGTATCTAAAACTGTAATTGGGTTACCTATATAACTAAGCTACTTAAAATTCATCTCATATCAAACTGATCACCTGGTTTTCTATTTGAATTTACAAATACTAAAATTTACAAAACTATGTTTTACCCGTAACTCGAGTCATCCGCGTAATACTTGACTTGTATGGGATTCCCTTCATTATCCATGTATGTGTATTTCCCAACCACAGTTCCATTGGGAAAGTGTTTTTCATCCCTTAATTCTGGTTGAGTGTCTAAATCAGATTTTCCTGTAGGATAACCTAGAAAGCAAAGAAAATGTCTATGACCACTTGCTTATTTTAGTTTGGACCAAATACAATTCTTTATATGAGTACAATACTATATTCTTTGTCGACAGTATCTGACGACTTGGTCCTTATATGATGATTTTCTATACTCCATTTATTTTAAAACTTACATTTTACAGTTGTAAACAAGACCAAAGGAAACACACATAAATTGAACAAATGCTCTTTATTCGACTTGATGCACTTCATTGCAGTAAAATATCAAAAACAATTCACACTTAGAAATGTTTCATTCTGTCTCACAATTCCTTGACAGTGTCACTTAGTTTTATTCTTCTGATTTCTTTTAGCATTTTATCTGTTATAACCTTTTTAGTATAAATAGTTAATAGAAATGATGATGACGAGTTTTTTTTGCCCAATATGGCCAACTTCATTTTCAATATGAAGTAATGCGATGAGCTTACAACTAAATAATATGCATTATTTAGTGCAAACAATTTACTCTTCTGAAGTTAGACGCGAAAAAAAGAAATATATGGACAAAATAACTAATTCTAAACAAAATGGAAAAGAAGTTGTGGCAGATGATAATAATGATAATGAAGAAGATTTAGATAAGATGAGATTTGATAAATAGTTGACAGAACATAGTTTTAAATATGAAATAAATAATTTAAAGCTAAAGTGAAAATGATGAATAAATGCTTAACGACTCAGAGAGTTCACCCATTGTTTTCAAATGAGATTGTTTTTAGCAAATATTGTGCCAAGCTGTGCAACAAAGTTGTTGATAACTTTGTTCTTGTAAGGTTTTGGAGGTCTTGTCCAAGTGATGGATGACTCAGTAGCTTCGGTCCCAGAATGAGGTAAGACATAGGGTTGATTCCTTTGTAAGTCTGGGAATACCCTGCAAGAAATGAGATAATGTATTTTAAATAAGGAAATTCATTTAAAGTAAAGATACTTCTTTGCGGGTCAGTACGGCAGCGCCTTGAAAAACCCAATAGCAATAAGTACTGATCGCGAATGTATAGTTGGTTTAAAGGCGGTATAATTATGCTGTATTAATATCTTTCAAAATAAAGTATATTATAAAGTATGTGTTATAAGTTGTTAAGGGTTAAGGTATGTTCAATATTTTTAGCGTAAATCTGCAATTGCTTTACTGCATTTGCCAGCCAATGACTGGTCACCAGCAAAAAGGAATGTAGAAGAGCTACGGTGTATTAAACCGATCCTCCTAAAAGCAGAATTCTATTGATAATGAATTTTCCAATGACCAAAGTAGACACGCCTAGTCATCAGTTATAATGGGCTGAAGATGAATATAAAACAAAAGAAAATATGCTTACCGGTAACCAAGTTTATCGGCAATATACCGAAACCTCCGTGGTACACCATTCGGGTCTACGTAACCATAGCCGCCAGTAACCGTGCCATTGGAGTAACGCTGCTCTGAGCGGTACTGAGTGTTCCCAGTTGCGACATCTGATACGTCGTAACCAAAGGAATATATTCCATGACCTGGAATATATAGAAATGTGATAGTATTGGTGTTCGTCTAAGACCAAAAGCTGTTTTTGTCTTTTCTTGGCAAAGCGATCTTTATTTTACCTTTCGGCCGATTTGGACTTTTTTAATTAGTCTACAATGCAGTCAGGCAGTTTTGGGATAGTAAAAGGACGAGCTGGATCTAACCAATGTAAACAACTATCACTTAAGTTGGATGCTTCCGAGGAAAACGATTGTCAATTTTGGAAACCGAAACAACTAATCGGCAATAAAGAGGAGTAGAAATTATATTTCTCCACTACAAGTGGGAAATTGAATTAGGAAAAGTATAATAAATCAGACGAAAGACATCAGCAACGGACTTTAAGACCATTTGCGAATCAACACGGATGTTTTGAGACACACGTTTATTCATTTCTTACCATCGTTGTTATTGTAATAATGATTCGGTTCATTCTCAGCGACTGTGAGCCTCTTCTGTCTGGGCGCCGACTGTACTGCGGCCAAGCAAGAGACCACTAAGAAAATCTGAAAAACAAAATAGCCTTTTATTACAATGTGCTAATTATTTTTGGAATACCCTCACTTGGTTGTGGAAGCTTGATGGCGCAATACATGCCGTCGACTGGTCTTGCATCTTCCTTCCTCACCCGCTATGATATTACCACTTATCATCGGCCTTACCCCATATTTCAACTTTAATCCACGATAGATCTATGAAAACTATTCAAATTGTGTTATGCTATGCCATGAAAATTATAACCAGCATTAATTATATAAGCGAGAGAGCGATACACTGTGTATTACGACCTCTCACTTCCACGCCGGCAACTGTTAAAGCTCATAGTACCTACAGACTGTATGGCGGCAAAATAATAAGCATTTATTTCACGACTCACGCGCACATTAGTGTACATTTATGTCAGTTTGAGTAATACCCGCCATTAGTTAAACGTCCGTATTATACGCATGCTCGCAAAAAAACTAATGTTTTAATTGCAGTTTTTTGTTCAGTTGCCTTAATTTATTGGGTATGTTTTAGGTATTCCCAAAGTATAGTAAAACAATATAAAAAGTAGTCGTAAATATCGATTATGTAAAGCTCAAAAAAGTGATTACATTAAACTCTTTTAAAATGTTTGGGACAAAATTGCTCCATCATCATGGATTACGTTAAGAGAATGCAGACATGTTTGAAAATGAATACTAAAAACAATTATTTAAACAATCATGCAAAACCTAAAGCTAAGTTTTAACGCAAATTTTTGGAGCTTTTAACACAGGCTAGCGTTTTGCATTAGAATATTAACAATTATTCCCTAGCTAAATACTTTGGCATTCCTATTAGGAATATCTCAAGAATAAACAAGGAAGAGTTATTTAAGTTTTTCACCTATTAGTTCTTAGTCACCAGTCCTTGCAATATAATAATATATTATCCTGTACTCATAGAAAAACTACTTTCTGATATTATTCTTAAAGCATACGAAACAAATTAACGTCATTGTTATTACATACATAAAAAATTTAACATGATTATTATTTCACTTTATTTGACTAAGATTAAATATTATCACACAATTCTCACCTTTAAAACACAGTCCATAGCGATTAAATTCCTTTAAAAAATAAATCTACAAATTAACACAAACTTCGGAAGTGTGCACAGTGTTGTGAGCTACGTCCACATGAATGAACATATTTATCCACCTCTCCTTTTAGTGTGTTTTCTTTAAAAAAACACCGGCCACGCACTTGTTCGTAAAATATGTGGGTGAAGGCAATTTCGCCCGTATTCTTCGAGTGATGTCATATTAGGTGATGGGTGATTCTCCGGAAAACAGAATCGGTCAAGTGCTGGTTGGACTCGCGATACTGAGGATTCTGGATAAATAGGCGGAAAAAGAACATTAGTAACATAAATTGGTCACCCATCAAATTTATGTTCGTACCAAGAGTTCATTTTGAAAAAGCGTCAACGGAAATACGTCACTTACAATAACTCGAGCTAATAAAATCATACCCTTACCAAATTATATATACTAACTGTAGTGGTTAAATGATTAAATTACTTTCTATTTATTATAATTATTGCTCATTTACTTTGGCTATATTCATTTACAGTTCAGTAAAAGCTTGCAGATAATGAATGATTAAATTAAATCCTCTACAGCATTAAAAATGTGCAGTCAATAAACTTTTTCTCCTTCAGAATCACCCTGAAACAGGATAGGAGCCTATATGGTATACTATCTCATAGCCGATAAAAGTCACGTAAATGAGAATCGAATGGGAAAAGTCGTGTTAATCAATTATACAGAAGCTCTATATAGGATGATAGCTATTGTAAAATCAATTTGATGTTTATTAGAAATGTGCATACAAGGATAGACAGATAGTTAACGTCGATTATACTGGCTAAATTGATTCATTATAAATCTTTAAGATTATTTATGTTTTGTAAATTAAAAGCGCAGGTTTAAATTGATGTAGTCGTAAATTGTATTAATGTATGCGTATGACATTTAAATGATTCTATTATTAGTTTATATTTATGATTTTTTTTATTAAAGTTTATTAACCTGTATAAACAAGGCAGCCTTGATAATAAACACTGATTTTAGGTTTCAAGCATTACTTTGAGAACCAAATTTACATTGTACATCGACAAATCCAATACTTTTACAACCTTTAAATTTCAATATCAATTTATGTCTTAGTAAAATTGTTCACAAGAACATAATTTTATTTAACGGTTCTTTCATTGTTCTGCAGTTAGAATGACCATCTTAAACATTTTTGATACGACAGTAAAATGACAATTCTGTCTTATAGTCAAGATACCGTAAAATGTCTGTTTTGGTATATTCCTTCTATGGAAGCGCCTACACAAAAATGCTTTGAAAACAATATATTTATTTATGAGAATAACATTATCGACAGCAATTCAAAATGTTATTTGATTGCTTTTATGACTCAAATCATGAGATTGTAAAACTGTTAAAAGAATTGTTTTTGTTATTTCTTCGCTTCAATTAACTCTGGCTTTTTGTTTTTCATTATTTGGCTTAACAGCCTTACAGATAACAATTCTTCCTGAACTATCATGCAGTCTTTGTCATCGCTGAGAGAAATTTATATTAGATATTCTAGATCGAGATTCAGAACTGTCGTTTCCTAAATAAGAATATTTATATTATTTTAAATACTCATACTCATAATAATTATATATTGAAAAATATTTCAAATCTAAACTAACCAACCTTAATTAGTTGTAGTTTAACTTATTTCTTATCATATAGGATACCCACTAAGCTATTAATTTGGGGCATTTAAACTCATGTATTTAAGTTCATACTTCGCGAATTATTTTACATTAATTCAAATCATCAAATGTCTCAGTCAGGTTAGATAGAGCCGGCGACATCTTTGCTAATGAAGTGATTAACTGATCTTTCCAAAAAAGGAAACATAAAACCAACAAGAATAATTATAAATTCAAACTAATAGATATGGTTAAAAAAAACTTGTTTTGTAGTAAACGACCAAATAAATTATATTATTGCTTCATAAATTAACTTACAACTAAATAAAGTCAACATAGGTTATCGAACTGCGTTCATCCTGATTGATCTTTTAAATTATATCATTACCTAACTTGGAGATTTACGATAATATTTTATAATGATGAGAAGTTTTAGGCGGATAAACAGTAATTCTCGCCATACATTTTGGGTTTGTTGATTAAAAAAGTTATCAAAAATAATAATTCTTTATAAATAAAGGAACAACATCCTTCAAAATAATGTAACAAAAATTCTAAGACTTTTATATTCTCATTATAATTTTAGCATGAAGAAGATGTACCTACTATTCTGGACCAAGAACTCTTCTAAAGATTTTCACATCGATCTGTTTGCGCTATCTCCACCACCATTTACCTCTTTGTAGCAATGTTGCATTCAAGATAACAACCTCAGAGTCCCGGGATCCACCTCGGAAGCCTGCCCAAGCTGCCTTTCAGGGTGAAAACCACCTTTTAACAAAACCTTCGTGCAGCGTTAATTTCCTATTTGTGTATTGAACTAAAATTTTGGCTTTTGATGTTCGAAACGGACCCAAGTGTTACATCGCCATTCGTTTTTCTTTAAGAACATCCTGATCCTAATCAATCCTGATCCTAATCATCGTTTCATCATCTTTTAAAGATCAATACGCTGATCGTTTCGACAACATTTTTCTCCTCTAAATTGACTAACGGGATTATATTGTACTTGTAAGAAACCATATTAATTACACCATCATTTAATAGGCCTACGGTGGTGTTGTGCGTCATATGAAAGTTAATGGGCTATTTGTCACTTCAGGTATTAAGGTAGTTTGAAAAAATATGTGATTCATCTGGTCTAAGGTTTTGGGTACTTGGATTTTGTATTGACGCAAAAGTTTTGGTAGCTCTGTGGGCAGTCTATGCTTAATTTAGGCCTTTACATAATTAAGTGTCAATTGAAAGGGATCGATTCCTAACAATCACAACTTTTTTTTGATAGCTGACTTCTAATTTGTTTTAATTTATTCATTATCCATAGAAGACATGCCTTACTGATAAATGAATGATAGGGCAAATGTATAAAACAACACATTGATAAAAATAATTATATTTATACAGCGATCTATTTAAGTAATAGTTACAAAATTACACTTTATTAAACTGCAAAAACATTATCGACAGAATTTTAGTAAAACAAAAAAAACATTGTCAGAATATTGAGATCATGGCAAATGAAAGTGAATAAGTTTTCGATTCGTGATATCATTCTATTGTAACTTAAACACAATATAATGATCGGTACAAAATACCCTTTTATTCATTAATAAACTATTAGTGATCTCTTAACACGTAATATTAATGAAAATATAAAAAAAATATACAAATAGATAAATAATAATTGTACTTCAGATGCTTTAAACAATGGCAAGTTATTCACTAATGTGAACAAATATCCACAAACTCTTATATTCAAATCCACACAGTATTTATACGTAATCCATTAACATTCTTAGCGTTGAATGATTCCAGATTTGGTGTCCAGTCTCAGTTATAAAGTCATTCAGGGAAGTCGTTAATCAAGTCGCACCACTCTATCGTGGAATTAAATCAACGCTCAAATCTATCCCTTCACATTTAAACCCAACTTAAAATTAAAGTATATTTAGACCGTAATCTATAGAGTATTTGTTTCGTTATGATTAAAAGATTAATAGTCCGACGCAAGGACGACGATCAGCTAAATGACGTCTTTAGGATTTTCTGTGTCATTTTTTAATGAAATGTAGATTCAAATAGAACCATACGGAGCTAAGTGTCGCTCTTGCAAAGGGCTATAAGTCCGTGGTGGTTTAGTGTAAGTAGCCGCCGTAGGATGCCACAGCGATGGGGGCTGGAGCGTAGTGGGCTACTGGTGCTGCGTGCGCGACCGCTACTTGTTGCTGTAAAAAAAAAAAACATTTTATGGATTTAGTATGTGCGAAGTTTTGAAGTTTGTCAGTTTTACTTTCAAGTCCACAGCCATAGAAAGAAAAGCCATAGAAGAAAAGCGCTGATGGGCCCAAAGTACTGCATAGAGAAAACTGGTGGCTAGTTCGAATTCTAACTGCGGAACTTAGTTTTTGTTGAGGTAAAAGGGTTGTAGATTGTAACGGCACTGATTACTATTTAATCGTTTGAAAAAGTGAAAATGGATCAATAAAATACTTTATTGTTGAAAGGACCAACAATGTTCATCATATAGTTACTCCAGTTAGCCTATGGATATCTTCCAAAGGTGGTAGACGTAATCCTGAGACAATGGGAAACACAATAACATGATCGATGAAAACAAAATAAAAGTAAAAACCAGAACTATTTTTAACCTTGGGAAAAAGAACAGTGAATTCCCAAACTGTACTGAAGCAAAGAATTTCTAAGTGTTGAGTCAATAGTCAGTTCAATGCCATGATCACTCAACCGTGGTATTTCTTAGGTTTATGAGTTCCGAATATTTTCTTCTCGATACTTTTCGTCATAGGCCTTCAAAATATTATATCAAAGTACTTTCTATGTCCAAAAAAGAATCTTCGAAAATTTTCGCCCTAGTCATATGTTGTCTCATGAATGAGCAAACCATTCAAATATTTCTCGGGCATTTTTCTCGGAACTGCCAAAGGTTGTTATCTGAGTTATTTGTAGCAGTTTGACCAAGATCTATAAGTATCGATACCTTATAAGTACACGCCATTAGTGTTTGCGCAAGATTCGCAGTTGGCTCGCAATCGCAGAGAAATCGCGTTTAGTAATGCCCATGACAAGTTATCGGAGAAAAATCATACTTCTATAAACATGTTCAGTTACATCAAAGGATGCGGCATGCGGATGAACTGACTCATACAAACTCATCCTCACATGGATTCACGTTAACATGGCACCTATGTTATCCACATAAGGTTCTTTTTTGCTAATCACTGTAGCTCGAGAAGCGTGGTCCGCCAAACAACTCTTTTGGTTACATATGAGAAACCGCTACTATACCCTTATTTGGCAATAAGGCATCATGTATTTTTAAGCTAACATGATGTATTAAGCCAAATCAGGATTTTATTTTTAAATTCATTCCGCAAGAACTTATTTTCCGATTTCTGCTTGATATTTTTTAATAAATTATTTACGATTTTGCCTATTAGATACAATTCTCTATCGCTTCTCGAACTCTATCCAAAATTCTCGAATGACCTTGCAAAAAGAGTCTACAAAAAAAAGTCATATTATGTCTACATTTGGGGCGTACTCAATACCTTTACCGCTAGGTAAGGCTAAGGTCCGATTTAGCTTTACGTAGTAACTTGTATTAAATCATACCGGATGGACGGCGTGTCCGGTTTTGTGCACGACCGCGTTGAAGCCGGTGTGATCGTCTGCGGAGTACGCAACGGTCCGGGTTGAGCCGTCCGGTTCCACTAGAGAATAGCTTCCTGAAATTATAAAGACATATTTTAGTATAGTTAACAAGATTACACCGAAAAAGTACTTATTTCCTTTTATTCTTTATATCTGTAATCCTGATTCATAGCCCGTTACTGGCGTATACAAAACAAGTAGCCGAAAAAACCTTCTAATCTGGTTGATGGCTAAGGAACCACTAGGGCAAATATGCAAACGTGCTTGTGCTCGGCGCATTTACTATATTGGACGGGTAATTTTAAATCTAAAATGTATAGTAACGCTATGCTGAGCTAGAAGTGTTTATGACATTCAACAAATTACCTTTAACGACATCACCATCACGCTCTTCTTGTTGTGATTTAATGTCACCCGTGTGAGGGTCCTTCACGCCGTAGTTGAACGCGTACTTTGGATAGGCCTGGGAAAATATTATAGATTCCAAGAATTAATACTTTAAGTCCTGGAATTTTAATGGCGAGAGCATGTCAAGTCATCGACGACGACGATTCTAGCAACTTCAGTCGTTTACGAACCTCTGTGAATACTTGTATTTTGTACGGTAAGCAAACAGGTTAACAAAGAGATAGCTATTAAAAGCTGTCACGTAAGCCTGGCGCCAAAGCCCAGCTAATCTGTACACTGCCATAACTAGTCGTGTGGTTAATCTCCGTAATCTCTTACGATATCTACAAACTCAAGAGCGCGCATTGACTATTATGTAATTAGAAGTGTCAGTAAGCCATAAACAAATGTTAAACGGCAATCTGCTTTGTGAGTTTTTTTCATAATCAAATTTCTCTACCATGTATTTTTAATTGTGAATAATGTTCATATTACAATCGCGAAAGTTTATATGTATGGATGTTTGTTGATCTTTCACGCAAATACCGCAGGACCAATTTAGATGAAACTTGTTACACAAATAGTTTATAACCAGGATTAACAAATAGGATAGTTTTTGTCCCAATTTTATGTTCCCGTAAAATAATTTTCAAATTGCAGCGGGCGGGCCCGCGAGCAACAGCTAGTGCTGTCATCAAATATTGCTATCTCTGTATAAATGGTCAACTGGTACATTTACCAACTTTACCCGGTTAGCAAGTGTCAGACGTAATACTCGTACTACACTCCATAGTAACAAGTATGAGTAACTCTAAAACAAGTTCAACGTTTGCCTGCTCTACACAACCATTGTCATTAAAAGATAATAAAAGGTGTTCTATCCTCCAAAATACAAAAATATCGTAAGATCAAGAAATTTCTAACTTCTTAATCAGAATTTTAATTCTCACATTCTCACACTCCTTAAATATAATTTTAGTCTGACGGTTCGAAAGTGGCCCAAATATCAAATTAGGTATGGGATAAAATGAACCAATTTCAAAATATATAGTGTCAGTATTAGCGAATTATTATAATTATCAGTATTAAAAAATCATACTATGTTAGGATACTCGCACTTAATATTATAAGGATTGAGACCTACCTTATTAGCAACTGGAGTTTAATCGATATGTGTAACTTAAAGAGGTCTAATAATTACCAAATCTAAAGAAGTAATCACTGATGACAATACGCAAGTACTCACAATAGGCTCAGCATGTACAGCGTGGACTACCGGCGCAGCGTGTACGACGGGCGCTGCGTGCACTACAGGGGCATGGACGGCGATCGGCGCGTGCGCAAAACTGTAGCCGCCATATTCAACAGGTACTGCCACCGCAACAGCGGCGCTCACGCATGCTAGCACCAAAAATGTCTACAAAAACACAGAACAATAACAATTATATTTTTTTAATGAATGATTCTTCTCTGGGTGGATAGGACGACGGATAGCATAAAAGAAAAAAAATGCTGTGAGTCCATTTAAAATTCTATCTCTATTTAAAAATGTATGAAGCGATTTACATGTCCGAAATAAAATCATGTTATGCGATTTCGAATTTAATTTAACAAATACATAGTAAACTTAAAATGACTTAGCCAAAAAGTCCGGTATAATTTTAAGGTTACATCAAAATCCGTATCTTGTTTATTTCTTGCTGTGAAACTACTTTTACGGATTTTATCGCGGTTTAATTTTAGATTTTAGTTGCCGACTAACTATCTTAAATGAAACCGTGATAAAATCCGTAAAAGAAGTTTCATTTCAATGACTAATATTCGCGTAAACCTAAGAAACCACTTTGTCTATTTCTACTAAAATCCTAGTTAAAGATTTTTCTGATTAAGTAAATGTAGTTAAGTACTAACATGCAATGTATATGTTTAAAAGTTCTTATTAAAACCGCCGTACATGTCCGCGGACGTCGGATGTAGTAAAAACTATCTAGGATTCAATTTGATATATCGCCTTAAAAGAGGTTTTAATGTCGAGACCAACCTGTTTGGTTGTGGACGTGATTTATATCGTTAGACTGTTTCCGTGTTTAGGATCTGGGAGGCTACTACCTCTTATACTGAGGCTGTTACAGTTGTATAAGCAAGACACCGCTATACACCGCAAATTGTGCTGTCTCACTTTCGCAAAAGCTGCATAGGTAGTTGTAGGCCTTTTGACTTTAGTTTGCTCGGTGTAGGCAAAAGGACAGTTATGTAAAACTGAACATTAAACCACGGTAAGGTTGTTTATTTGTCGGTCGTTAATACTACACGTATTTGCCAATATTTGCGAAATAGTCTTAGAAAATTTAACAAAGTTTTGTGGATTGCTCAATAATGTCCTTATTTTGTCATAGTAAAAGTGAATTAAATTGATTCCCAATTCTTTTGCCAAATAGAAAGACGAAAAAGCTTTTATTTTATTTCGGTTTAAGTTCCAGTTTTCCAATTGATTTCCATTCGAAAAATAACTATTTTCCTTATTTTAAATAGGTACTTATTTTTCGCATTACAGTATTTTTGCCAAATTAACCAAAAATAATTTTACCTAACAAAAAAATCCTCGAAAAGCTCCCACAAAAGTCCTAAAAATAGTCGAAATAATCTCAAAATGTGTCGTAAATTCAACTCACCCGCATGTTTGTATCTGAGGTGCACTACACAACACACTCCCGGCAATGTGCACTAGCGCTGTCGCCTTATAAACGAAGGACCCCACTCTGTGCACCTGACTTAGATGCACTTACACGCGACATATTCGTATACACGATACCATTCAATTGTTTAAAGGGCTTTTCGGTTCATTAATGAATGTTTAACTTATTTTGTAGTTGGTTGGTAACTCTATGTTTTAGGTTATGAGCATTTGTAATTATAATTAGAATAATATTGGTGCTCAGATACATTATAAATGTATTTACATATGCATGTTGTAGAATTTTCTTAGATGACTCCTTCTACTGATATTGTTTATAATATTATTGACGTTGTTCCATTTGGATTATTCTATATGACAGGGATAAAGCGCGCATTCCTGGCACGGAATGAGGCAGAGTACCGGGTGATGTAGCGCTACTTGGGAGAGGCCTATGTCCAGCAGTGGACCTTGATATGCTGAATTGATTGGAGGATGAATTTATACGTATTTACGTGCCTGTTTTAGGGGCAACAGAAATACTGATCTGAAGTAAATTTCAACTATTACAGATCACCGTAATCACCATATACAGCCTGGTGACCAATACACAGACAGCAGAGCCTCAGTAATTAAGTTCCCCTTGGGCCAGAACTCTACAAAAATAGAATAATATCGCCGTTTTTAACAAATCATAACATTGTCGCCACTTATCCAAATTGGCAAATTGTAGCCAATTTGGGTATAAGACGCAACCTCACTACTTGTCAACCTAGTAATTATTGCAATAATCACTCGACCGTGTCCGTCAATCAGTAGGCCTATGATTAGTAATGATCGATGAAAGCTTAACTAGACGGTATTGTAATCCAGTTGTATGATGAAACAATGTACTTTTTTTTCAAAACGCACTCTTTTCGCGTGAACTGCTAGATTTCTGAGTACACATTATTATAAACTATAGAGTAACACGTTGTGAGAACTCTTATAAATTTGTCAATGACAAAATCGGGTTTAAAATTAATTGTTATAACTTAAAATCGCAATGTAAATCGTTCAATCAAAGTGACAAGTAAATCAAAAGGTATTTTTTTATTTTTTTTTTATTAAAACTTACACTTTTAAAATAGTTTTGGCATGAGTTTAAAATCGAGTTAAAATAGCTTTTTGAACCAACATATTAGTAGTCTTAACTCCGCACTTTAAAAACTTCGATTTGTACTATGCAACTACTTTACTTTTCATTTGTTGAAATGTGAACATCTAAACTTCGATAAAATATGAGTACCAAACCTTTGAGGATATACAATTTCCTTTGATCTCCTCTTTTTGGCTTTTCACTCGCGCTCAGGTTTGGTAGAGATCGTAAAAAGCAGATTGCGGAAAGCGACCAAATTAAACTTTAGTGGCAAGCTTACATTGGATATAAAGGAATATAAAGACATATTATCTATAGGTACTGTAACATACTGTAATTTCACAACAAACCTTCTTGTTATTTAAAGTACATGTATTAAGAAAATTGCCACGTTTACGTACCAGATACAATGCGATGTTACTGCATTCACAAGGAATGTTTACGACTCTACAACAATTGTATAACGATGTTGATTTATTTGACGTGATATCACTTACGGGATAAATCACGAGCTGTTACTGATGTTAGTGCCGTTACCAATCTAAATGATGCAGACGTATATCACTTGAGATTCCTGCAGCTAACAATACCTAATAATGTTGAAAATGGAATGTTGATGTTCAAATGTTTTGGCGTTGCATCCAGATTTTCCAGCCAATCGAAAGACTCACGATAAAAAAAGCATGTTGTGGTTTTGTGTTATTGGATAGCTCTAGTCTTTGTTAATATTACTTGAATGATTTTGAAACCCACCGCGAAACTGAGATTAAATCTCAATGTAGAGTTCTTAAAAATGTAATTTACATAATACAACAAACCGAACTACAAACGTTAGAGTTACACACAATTAGCCAGCGTAAGCCAAACAATAAACAGACTTATTAAGAACTTCATTCACATGCACTTTATAAAGAACGAAAATTGTAGATTTACACTCAAACCCAAATTGCTTGAAAAACAAAAACGTGCTCTATGTAAATTACCACCTCTATGATCTAAACATAACAGGAACATATCCATCACCACTTAACGTTTCTTAACAATAGAAAAATGTATCACAAAGCGATTTCAACATATCAAAGGCAATTGCAGAATTCCCGCCAATAGTTGTTCTACATCTTGACCGATATAAATCAGTCATTCCTAGTAAATATTTCATTACGAAACAAGACATAATCCCACGCCAGGTGTACTGATTTTTAGGGTTAGGTACGGAAAGGGTAAAAACGGAACCTTATTTCTAAGACTATGCTGTTTGTCTGTCTGTCCAACTGTTAGTCTTTCTATCCATCTGTCACCAGGTTGTCATGAAGCTTGATAGCTAAAAAGATTAAAGTTTTCAAAAGCAAACGAAGTATTTATGTTGCCGCTATTACAACAAATAATTAAAATAACAATTTAGATTATGCAACGTTTGGTGTATCATGAATGTAAGGGGTGACCATTTTCTTTTGAAATGGAAATTCGTAAGGAACCCTCGGTGTAGCGAGTCCGATTCGAACTTTACCGGTTTTATTTCTACTTAAAAGCTTTAGAAAGTGTGTGTTCAGCTAATTGCTACATATTAAGCCTTATATTAGTCTACGTGCCTTAGAATGTAGGTTGACACATTTATTTAATGTTACTGATAACACGCTTATCTATAGGTTTTAAACTAAGAAGTTTATTAGGTACTAGGCCTAGGAGAAGTATTAAAAAAAATTAAAAAATATAATATGTTTAAGGAAAAATATACGTATTTATAAAATAAGTTATATGTCCCTAATCGGAATAATAAAGCGATTATTCTCATATATGAGTGAAGATACTGACTAGACTGGTTTTTTTAGTAATTTACGCATAAACAAATTGTATGCGTGTCTTTTCCAGTAGACCTGCCGTTGGAGAAGTGTTTGTGAATATTGGCAGTTATTGACTTGCGAATATGTGGGACTAATAAATTTAGTAATAAGAAACACAAAAATTATATAAAATATCTGTTCGTAATTCGGCTCCTCCTTAAAAGAAAAACGCATACACTATTCTAATAAAGCCATACAGATCAGATTGGTTGAGTTCATAAAACACATGTGACATAATAGATTCACTATTCAAGTCTTCGTCATTTATTACTTACGATTCCGCTTTTAAGTTGACAAGAATACGCGAGTGCTTAAAATGCTGCTTTTCAAACATTACATTCAGACCATTTAAAAATCTAGCGAACGACTTTTTATTTATTTATTCCTCTATTATTGCATCTAGTTGTGTAGAAGATGCCTCTAGGAAACCATTATAAACCATTTTAGCTTCGATTAGTAGAAATTTTAATACGAAATGTGTGCAAATAAATTGAATCAATCTGTGTTACTTTTCTAACTACGTAAAGGTCAAACAAAACAAGGAACCAATGAGCTAAATAGACATTCGTTGATCTACTTTTTTCACAAACATATTTATTAAAAGTTCTCAAAAGCGTCATCTTAGGCCCGCGTGTCGTCGTCTAGGGCCGCATCTTATGCAAATCGTATCTTTGTGTGCACTAACTCTGTTTTACGTCATTTCTGTTCTGCTTGGAATTTCTTGAAAGGAAGCTGTCTGTCACATCTATGCGAACGTTAAATTTTAACAAACGGTATTTTAGCGGCGGATGTAGACAACACAATCGGAGGTTTTATTTGAGAGAGAAACATTTGTATCTTGTTCTACACGGGAAATTGATTTTAGACAATGTTATAATGGATCAGATTTAGAAACGATGTTTGCATTTCATATTTACGTTTGAACGAAACAATCACATGACTAGTATGTTTTGTATTTTGAAGTTATAGGTAGGTAATCGCAATAACGAACTCTCGGATACAATAGCGATCAAATCCAATATATACTAATATATAAAGACTAGCTGTTGCCCGCGACTTCGTCCGCTGGTTAGAAGATATGCATTTAAAAAAATATTCATCTTCGAGGGCTTCCGTTCAATAATTCTAAACTTTTATCTTCTAACCACGCGGACAAAGTCGCGGGCAACAGCTAGTAGCTTATAATCTCGAATTGCTTACAAAAAACAATTATGTAACATAATTGTGTACATAATGAAAATTCTATAAGATATAAGACCTATATACTCAAATAGAACTAAAGTAATAAAAACACCATTCCAGAATAAGTATTTAATGTTGAAATGCGCTCTAGATTGCCGGTACGTAGTACCTGAGATGTATGTAGCAAGTTAAATTTGTGGCCTGTACTGCACATGCGTATAAGCAAGTAGGTATTTAGTTTTGACGGCTAATTACCTGTTAACACGTCAGTTTCCTGCCTTTTAAAACTATACCGGTAGTTATAAAGGGTTTTTAAGGCCGTCGTTAGAATGTTTGAAGATATCAAGTGTTAAGATATTCTGTCCTAGCTGCGGTTAACTTACTTTTGAAACACAACAATGTGTTTTAAAAATATTCGTCACTTTTAAATATATGAATTTAATGGATCTTTATAGGGTTTTTTGTACCTAAACGGTAAAAACTGAACCCTATTACTGAGGCTTCTTAGTCTGTCCGTCCAACCATGAATAGGCTGCGTCTCATGAACCATGATAGCTAAACAGTTGAAACTTTCACAGATGATACTGTATTTCTCTTATATAGCGATAAGAGAAATACAGTATCCACGAAACCACGAAATGCCACGAATATTATAAAAGAGAGGTGAAGTCAAGTTGTTGGTGGGTGACAAATATATTTCAGGGTAAACAAATTTATTTTTCATCCAATTGATTTGTTATTTTTAGCTTATTTGTACAGAATCCTCAGTGTCGCGAGTCCGACTCGCGCATGACTGTTTTTTTTTTATTGTTATAGTTTTTTTGTCACGTGCTTTAAGTTGTTTCTATTTTAATCCCTGCTGTCACTAAAAGTAATTACTAAATTACAGTTCAATTGATTTTATGAAATAAATACAGGTATCTAACATCAGAACAACCTTTCACAATAATCCATCTAACTTCTGTTAATTCTAGGATACGAATTTTGTGCCCTTTCTATTATTATACAATAACAATTCTACTATTACCTAATGTTTGTTAGAAATAATAACCCGTTATATCACACACTTATTGAGTGCTTTACTGACTTACTATAAAGTTATGAAACTAACCGAGCCCTAATACTGAGTATGTGGAAACTTCGAGTGTCCACAGGTGGCCTATAAGTGTCTCAATTTCACTCGCAATCTTGTTTGATTATTTTGATAATGATCTCGCTTGATGTACTAGTATCATAGGTTGGTGTTGAAACTGAAGCTAGGAACAATTGAATAGCGTTTCTATTATCTGAGGTCCTGATTTTCAATTACTTTTTTTGCTTTGAGGTTTTAATTATAGACGAAAATTGACGAAAAGATTTATTTTCAAGGTTAACCTAACTTTTGTGTTTTATTTTTTATTTTAAAAAGAGGCTGTAAAGGATAGCAGATTTATTTTAATTAATAGGTAAATTATCATAAATTTAGTCACTTATATTGAGTAATATCTAAAACCGGTAGTGCAGGCTCGGAGCTATGATATATCTGGTACTAACACACTCGTGCCCACATACAAAATTGACAGATTGCTAACATTAATAACTGGAGCAAACCTTTCCCATATTAAGCAATATAATGCCATGTTCAAAACACATACACTAATAAAGATATTGAGATTAGACGGTATACAGACCAAAACGTGACTTTAAAGATTTTTGCTTCATAAAGATGACAACTTTTAGCGACTCTACAAAAAGCCCAAAATTTGAATGGCCAGTAAAACTTTATAGTACACACATACAGGCTTAATATCTGTACTTAAGCTGTTTACGTAACATATTAACTAAAATGTCAGCAAAAAATCTCATTCAATACATTGCGAGAATTTATTATGTTAGTGCCACTCGTAAAACCTAAATAATTCGCGTTGCAACCTAAAGAAATTACTTAACAACTATTTTCCAATGAAATTGATTATTTCATCGAGTGTTTTGTGAGAACATTATGAGGGAGCTTGCAATGAGCAGTTATTTAGGCAAAATATATACTACGCTTAGCTAAACATTTAAATGTTATAATTTGCTTAAGGTTTTTACCAAAACACAACAAGAAGAACACAAGAATCGTACTAAAATGTACAAAGCTAGTGTTTTTGACAAGAATTTTGGTAGGATATGGGAAAAAAGAGGGTAACTGCAATATTGAATACCCGGATTCCCATAAAGGGTATATCAATCAACTCCCGGTACCCGAGTATTTTAATTTACAGAAGAAGAAATCATTTTAAAGAATAAGAATGGATATATCGTCCCAAATGATTTTGCTCGCTTTACCTGCCAAAAATGGTGATCAAACTGTTTTACTAAATTGAATTGAGCCTTTATTAATCTTAGATGAATATTGAAATTATGCATAAGTATCCCTCTGCTTCAAGACCACGGTATTTTATCCCAACCACGTTTATAATTTAAGTCGTAATTTAATACATACAAATATTTTAATAACATCAACTAAGTTCTAAGTCATAAAAATCAAGTAATAATAGTATTAAACGCATTTTATGGGTAGATTTAAATCAGGATCATGCTGCTTGGACGACCCAATTGGTGGTAATTGGCATTCTGTGGTAATAAGCTTAATTACTCGCACGTAAAAGTATTTGTACGGCCTACACATATTCCTTCGAATACGTGAAATTTCAATTTGAATCTAGATTTACGACGGAATCGTGAGAAAATTCTTGCACTTTTGATGAAATAAGAAAAATGCCCCAAGGCGTAATGTCTGATTAAGAATATACTTGGGGTTATGGAAGCGTGACATAGTGAAAAGCGGCATCTCTATCTCTCTCTCGTGGGCCTTCATCAGCTGGCGATAGTGGATAATCTTTGACACGAAAAATATTTCTATTACCTCATTGGTAACGGAAAGACAAAAACTACTTATAAAAATGTAACAATCACCGCAAAAAAAAACAAAGGAAAGACAAAAACTACGTAAAGAATCTAGTAGCAAATTAATTTATACTAATTTCTTTTTGACAAACAATATTGGTAATGGTGACGTCAGCCAAGCAAATTAGGCCGTTTAATCTTGGCAGACTGGAAATCCAAACGATTTGAATCAAAATCAGTTGAATTATGCACGGGCGGGGCATGAATCAACTTTATTGCGATCAATGTACGGACGTAAAATCAGACAGGTAGTCAATCATTGCGATTACTGCATTATTTTTGGATCAATTACGGTTTTATGACGAATATATTATCGGCAATAAAATTTATTTGAGAGATACAATATTTGATTTCTTACATTGCCGTGAGCCTCTTAAATTACCTTGTTCCTAAGGTATGTATATTCATGCCTATATTCATGCCTCGAATAGGGATTTAGGTAGAAGCTGTAGTTAAGCAATGTTTTGTAACTTTTTAACTGTTATTATTTTTACTAGACAATCGTATTCGACTGCAGTACAAAGGCCTTCGCTCCTTCTATTTATTTAGTACTAGCTGTTACCAGCGGCTTCGCCCGCTACTCATCGAAATTGATCACACGGGAACATAAAATCGGGATAAAAGCTATCCTGTGTTAATCCAGGTTATACCTATGTCTATCAAAGTTTTTCCAAATCCATCCGGTGGTTTTTGCGTGAAACAGTAACAATCATTCATACATACTTTCACATTTATAATATCAGTAGAGTTACTTTTACCAGCGTGTTTTCATAAATTGACTACACATTCGACACAAACTCTTAAATAATACCTACATCTTTAGCACTAGATAAAACAGAAGTAAAGGTCTTAAAGTGACCTTACAAGTAACGGTCAACCGCTTAAATATCAAAACATATCCTGTAACAAATCTAGTAAACCCGTTACGCATCCTGACTCATACACAGAGAGCATAACAAGCAGTGCTAACAAACAGAAAATCAACTAAGCAAAGAATGGTTCGACTTTCTTGAAATGTTGTCTTTGATAACCGTTTTTCTTTTAATGTATGTCTAACAGGACGTTGTTACTTAAACCATTGGGTATGTGATGTGTAGAGCGATATTTAGTACCATGGGATGTTTACAAGTGATTTGTGATTGGCAATTCCAAAATTTTCCAAATATATTATCCTATTGAAATCGACCTGGCACCATCGGCCAATGGTTAAAGTCCATAATATCATGGTTGCCATTCACCAAATAGTACCCTCCGATTCCTGCAATTTATGTGGTTCGTTACTTGGCGCAAAATCATTAACCATTAAGAGGAAGATACGAAGAAATCGAATAGGAAAGCTTTACTTCAATATCGGGTAAAAAAACTGAAAAAAATATGTATCTAATATACTAAATACTCTTATATATTTATCCACTCGTAGGATGACAACTGACCGTAAGATATCCTTAGTCCACTGATGGTCCTACTGCACCACAATTTATTATAACACAAATTAGTATGCCAGCCTTGCGTACATACGCAATTTAGAAATCCTAGATTTATGCATGTAGAGTGGATGAACCGCTTAACGGCTATGCATCGCAACTATGTAGCTGACGGAAATATGTTGGATGTGATGTCAGGTGTGTCATGCTGTTTATATCTACTTAAATACCAGTACTACCAGTGTTAAGTGAAAAATGCAAGAGTAGTTTGAATAATTCTCATGAAAGAAAGATGCTAAATAACTAGTTAGTCAGTCTTCGTCATTCTTCACCCTAGCTTTTAACAGCTACATTAGAGTCGGTTTCCCGGCCCCCTGGGTGTCTCCAACTTAGTGCATTCTAAAAGACGGAGGAACTCTAGTTTACATCGACGGTCATCCATCCACGGACTGACCGTACCAAGCTTATCCTGAGATCGATCAACTTGTGCAGTTGTATCTTGGCCATGAACTCCTTACCTGCAGTTTTTATCATTTTCAAGTGGAATGTAGAGACCAATACAGTTTGTCAACGTCACTTGGCAATACATACGTGTGTAGTCTGACTCAGGAACAGTGACTGACAAAGGTATAAAAAAAATGAAAATCATACATTTTATCCGTCAACAAATGAATCTACCATAATAGGCATTCATGGGGTAGAGAAAAAGCGTAAGTTTTTCAAAAGTTCGATCACAATACATGCGAAAATCTAACAATAGCCATTGATCTCCACGGCTCTTGATTCTATCGTCAGTCGTTCTGTAATAGCAGTAATAGGCAATGTATATACATTGTGTTGGTACAGTCGAATTCATTAACACTGGCATATTTAGGAATCAAAATATTGTAAGCGTTGGAAAGCACAATTAATTGTACACTATGTAGAGATTGTTTGACTGCATTGATAGCCGAATAGAATATGAATTTTGGTCACCTCACCAAGCAATGAGAAACATTTTTGTGCATTATAACTGCATATTCTGAGACTCGTCTCTTTAGAATAAAATGTAAATTTTCGCACTATAAGGAATAATTTTTACTGTTCGGGAAAGAAAAAAACACCAATATGCGTACTTACGAACGGCGAAGCATTCAATAACTAGGCTCTATCCAGACGCAAGTCATTGATATTGTCACATTGTCACATTATTACATCTTAATCTTTAACACAAGATGTTCACAATCTTGACGATTACCCCATCGCAACATTTTGATATCCTTGGTGTGATTTTAGAAGCTTGAAAAGGGTCATATATTTATGAACACGACCGTACCTATGTGGTAGCAGTCGACTGTGTCAGTCAGTTCTGGCTGATTACCACTGATCAAAGATACGTTTGGTTTAACTTGATATATTTGTGATGCAACATTTTCCGTCTGGTAGTACTAAACTACTGTTGCATTAGCAGCCAGAAGTTTTAGTCAGTCGACTCAATAACAATTGTTTTCTCTATCATAGAAAAGTAGATGGTTGTCATGTAAACAGCGGTACTTATAACAACGGTTCGAGCCAACGTAAAGAAAATTTAAAAAAACTCTAGGCATTGGACACGGATCTGGCATTGTCCCACCAAGTAGTCAGAACATACGCACATATTAATTTATGTTAGACTATAAACGCACGGTGCGACTATAAAATTAATACCATCTTAGGGCTTCCACATTTCTTCGAAGTTATTTACCGTGTAGATATCCCTCATAGAGCTAAGAGTGCGAAATCTATGTCAGTAATGACCGCCTTCTTTACACTAGCTTTTGTTTTACTGTTTTAACTGGGAAACTGAGCTGGCACTTTGCCATACTATGATCTTATAGGTGACGTTTGAGAACGTAAACTGTTATTTTACTGAATCGATAAGAACAAAAGATTGCGCCAAATAAACACTACAGTTTTGTTATTATTTAAATAAACTTTGTTTCTCGAAATGGTTTTATTTCTAACTTCGTGTTGTTTTGGTATTGTTGCAATTGTTTATTTAGTTTTTTCATATTGATGATGTTGGATACCGACCGTTTTTAGGGTTTCATAACTAAAGGGTAAAAACGTATCCCTATTGCTAGGGTCAGCTGTTTTTTCTGATCTTTTTAGGGTGTCAATTTTTTAGCTTATTTTCTGGATACCTCATTGTCAAGAGTATGACTCACAATTGACATGATTTTTCTCTCACTATAGAAAAGTAATAGATAAGGGATCAAATTACACCAAAAAAATTGCCTTAAAAAAATTGAATACTAAAAAAATCGCGAATTCCGATATCTAAAAATAGAAGTAATCAGAATCAGATGGAGCATCGACGTCAAACAGTGCTTTAGACTCGCGGCTCTGAGGGTCCCGTACAAATAGGACATAAAAAATAAAGTTGACCGCATTAACCTCTGCCATAGCAGCAAAAGTAATATATCACTTGGCTAAATTTTAACTCTGTAGCTATAACAGTTCATGAGATACAGTCAAGTGACCAAAAGCGGTGACTCAGTAGTAGGGTTCCGTTTTTACCCTTTTACTACGGAACCCCAAAAAGACATCTGCAACAAATTAAAAGTTATAAATGTATTTCCAATCTCACATTACAAAATGTAAGGACAAAAATAACTAACTGAGAATCGTTTGAGATCAAAGTAATGTAACGTTCGCTGGACATCGACCGACTTTGATAGACCTGACCTAGATTGGAATTTACAACAAAAATTAATATTTTCCCGAATGTTGGTCACAGCTGGCTTTGATACGGAAATAGGTATTTAAGGAATTTATGTGTGTGTTGTTTTTGGGAAAGTGTTTTATGAAAAGGTGGATACATTGTAGGTTCCTACCTTATTAGCAAGTTAATCGCGGAAGCTAAGTTTAACTAAGAGCCGATTTTTCAATCGCCAGGTAACTTTTATTCGGCGAATATGTTTGACGTTTCCACAGCTTTTGTAAAGAAAATATGTCAAACGGCCATTTTTATTTCTCAGATAAAAGTTATCTGATGATTGAAAAATCGGGCCTAAGTATAACAATTGTGAAATTTATATTTAGGTACATAAATAATTTGGCTATTTAAATGATGTAATAAAAATCCCGATTTTATACACATAGGTACTGACCTTAAAAGTTAAGTTTAAAATTCTCCAAATCTATTTAATAATACACGTCCGCTATTTTATTTTTATATTTAACGAGTTACGCAACCACATATTTCCGGGAAAAATGCTGCATATTTCTCATTTATTTTCAACCATTTCTTCCAAGAAATTGTTTCTATGAACTAACTTTAGCCTTTATTAATATCTTAGATGAATATACCTAGAGGGAAGAAATTCCTCGGCCGTAGATCATAACAAGTAATGAGTTCAGTGTACGAAAATCTGATCATATCTGAGACACAATATTTAGACAGGAAATTGATTTGTGATGTAAATATCGGATAAAATATACCGGCAAAAATGTTGAACACAGCTGTTCTGAACAACGCGAGCCTGTGCTAAAGATAATGAATACTGGAAATAGATCACTGTTAAACATAATTATACATATTATGATCATTCAACATCATTTTAATATATTCTAGACATAAATTCAGCGAGTCGCCTTTACTCAGCCTAGCGCATTATAGCGAAACAATCTAATATTCATTCAGAGTTATTAACCAAACATCCTCTTATAATTTATATAGTGCAGCGGCGTATGAAACGCCTCAATATACCTAATTCTCACAATTTGGAGCACCGCGGCCCGGTGTGCGCTCGCGCTCGCCCATCGTTATGGCTCAAAGTGCGTTATTTATTTATTTTTATCAACAACTGATCTTCCGCGCCTCACCTTAGTATCAATATAGACAGCGGTTTGAAGACACGACCACTTTACCACGTTTGACAACACGGTCAATGCGTTTAACATTTCGCGATCTCTCGTTCCACATGGATTTCGGTTGCCACGACAAGGATTCGGGGGAAGTGGAGTGCTACCTCGAAATACGTAAATACATTTTGACTAAACGCTATCAACGGTGATTTATAGCTTTCTTATTGTTGTGGAACATCGCATTGTAATTGATATTTTTAGTTGGAATCAGTGTAGTTTTTGGGTCGTGTAAACAGCTGGACTCTTCTGACAGTAAGTTAGCGTATGTCAGCGCAGTCCGCGATTGTAAGTCGAGTTAGACGCTGTTATTACGAATTTATTTATTGCTCCTCCCTTCGGTACGTCAATAACATAATAACAGATAGGTCCGCCGGTACTCACAATGCGCACGGAGCTAAGAACGATAAGTACAAGGCGTGACAACGTGCCGAGTCGTGAGTAAACAGTGAACTTAGTGCGCTTCTGTCGCCACAAACAAATAAGCTCTAATTTTGACACTTTAAATATTTTAGATTGCGATACGGGTACTTCTTGCGCTATCACGATACAAATGCGTAAGTACCTTGACAATAAGAGTGGAGCTTGCTAGGAAGCTTAACATTAATGCGCGCTTTCTTCGTCCTTATTAACTGATTGTTCGAAATGTTGGGAAATGTTATTGTTTATTTTAATTGCGTGTGTGTATATCGATCGTAAGTGGTCCGAATGTATGGAGAATCAGACTGTTGGTGCATTTTATTAATGAGTGATTGTTTTGTTTGTGACAGCGAACCCGGAGGCCGTGGGATGTATAGAGCGATTTGCAACTTTTCTGTCGTTTCTGCTTGTCGTCATCACCTTCCCGTTCTCCCTGTTCGAGTGTTTTAAGGTAAGTAAAGAACTACATTATACAAAAACATATCGTGAAGTGTAAATTAAGTTTATGGCAAATGGGTCCTGGTGTTAGACCATCCGTGTTGTTTAGCTAAATTCTTTTATATCCAGATAGTTGTTTCACTAATATTTCCTGTGCATTTACGTAACTTTCTAAAGATAATAAACAAATTGAACGTTAAATTGAATTGCATTTAGAATAGTATCTCTATTTTAACATTACACTGCTAAAAATATACACAAACGTGGTTAATTTTACTTAAAACCCAGGCCAGCAGCTAAAACCGAATTTCATCAATTTTCCTACCTATGTCTTAATCAATCCGGTCAGCCACCGGTTTGGAATCCAAATTAAAGTTAAGAGAGGCCTATAACTTTTAGTAGTCTGATGTTTTGAATATCTATTTTTTTTTTCAACAATCAGGTGGTTCAAGAATTCGAAAGAGCTGTTATATTCCGGTTGGGTCGGTTAAGGAAAGGCGGTGCGAGAGGTCCTGGCCTATTCTTCGTATTGCCATGCATCGACACTTACAGGAAAGTGGACTTGCGTACTGTGTCTTTTGACGTTCCTCCTCAAGAGGTAAGTCTTGTGATATTAATTTATTGATGTATAACTTTGGGGTTCATTTTTGAATGATAAGTGTTGAGCATGCTTGTGCTGCTAACAATCAAAATAAAAAGATTTTTAAAAGGTTCATTTTCCAGAGGCGTACCTACTGGCGTTTTATGATTATAATTTAATGAATTACACAACTGTTTGATTTTCAAACACTTTATTATCATGTCTTCTTTTTTGCCAAAAGCTCCGTACCTACCTACAATAATAACTGCTACTGGGGGTCCACATCTCAAAGTAATATTATTAAACTTGTGGAAGCGTGACAGTGCACTACACGACATAGAGCGACATCTCTCTTCCACAAACACAATAAGACTATGAGAAGTAGGCAGTAGGATCAATAGGCAATAATGATTGCAAAATATTAAATGAATATTGACACTCATGGACTGGTTTGAATGTTACATAATACTAGACCTTATGTAGTAAAATTAAGGTTTATATCTGAATTCTGTCTGAAGTATCTATTATATAATCAATGGCAGATCATTTCGTTTTATGTTTTCCGTGTACCTACTAGCAATTATGAGATAATGCAGTCATCTACAGTCGTGCAATTCATACCCTTACTCATATTATTACTATGTCTATCTACCTGTCTATTTTTTAGATGTCTTAGGATATGTACTTATAGATTAGGTAAGCTCGTATCTCAAAATTTTACAGTTCTACTCTTTTTATCGTCAACCCTTGCCATGATAATCTCCACCAGAGCCACTACCTCATGTGACTGTAAAGATTTTATTAATTAATTAATCTTTATCAAATAAGGCACTATAAAAAGACAGCTGCTAATTGAATGGATGATTCATTAATTCAGAATACTTTTACTTTCCTCTGATGACGTGATTGTTTAACAGCTTTCTAATTGCTTGAAAAGTCACCTACCTAATTAAATGATCAGTAACAGTTAAAAGCAATCAACAATAAAGTCTTTATGCTCACATCAACTCTGACATTTACATCTCGCTAATTGCTCATTCTCATATTTGAAGCGTCTGATTCGTTACTCAGAAAATCTCATTGAAACGAAGTCTGTCTTTAAATATATCTAGATCATTCTGAATTTACCTTGGGCTGATGTATCTACACCTACATTCATCTGCTCTTTTTGTTTTGATGGGTTTCATTACGCATCTGGCACTGCCACATGTTCCCAAGATTGCACGTAAAAATCACAAGCCATGCTCTCCGGTCAGTGGCTTTCGATTTACAAATAAACATGCGAATAGTTTGTATAAATATACCCACGCATTTATTGAGTACTTCAGTAATATTTATGTAACATTGCAGTTTGGCATATATTTTTTGTAATAAAAATGTCACTTCACTTGATTTATTGGTTTTCATTTTTCTTTTATTCAATATTTTATTAACTTTTTTTGTACAGTTCTGAATGTTTTCTATTGCAAGTGCGAAGAGTTTTAGTTATTTCGGAAATAATTTCGCTTAGTCCATTTCACGATAATACTTTAAAAACAATTGAGTTTAAAACATAATTAATACCTCTGGCTTAATCAGCCTGTAAATTTTGCAATAACAGAAAAAAAAAACAGAAAAAAAAAAACGCCAATATCCAGACTTATTCGTTTCTTCCAGATTGATGCCAGATTTCAAATAGGAAGCCTAAACATTTTGTTATTCGCCCTTGTCTACAAATAGTTGACTTATTACTAGGTCGATTCCCAGACAATTGGTTTACAAGAAACGATTGTTTTACATGTCGTAAAACTTTGATTGATAGTTTACAGGCACATCAATTAATCGTTTGCCAACTGAATGGTGGAAACAACTGGGTTAACGATTTTCAATACCAATGCCATACCAGAGCAAGTTTTGTAGCAGCCACGTGGTACAATTATTTACGTTAATAATGAATGGAATGTTAAACAAGCTAAAAATATGGATCTTCTAGAACATTTTACGTGATTTTTATGCTTTTTTTTTGTAATTCAATGGAAAAGCTATTGCGATCCTTTACAATAATGTGCAACGCGTCATAAAAGTGCCTTAAAAGTAATGAATAATAATGTCATCATTTGAAAATTTTTCATTTTTCCAAAGACAAAAAAAAACTTTAATTCTTTGATTGACTTGCCATCATCTCTGGACATTTTCATTCCATTGCGCATAAGAATCGAACGTGCAGCAATTGGCTTATTGAAGACAATTTTAAAGAGCACACTTCCAGCGTTACAATGTATGTATTATACCCACTTCTCAGCGATATTAAAACTAAACTATTAAAACCAAATAGACCCCACAATAAATTCTGGATCATTAACATTTGTCGGTCTGGCTTATTTCGGTCGTCATCATAATTCTCTCATGTTATGAAATCCTGCAATCAACATTGTTAGTTTTGCACTTAATATATCTAGCAAACTGTCTTCCATGTGCAACTCTTCATAATCAACTTTTATTACACCAAGAAATTTCAATTATCGTACTTAAAAATGTTCAAGTAGCATATGTAAATATATGGTATACATCATGATCGTTGCAAGACAGTTTATTTTAACTTGTTCATTGTTCTGGCGAGAACAGACGGCCCGTTTGACCTGGTTACGTCCTGATCACCGGATGAATTAACGATTACACTGAATAAATGAATCTGGACATTGAGATCTTTTTATAATAACAATGGAATGTTAATTGGAATTGGGTATATGACTAGATCCTACAATAAAACTCTGTTTAGTCAGTCAGATAGATTTGCAAAAAAGATATTGGCTACGTATATTATCACATCATTCAAAAAGAGGATAGATGATGTAAAAGATGGTAGTAGGAGCTAAAAACACCACTTGCTAGTAAAATGCGTACTGGTAAATGACGTCACTTGAGATTTTAAATCACTATAAAACCGTACGTTAAAAAAAATACATCTTCAATATTTTTAATGTTAACATGGAGTTTATGAAGTTAAAGATTGTTGAATACACTTGGTAAAACCGGGTCTCAATTATTTAATAACAAAAAGAGACATCAGTTGATAACAATCGTGAACAGCCTAAACAGAAGTGTTATAAACAGCAAATGGAGCGTAGCGCCTGCAGTAAATATGATGACATTATATACAATGTGAGTCGAGACACTTTAGAAATAAGGCCTATTTGTTTCTCTAATATTGCGTGCAGTTTTGTTAGTCAACCCAAGCAATCTTTGCCAATGATGGTCATTAGACAGACTATTATTGAAATGAGCAAAAGAATTTCGTTCTTGTATTATTAGTCAAAAAACTTGGCTGGAAAAGTGTACGATTCAAGACACAAAGAAAATCGATCAAAGGTGTGTGTCAAAGACGAGTCCCACGATTTTCAGCAAAACAATAGTTTTATCACGATTATAGCTTGAACAAAAATGTATAATGAATTAAAAAGTTGAAATGGTCGACATTTGTTATTAATGTAAGTAAGATGGGCATAGGTACTCCGCATAGTAAGTATTCTATCTTGAAACAATCATGATTGAAAGTAAATGAATATCAACTTTCCATTTAATAGACAGACAGTAACAGCAATGAGTGACTAGTTACAAATTACATAAGTTTTAATGTCGACCTTGCTCTAGAGATTGCACAGTGCATTGCAAAGTAAACACAAGCGTAAAATAAACAACTTCGTTTAATATCAATCGACACCAATATTTACACTAATGTAAAAGCCACTGTTTCAACTCAAACAACGTCCAGTTTTTGAGATGATAAATAAATACCAACAATCTGGATATTATGAAAACTGATTGAATTGTACAACAAAAAACATGCAAGTAGGTGTTCTACTTGCATATTTTTTATTAAATTTAAATTTATTGAACTAATTTAAACTCGACTTAGAAAATGTACATTTTCCACATTTAATTTCACTAACTGGTGACATTTTATATTTATGAGACATCGCTAGTTTCTATTAAATATATTTCTATTATTGTTCCGTACGTCTGAATACAAAAACGGAACCCTTATAGGATCACTCGTGTGTCTGTCCGTCCGTCGCTTACAGTTAATTATCTCCGAATCTATTAGACCGATTAAGTTGAAATTTAGTACACATATCAATTCCTGTGACCCAAACGCAGAGGTGTGACGTGAGCAGATGAAATCTGTATATGGGGGCTCATTTTTTGGGGGGGGGACGGGGAAAATTAAAAAAAAATGAAATACCACCATCGTGTGGCATTTCAAATGAAAGGTCTTGTTGAGAAGATAAATGTATTTTTTTTGTAATTTTAAAATAAATAGTTTCCAAGTTAATCAAGAAAATTGACCATTCCCCCCCCCCCTTATCTCCGAAACTACTGAACCTAAAATTTTGAAAAAAATACAGAAATTAGTTTTCTCCTTATAGATTATAGGAAAACCTATAAGAAGTCCATGATATTAAAATAACATGGTAAATCACTCAATATTGTGCGTACCAACTTACACTTGCAGGTGGAATGTGTGGGAGAACATATTTTGAACATAAAAACATGATAGGTAACATCGTACGGAACCCTCTTCACGCGAGTTCAACTCGCACTTGTCCCCTTTTTTTGTAATAGACCAATGTGACTTTTCAGAGTTAGATGTACCTTCTTAATTATTCTAGGACACCACTGACAAACAGTGTAGGGAGACATCGTGACGTAACCTGGATTTTAAATATTGGCATCTGAAATCGCCCGCCCGCAGTTATCTAGCATGGTGATTAATGCTCAACCCTTCCCTGTACAAGAAGAGACCTGTGTCCAGCAGTGGGAGATATACAGTCTAAATTGTATACTTTACATCAATGGCATCAGAAATTTTCTTTGTTTGATGTTATAATACAATTAATCAGCGTTGGCGTCGTGATGTCGCTAAGAGAGCGGCATCGCTTCCCACGACATTTGAACTTGGCAAATGTCACACAGGTAGCTACCTCGCAGTTACAATTACATCGTAACAGTCGAATAGTCTTCGTAAACACGTTCATTTAAATACCCTAATTTTGTACGTAAGACCTATGCTTGTATACGTGCCAGAGTACCTCAGGGGTCAACAAATTAACCATAAATTCTTGGGAATGGGATAACAGTGTCATTAAAATGTCTACTTATTCTGCAGATTACCATAAAAGGTTGATTCAAATTAAATGCATATTATGGATTTCTTTTTCAGGTTTTGACCCGTGATTCGGTAACTGTAGCCGTAGATGCTGTGGTCTATTATCGTATCAAGGAACCCTTAAACGCTGTTGTTAGAGTAGCAGATTACAGGTAAAAATTTATAACACTATAATATAACCATCCTTACTTAAATGATACCAACATCATTAAAAAAAAAATCATTAGAATACATAGATCGGCAACTAACAATTATACCAACAAAATCCTGAAAAGATCCTGCCAAAAACGGGAAAAACAGAGTTCAAAACAAATAATATATTGACACCTAGGAAGAATAGTGTTAACCATTTCGAAAGTGATGTTATTTTAATTTCCAGCGCATCAACCCGTCTTCTAGCTGCAACAACGCTTCGTAATGTTTTGGGCATGCGCGACCTAGCACAGCTACTGTCCGACAGAGAAGCCATAAGTCACATGATGCAAGCCAGTTTAGATGAAGCTACAGATCCTTGGGGCGTTGAAGTGGAGAGAGTTGAAATGTAAGGCGGTATTTGAATCATTTTTATACCAAAAACAAAAGAAGTCATATGTATTTCCTCTTCAATAGAGATACAGAACTTGATGCTAATTCCTAGGCCCTTTAATTTTATTTCTTAACATTCGACGCATCTTAAAATTTTTATCAGGAATTGAAATATGAATCATCCCCCGCAGGTTTACTGTTTTAAAGAAGGAATACATATGCCTCAAATACTGACTTCCATTTTAATTCTCTTCAACTCGACTCACCAAGGAGCTATTCTGAGTAATAGCATGTGAGGATATGCTCAAGTATAAATACCGTGTCTTTTACAATACAATCTTATTTGAGGAAACTTGGTAAGATGAAATAGTATTTAAATTAAATTCAATGTATGATTAAATAACGGCTAAAACTAACAGTAGATAGTCTCAATGATGTTGTAAAACTAACTTCAGTATTTAACACCAACCAGGCTTGGTAGTGCTAGACCAAATAAGACAAACCTATAATATTTTCGTACGATTTCAGAAAAGATGTAAGACTGCCTGTACAGCTACAAAGAGCGATGGCTGCAGAAGCCGAGGCTGACAGAGAAGCGAGGGCCAAGATCATAGCTGCAGAAGGAGAAATCAAAGCGTCCAAAGCGCTGAAGGAAGCTTCGCTTGTTATGATTGATAATCCGATGGCATTACAGGTATCATGTTGTTCTTATTCATTCCTAATATGTACGTTACGTTCATTACTCAATATGTAGAAAAGAAGTTACATAACATTAGTATAGTACACTGTAGGGTAGGGCAATGTAAAAGAGAAGAGGATGCTAATTACGTATTTTAAGTATCATCACGTTATAGTGATACTTAAAATAAACCTAGACATTTTTGCGAAAAATTGGTCACAAATAGTCATGGAAAGGTCAGAAGGTAGAAATAGGGTCTTTGGGCCCTTCCAGCTCAAATAATTCATATTCACAACATATCAATGAAAAAAAAATTGTAAATGCTATATTAATTCGTTCCCAGTTTTTTTTTATTTTCGAGAAATGATACATTATCCCGCTAATCATTTTTTTTTTCGGTTCTAAAATTGTGGACTTTGTTACACAAGATTTACCAATGGTCGTTGATCGGACCATTTTATTTCTTGCATCAAATCCAAGTTAATTCACTTTGCCTATATTTTTACTTTTACAGTTAAGATACCTCCAATCATTGAGTTCGATATCAGCTGAGAAGAATTCCACAATCATCTTTCCATTCCCGATGGATTTCCTGAAATCTTTCATGGGAGGACCCGGACCAAGTTCGCACCATCAAGTCAATTTATAAATCATGCAAGTTTCATTATTAAACTAATTAATTCTAGTCATATATTATTATTATTTTAATTAAATTTTGTCTTATTCTGGTTGTTTAATTTCTGCGTTGAAATGAATGCAGTTTTAATAAAATTCATTCACTGTGTTTGACTTTGGACTTACTGTCATGCTGACATAATTTCGGTATTATACACACATTTTAGATCCAGGTTTTTGTTTAAAATATTTATTGTATACTAATATTCCTGTTTTATTTTATGACATCATGAGGCCCTCTATAATGGATGATATGCCTAAGTTTGATACAACAGGTACCTATTGTAGACTGATATAGTGAGTTTTCTTAAATAAGTGCATTTGTATTTGTATTGTTTAATTTGTTATAGAGGTTAAAAAAGAAAACTTTAAAGAAAAAATGTTTCGTGTCCTTGCTCTTATAGCGATAATTGCGTTTCCATTGGTCTTGATTGGCTGTTTTCGGGTAAGTGCCTAACTATATCTGCAGTTTAAATATACCTTTAAGTATATCAGTTTTGTATATATTATGCCAGCTTTCAAAATTAAATAAAGTTATGGGCTAAATATAAATAAATTTGGCTGGCCTGTTTGTCTAGTGGTTAGTGACCATGGCTTCTACGCCGAAGTTGTTTCGTTTGGTTTTAGGGGTTCGATTCCATCCAGGACAAATGTTTGTGTGATGAACACGATCATTTGGCCTGTGTCTGGGTGAAATGTATCTATATTATGTATGTATTTAGATTTAAAAGAAAACGATTCCCGCAGTAAGGAATTTAATTCCTTGTGTCGCGGGGTGTTTCACAAACATACAAATCACATGCACAATGACAGACTCAGAACAAGCATTCGTGGATCACACAAATGCTTGTCCTACGCGGGGATCGAACCCGCGGCACGACGCGCACAGTGGGTTTGGCTTGGTAGTGGTTTCTTGATTACATAGTAGAAGCTTTTTTTTATTAAGCTATTTAGTAAAAGTTGTGAATTATTATACATAATTATATTAAATCCTATTTACAACCGAAATTGTTTACAAATCAAAATTACCGTAGCAAATGTTGCCGATTGCTTGTTTTTAGATAGAAATCGTTTGTGTCATAACTCTCAGTTTAGATGGTGGCAGGTCTCCTAGTTTCTGTATGAAGGATTGCAACGCATACACCGACACATAAACGTGGATGACGTAACACGGCAGTTCAGGTTTGGTCTGTAAGAGTCTGACACTACCCATTTCCTCCCCCAAAGGAGTGGGTGTCCATGAGGATTCCCCCGCCTTAACAAAAAAAAGGTCTCTTAGTTTAATTCATACTTAGATTAATTCTACTTTGTTCTATTATTTGAATCGTAACAATTATTAATATTTTCTTAATTTATGCGCATAGGTGGTCAAGCAATACAAAAGGGCCGTTATCCTACGCTTTGGTAAAGTGCGATCGGACTCGCCAGCTGGGCCGGGAATAATTTGGATCATACCCTGCACCGACGATATACAACTAATCGACCTAAGAACTCAATCTTTTAATCTGCCACACCAAGAAGTATGTCTTTTTTATCACCAACAATGAAAATTTTACAATTAACTTTGCCTCAACTTAAATGAAATACAATGTTATTTTCACGTTAAAATATAAGTAGATTCCTTAATTTTTCTAAGGCGCCATTGACAGACCATGGAGGAAAACATCGTCAGGAAATTTAATTCGTAATATTCGAATCTTAAATTATAGTGAGCATGCACATCGATGCACAAACCTTCCCTATATTGGAGGAGACTGTGCCAAGCACTAGGGCTATTATAGTCTGTTGCTATTAATCAGATGTATTATGTATAGTTATAGTAACATTTCTTTGAACAAATAAAATGTCGAAGTATTTTAAGGGAGCATCTCAATTTGAGACTATAGTCGCAATAATATTTTATTGCAAATTATTTATGTAATATAGTGACTTACAAAAGTTACCCACTAAGCATTTTGATTGTTTCAGATTCTAACAAAAGATTCTGTAACGGTTACAGTTGATGCGGTCGTCTATTACCACGTATCGGAACCGCTTCTTTGCTTACTAAACATCCAATCTCACCAGTAAATTGTTTAATCATTTCTAAATAGTTACAAAATTACTTTGCTTTATTTCTTCAGTGATTTTTCCTGTCCTCTTTCAGGTACGCTACTGAATTAATAACGATTGCTACTTTGAGAAATATACTTGGACAGAATACGTTAACTAATTTATTGACGAGTAGGGAATCGATAAGTTTCAATTGCAGGTCAGAAATCGATAAAACTACGGAAGCGTGGGGTGTAACGATGGAACGAGTTGAAATGTACAGAGACATTCTCTTTGTAAATAAGTAAAAAAAATCTTTATATTAAGCATGCAAATGTTTTTTTAGGAAAGATGTGTTTTTACCATATGAGCTCCAAAAAGCAATGGCGGCTGAAGCCGAGGGGACGCGGATAGCTAAAGCGAAAGTAATAGAAGCTGAAGGTGAAATAAAAGCAGCGGAAAATCTTAAGGAAGCGTCAAACATTATGATGGAAAATCCGCATATAATGCTGGTGAATACACCTACTGTACCATTTCAATGTAATGAACCCAGACTATCGCAAAACGCGGCCGGACGTAGGTCTCATGTTTTATATTAGTTTAATAAGAAGTTCCCAGCGGGTACATAAAATCGAGATAAAAATCCTATACATGTGTAAATCTAAGATATAAAATATTTGCTGACCAAATTTCATCCAAATCCGTTGAGTAGTTTTTGCGTAAAAGAGTAACAAACATCTATCCTTTCAAACAAACTTTCACATTTATAATATTTGTAGGATTAATGTATCTTCATTGAAGAACTCCTCACTAGCTATTCTATTACGCTACGGCCGCTTTCTTATATTTGACTACTTAATTACTTTCGTTAATCGTCAGGACTCCGTACGACTTTAACATACTGCTAAAACGCACCATGCTGCACTCAAGCAATAAGTTGGAGTCTTACGGAGAGTTAAATTTCATGAATCCCAATGAGTTCTGTAATACAACTTCTCTTGTTTACTCCAGCTCAGATACTTACAAACATTAAACTTTATTGCTTCGCAACAACCCACGTCAATCGTTTTCCCTTTCCCGATCGACATTCCTGGAACGGTGAATTTAAACACTAAAGGAACTATGACTAATTTTTAAAAGTAAGTCTATTTTTAATATTGTTGGAAACGAGCCTTACCTTGTACTTGGTGCCATATACTTGTAGTTTAGTTGTTTACTTGGTGACCAAAAATGTTTTGGTCTATACGTATCGAGATATACGTATAGACCAAAACATTTTTATATACATAAACACATTTTTATATACATACTCTTTTGTATACATTCCTCTAGACTAACACATAGCAACTGTTTGGCATAATCTATCACTAGTCTTGTCATATACACATACATAAGTGATGCAGCCTTTTAATATAATATGCATAAACAGTATTATAATATAATATGCCAGCGACGTCAGGAAGCCATAGCACTACAAGACAAAACAAATTGTTAATATCGGATGATGGTGAAAGGAGTGGACCTGCTGAGGAAGCAAAGCAAATTAATAAAAACTTCAATTTAAACAAGTCTATGCAATCTAACAGTATGTTCAACGGTTCTGCTGAGCTGATGTTCATCGTACAACGCTTGATTTTATGCGTATCTTAAGTATCTAGAAGTGTTATTAGTATCTAGCTGATTACTGTCTATTTATTTTTCAGCAAAAGACACATGCATTGAACGATTCCTAGTGTTTATGTCTTTGTTTTTTGTTATCATATTATTTCCGATTTCATTGTTCACCGTTTTTGTGGTAAGTTCTTTTATCAATCTCAGTACTCCAAACATATTTGAACTTAATGTTACTTAAGTCGAATACGGCAATAATGCAGAGGTTTCTTTATTTTTCGCCAATATCTAAATACTTTCAACAAATTGAATATGTCTTTACCTTAACATTTCTGTTTACGCAGGCTGTAAGGCAGTTTGAACGTGCAATAATATTGCGAAATGGGAAGGTTCGAAAGAACAAAGCCTTTGGGCCTGGTCTCGTGTATTTTCTACCATGTGTGGATACTGTAAAATATACTGATCTTCGAATCATGTGTTATGCTGTACCTCCGCAAGAAGTAAGATATATACCTATTTTTCCCATCTGGCATAGGTATTATTAATTTCCATAAATAACTTATTGATTAAGTCCTACCACCCTATTCACCCTAACAGGCATTAACAAAAGATTCTTTGACTGTTTCTGTGGACGCGGTTGTGTATTACAAAATCTGGGATCCAGTTTGGGCAGTTCTCAATGTTGCTGATTACAGGTAGGTCGATATCCTCCAAACTCTCTGAATATTTATTTATTTATCAGCACAATAATATTAATATTAATCTTAACTAGCACAATCGTCACCTGCATTCCTTTTTTTTAGAATCGCAACACAATTTCTAGCAGCTACAACACTTCGTAATGCTCTTGGAAACAGGAAATTGGCTGAAATCTTGACTGATAGACCAGCAGTGAGCAATCAAGTATTTCAACAAATGAACAACCTAACAGGAGACTGGGGAGTCAAGATCGTTAGGGTTGAAGTGTAAGTAACAATTATTTGAACTAAACATTTCGCCTTTGATCCTAGCTATGCTTGAGTCATTTTCCAGTTGTACCAAATTCCCAAACTCTGGTATTTGGATAGTACAGTAAAGTAGAAAATACTAAAGACACATGCATGCATTTTCTTTCAGTAAAGATATTAGCCTGCCTCTTCAGTTGCAGAAAGCAATGGCTACAGAAGCAGAGTCATCAAGATTAGCGAACGCAAAAATTATTGTAGCCAAATCCGAAATAGAAGCCACTAAGAACCTACAGAAAGCAACAAAAATGTTAATGGATAATCCATTATGCATGCAGGTTGGGAGACAATATACTTCGAATCACACTATAAATCCATGCCTATGTAAAACTAGCTTATGTTACGCAAACACTAACACAAAGATTTTGCTTTTCAGCTCAGATATTTACAAACTCTTCAAACGATTTCTAGTGAAAAGACACATACTATCGTTATGCCTTTTTCATCAGAAATCATTTCGCGTCTTTTTAAATAAATTTGGGAACATTCTAGCATCCAATTGGAATATTTTCGGTTTGTAAGTCTGCTTCACCTAATATTTTGATTTTTTAAATTATATAACAAGTGATTTTATTCCTTCTTTTATTTATCAAAACACTAATAAATAATCAACAATCTACAAAACACTTAACTAAATAACATTGAGACTAGTATTCTCTGGAGTCATCTTCTTGCTTCGGGTGTCCATAGTGCACAGGCTGTTGTTGTTGGCCTCCAGCTTTCTTGTGTACTGTAGCCTGCAAAACAACACAAACTTAATTTTGAACATCTATTCACTTACATCGTCTTCTTTAAGTATACTGTAGATTATACGACTTCGAAAGCTTAAATGAGTTTGAGTTTCCCTTACAAAACACAAAAAGAAATAGAATGTATACTTGAAACATTACCTGAAAACCATTCTTGGGATCAGCAGTATACCGTACAAGACGAATTGAGCCATCGGGTTCAACCAAGGAGTATTCTCCTCGAACGACGTCACCGTCGCGATGCTCTTTGTGGTTCTGAAGATTGCCCGTGTGAGGGTCTTCTACGCCATAGGAGTACTGGTAGTCTGGTTTAGCCTAAAGTGAAGAAAAGAATCTGAATCAGTGAAACTGTTTGAATTTAAAAGGCGTGCTATTAAGTAATCTGATTTCTTAATACCATGTTTAGCATTTGTTTGTAAGTTCTCTCTTAATAGTAGTAGTAAGTAGGATCTCTGTTAAAAGTCGCAAAAGCTACTTACAACATAATCAACAGTCTTCAGATGGGCGTATTTGGCTGTGTCTGGGTGAATTTGTCCTGTTTGGTGATCGTACCCATAGTCGGCATGTTGTTGGGCTGGTACACCTTGTGCAGCAGGCACTTGAACCTCTACGATTTGACCGCTGACTGGCCCACTGAAGCGACTATACGAGTATCCACCAGGCGGCGCCTTCCCTGATAGCACTACTGTTGCAAACGCTATCGGCGTGAGGAACTGAAAGTGACACAATCAATCATAATCTAGTTTTCCCAGTAATAAACAGAATTAAATCGATAGATAAAGGAAAACTTTTCTAAAGTTTCACATTTCTACAAAGTTCAAGAGTACTTTTTGTCGGGTCCAGTACTGTAGTCCAAATAATAAAGGCAACGGCCTTCACGGTCAATAGCTTATATTTCGTTACTCAACAATGACAATGAAACATAATCGACCACGAAGAAAGTGAGACCAGTGGTTTTTTTACGGTCAATCAAGTAGGCTAATTTTGTTTGTTATGGCAATAGCGGGTTATTAGGCAATTCTATTTTTGACTATTCGTTAGGAGCCACATTTTTACCAACCAAATCCTTTTTTTATAAGGTCTAGGTGTAAGAGCTTAGGATCTAGCTGACCTAGCAAACGTTGTTTTGCTATGGTTGAGGAAGAAACATTACATACGAATGAACAAAACCACACGGTAATTAATAAAAGATGTCTACCGATTCTCACACCTAACCAATATGCACACAAAATAAATCTTCATGACAATCGGTCGAGCGGCTTAGGAGAAGTTCCGTTACGTACATCATGCATGAAAGTTGTATAATATTGGAGATAGATGACCAAACGGTATGGTCAAACTTAAAAGAAGCACATACCCGCCGTGGACCGCGAATCTGATAACCAAATTAAGTGTTTTTCGGCAAAATCTCTTAAATCAAAATCAAATACGCTAGTTAAATACTTTTATGTAATTTTATCTCCGTCAAGCATCATCAAAATGACAATACTGACGAAAGCTGCGCCCGAGTAACACTGTCACACAATTAAACAACAAGAACCTTTACCCGATAGGGGAGAGCCCGAGCACTTTTTTATTTTCTGCGAAAACTAGTTTTCTTTACTTCTATTTAATACAATTGTAAAAAATAATATGTACCTTGAATACAAAAGCCATATTTGTGGAGGAGGTGCCGTGGTGGTCTACTAATGATCCTTACGGAACTGATGCCTGTGCCTCAAGTGTTGTGGTTTTATAGCGACGGTCAACTCTGCAAGAGTAAAGTGCAATCGTGAACTTGTACACTACGGTTGCGGCAAACTATGAATCAATATTTTTCAATATTCGACACTGGGTACGCAGCCAAACGTTACAATGAAATTGCGTAGGTTCACGAAGTTTGTTTTTACCTTTGACCTTGGAAATTCCGTAAAAAAAGGCTGAATTTTTATTGATTTATAATTTATTGCATCTATCGAAACAATTACGAAAATTTACCTACGACCAAGACATTATAACTCCAACACCTTTTTTGTTTGGGATGGGAAATCATGAAATTAATGACACCTTCCCCTTTGGGTTTAGCGGAAAGAATCCTTTGTCTTTGACTAAAACCCACCCATGTTCCCTCCATACCATAGCCGCCGTAACTCTTTCTGACAATCCTGCTAGCCGCTGCTGGCGTGACAGGCATCAGCTCTATTGAGTCACGCGTGGAATATGAACGAAGCATAGACCGGTAGTTTTAGTTATAACTTTATTTTATTTTAAGCCGATTTATTGGTTTGAACTAATAAATTCTCAGTTTTCAAGTTAAGAATATCAATGACAATATGTTATGCAACAGAAGCGCAGAGCGTATACCGCGTCATAAAAATATTATTAAAAGAAGAAGAAAGTAAATAATAAGTACGTTTATCTTGATTTTAAAGACAGGCATTTATTTACAAAAATAAAATGACAAATTTCGAGACGATGGCTAAGGAATAATACAAAATAAGGTATCCTGTGCCTTACGACTGTGTCAAACAGGCTCAGTTCAGCAAAGACCAGGCCACAGGCTGTGACGCTGATGTTCAAATGAGCCTTGTGACACGTTACAGGTGTAAATCAGCTTTATAGTGCGTGAGAAAAAATTTGTGTGACGTAATACAATGAGTATTTAATGTAATTTTATAGTTTCAAGTATTTTAACGTAAAAACATTTTCGTGTAGCAACATTAACTTACTTGACTTTAAAACGTCAAAAGTGTTTGTCAGTTTGTTATTGTCAAAGCTGCGAAATAAAGTGCGAACATATACCATAATAACGTATTTTCCAACTTGGTTTGATTACCGGATAAGTATTGTCTAACAAACAATTTAATAGATTTAAGTAGTCATAGGTTTGTAGTACATACTTTTGCCCAATACCTTAACCATGAGTCCCAAAAAGAAGAAACCAAAACTGGCTGCACAAAACACTAAAAACTTAAAGCGGGAAAGTGACACCCAAGATTTATCTGTGAGACGTGCTAAAGTTGCTAAAACCGAAGAAGATGAGCTAAAGGCAAAGAAGAAAAAGAATTTCATCGAAGCTTGTAAACAAGTCACAAGTAGAGCTTACTTTGACCTCAACACTAGACTGCTTCTATTATATTCGCCGTCATGTTTAAAAACCGCTCGTTGTAAGCATGAAGAAAAAGCAGTAAGTACAGAGTTTCTAACTGCGTAATTTGATTTTTCCTCTTATTTTTTTTAAAACGGCTGTAGGACATTTAATCGGCGTGTATTTTTATTGAAGTACATTCTTATAGGTTCTCTGTGCTTTACTTATTGGTATGCGATTATTAAATACCAACTAATTTTCATAATAACTTGGAATCCCGAAGTAAACTCACTAACAACCAGTTAATCTAAAGTGTCATAAAAATATTTATTTTGTTTTCATTGTATAGTTTCTTATTTGTTTTGTTTTCTTATTAGTAAAATCATACTGAGTTAACGTCTAATTTTGGCAGCTGATCTAATCCTTAGTAATTATTAAAGCAATTATTTTAATTTCCAGGCCAATTTCAAGCAGATGCCACCATATGCTACAGAATCATTTATGATAGAAATAAAAAATAATGCTTGGAGCGAAGGATTGGAAGTTTGTCAAATGTGCATCACCCCTAATCAGTACTTGTCTGCAAATGTTCTTATGGGTGTTGTTGAAATTATGTTGGTAAATATTGATTTTCTACCTTTTATAAAACAAAATATATTATGTATTTAATACTTTGCGAGACATGTTTATACTAAAATATTACATTATCACATTACAGAATGCACATGATGATGACTTCTGTGAACATTCAGTACCAGATATCATAGACAAATGCCAACAAATCTTATCACAAAACTTTAGTACACATCCTCCTTGTATTGACAAACCTCTAAGAGCCTGTTATAACAAATTCCTGACCTCACCCATGGATTTAAAAGAAAAAACATTCACAAATAGAACAGAATATGAATGCAGCAAGGGTATTGTTAAGTACTGTATAAACAGGCTGGAATATGAAATCAGTAATAATAGTATTGATGGCCCTTTAGTTGATAAGAATGAAAATATTCCAATGGAAATGCAACAGAGTGTCAGAGGTATGCATTGGCAGAAAGAGAGGTTTGAGATATTTGAACTCCTTGATAGACATGACAGAATAGAGAGATTGATGGCAGTTCTTGAAAGTGTCATTGAACTGTTGCAGTTTGATCTTGCTATTTGGAATTCAAGGTAAAGTATTTATTTTAAAGGCTACATCAGCAATAGAAATTTGCTTACACAGATTTCCAAAACACATAATCTCATTGAGTGAGCAATTATTATGGCATTAGCTAAGGAAATAGCTTAACACTAAGTGTAGTTTAAATAAACAAACTTAATAACAATTCCTCAGAAAATGTAGGCACTTGGTAAATTGGATTATTGTAACTAACCTGTTGCTGATAAGTGATAGTATTATTAATATTATTTTACAAATAACCTAAACTACAACCAGAAAAAAAAATTCTTCGCATATAACTCAAATCAAGTATCTTCACACATCTATTTGTTAATCTTAAGAGATAGTAATTAGCCAATAAGAAGCCATAATTAAAAAAGGTATTTCAGTATGCCAATTGTTTGTCCCTCTACCCTGCCCTAAATATAGTTTTTTCTGAGCTAAGTGACAAAATACAGTCAATTGCTACTCTACAATTTTAAATGAAATTGACAGCCTTAGATAGTAACATTGCTCTACAATGAATCACCATAAAATAACTAACTATTCCTTCTATTTCAGGTATACCTCAGGTAATGTGTGTCGTCATCTTATGAGATCCCATAAACCCCTAATGGCGTTTGTTTTATGGGGAGATTGTGTGCTACTAACTGGAGCTGTGACAACCACTTGCAGACAAATACTTAGACTCTTTGCATATATGGTTCATCTTGAATATCCAGATTCAATGTTGAGGACTATGACTGTAAGTACGAAATTTGTTAACTATTTTTTTTAATAACTGATTCAGACAATGATCTCAGGGGAATATAAATTCGGGTTAAAAACTATCCTGTATAATCCTGGTTAAAAATTAACTGTGTTTCGAGTTTCGTCAAAATCCGTGAAGTGGTTTTTGCGTGAAAGAGGAACAAACATCCATACATACAAACTTTCGCTTGTATAAAATTAATAGTAATTAATTTTTGGTTTTCAGGTGTGGTTGAACATAATGGTACAAACATTTTACATCTGTGAAACGGACTCTAATATGAACTATCCAAACGTCGCCAAATATAGTACAGTGTTAGGCAGAGAGTTTTATAAAATGATCTCAGGTTGGTAATTTTTTTTAAATTTACAATTACTTCCACTATCAATCATTATCAATTCAATGTAGTATCAAATAAGTTAGCCGATTTTTTAATATAGTAGTCTTCTTTTCTATTTTCAGATATGCCTCATAGCTCCATCATCAGGATAATAGAAACAATTGAACCTTCTTACATGAAACACATTTTAGGAGTCATGCATGCACAAAGATTACTCTTAACAGACAATGACTGTATAATTAGTATATTAATTCAATTTATCAATAATTCTCAATGGGAGAAATATCCAAAAGATAATAATCAAATCATACTGTCTGAAAGACTGTTTCCCAAGCCTAAGAAAATTAAAAAAGTCCTAAACTATTTGATAAAAAAATGTACGAGCTGGACTCTTGAAAGTACATCAGAGAATAGAGAATATGGAAAAATAAATTTGGAATTGTTACAAAATGAGTCTGAGCCAAGTATAAATCATGTTATTCATACTTTATACATAACTCTAGAAGCATATATAGATACATATGATATTCATTCTGTAAAGGAAACATGGGACAAATTAAACGAACAAGCTCTTAATCACAGTTCTTCACAAAACAAGCAAGAATATGGTTCTTACGCAGTCACAGAGCATATAATAAAAAAATATAAATCTATTCTCAAAAATATTAATGAATTACATTTAGCTTTTCAGAGTTTGAAAAGTGTAGGGGTGCCAGAGGCTCTGCGTATTTTTGAAAATGCAGGCTTGTTATAGCTAGACTGAACTGTGAACTGAATTTGTTAACATAAGTTTAAAATTAGATGTATAATTATCTGGACCAAAATTGATTTTTATGACTCTCTAAAGTAGCATAGTAAATCTCAACATGAGATTATATTTTAAGTAGGTATTGTTCTGCTGTTCCGTAATGAAGCCATGCTTAGAAATTATTATTTTAAGACAGCTGTAAAAAGTAAACTTAGATTTGTATACATATATATTTTACTGTTAAATAATGCTTGTTTTTTTTTTTTCTTTTGATCTTTTTTGGTCACATGTCAACCATTTACCAGTATTTCCAGAAGAACAAATAATGATACTCCATATTTTGTTTCTATTATTTTTAATGTTATTTACCTAATAATAAGGAAAATAAAAATAGAATTACACTACAGTTTGTTTAGTATTTTGGCATAAAATGTCCCCTGGCTTTCTTTGAGCGCTTGGCTTTCTCAATATCTACATTTGGGTATTCTGCTTTTAGTTTCTCCATGTCCATGTCGGGGAATCTCTTCAGTAGATGCTGTACGTGGTTGAAGTCTCTGTTGCGAGCTTTTCTTTCAATATTGTACTCTTTCTCTTTGTACATTCTGTAGAATTTTTTCACAGCAGTACTGTTGATAAAGCCATTTTCGAGGTATGGTCGCACCCAACGTTTGTTCATATGTTTAGGTAAGTAATATTCTGACTTCTTGTGTTTGTCTGGCAACCCAAAGAGGTTCACAACATCTTCTACAGGCCGCTCTCTAGTTTCACCAGTTTCGAGTTGATAGTATGCTACATTACGCTCCCTTATGACTGTTTCAATGTTATTCATGGATTCTTGAACTTTGTCGATTCGTTCAGGATTAGGAAACAGTCTCATTTTGTCATTACATTCATGCTCCATTGTGTAGAGCATGTTGCGTTCTTTTAACAAAACATACCACAGCTTGTGTAAATCTGTGTTCGATTTGATTCTTAGTTCATCGGTTTTCCATGATCTGCCGACTCTAATGTTGGATTCTCCCCAATTTTTCTTAGCATCGAAAAATTCCATTAGGTCATTTGCTGGACTTGTAGTGTGTATGGCTCGAGGAGGTGCTGCTGCAAATTTGATAGCATTTTGACTTCGCATACATAGTGCCACAGTGTTTTTAAACAAATTACTAATCATTATTAATTATTTTCAATAAGTTGATGTAATTGACTGACTATCTTTTAGGTTATCTACTGTTCTGTCAGTGTCACAACCAAGAACCAACTGACATGCAAACACAGTTCAGAAATGTAAAAATTTTCGCCCTATTCATTATAAATAAATTAATTAAGTAAGGACATTCATAAGTAGGAGTATTTGATTCTTTTTACTAAATTAATGGAAAAACATATGAAATACCAAAATAAAATATCGTTTTACTCTAAACTTGACGATTTTTATAACAAAATAAAAACAGCAGTATTGGTTGTTATAACATGTTGCCAATGTTTTTCAATAAAAAATGATAGAAAATAAATAAATCAACGCGAATGCACATCAGAATGGCACACAAAACATTTATTTGTGTAATCTCAAACTCAAAAGACCAACGCAGATGTAACAAAACGTGTGTTGACAATCACTTGCAACAATAAAACGTTTGAGTTGAATAATGTCGTGGTTAGAGAGTGGGTGGCTGAAAGGACGCATTATTTTCGATATGATACGGGAAATCATAATGAAAACAAATTAAAATAACAGATCGATTTATGTGTATGTTGGTGTACTCCATGTGTTCATATGACTTAAATACTGCTGAGTTTGTGTTGTGTATGTTATTTTTGAAGATTCCGTCATCGTAGAGGAAGCTTATTGAAAGGTACAAACATCACTCACCTCTTTTATTTTTAAGAAACTTTTGTTTAGCTTTGATATTTTTTTTAGAATTCTTGAGGTTATTATTGATTGTGGTGGTGGTTATTTGTGTTTTAAGGTTATGGAATCGCCTAGTTTTTGTTATTATCGGTCACATTTGGTTTTTATCTAATCGGTTATTAGTGTATTTCGTACATATCCTCGAATGCAAATAGACTCTGTTGGACGTACCTTGTGGCAGAATGCTGTAGTAACAAAAAAAAGCAGAAACAATATATTAGTCATATTTTTTTTTCATTCTTTATGACATTGACAATATTTTGTGCTTTTGAAGAATTTCATTATTGCAGTTACCTAAGGGCATTGTATTTTCCTGCTTTTATATTTAGTATTTACTGTACCTGATTTCCTAACTGCCACACTTTGGCATTGGATTACAATATAGATATAATAGATGAAAACAATATAATTCATGGAAAAGTTAAGGTAACTTAACTAATTTTTATAACCTGACTTATATTTAATTTAGCATGTCTTAATTATTGACTATCCATCACTTTACACAAAATAAAGTGATACTTGACTCATCAAATTTAGCAAGATTTAGAATTTATTCTAGGTAAGCGGTCTCCTCGGGGCAAAAGTACAGATTTGTTCCTTCTATTTATTAATATAGTACAAAAGTATAGGTACCTATAAAGTTGTATTCTGACTTAATATCATGTACCAGTCACCAGTAATATCATGTACATTAATTACAAATAATAGCAACTTCTTAGTCAATTGTCATTCATTCTTTGCCGTGTGATGCAATGCTTGGAGTATAAAGTGTATCATCATGAAACAATGATGGATTCCTCACCTGAAGAATATTTTTATGTACCACTTGAGCACTCATAAGATCAATTTTTTTTTTTCATTCATTGAGTAGACAATCGCAGGAATTTTAATGGTTAAAGTAATTAAAGCTTACCAGTTAATTTAAACTAATTTCTTTCATACTTGTTTGTTTTGACAGATAATACAACAAGGTCAATATATTTTTCTATTTCTATATTACTTAAAAATAAATGCAATTTTTAGGCCAAATTTATAAAAACTAACCATATGCTTTGAAGGAAGAAGGCTATTAGACATGAAACAACAAACACTTTCGTCAATTTATAAAGTGACAAAATACTTTAATTAAGGAAAGGGGGACCCATCCGCGTGTGTTCCGGAGGGTAATTTGTCGCGTGCATTAAGCAAGTTGCGCGCGCTCGTTACGGGGCCCACAGAACCACACGCTAAACAACGTAACGTCTCAATTGCGCTCCTCTCCGTCTGACGACGTCGTAAACATTACACATCATGGCACGCTTATGACACCGACTGACGCTGTGCCGGCAGGTAAAAAAATTATAGAATTTCTCCTACAAAACACTACAATTTTCATACTGTATTGAGGTACTTAGATAAAAGTTGGCCAAAGCTCAGCCGATTCCTAGTAAATTATATCGATCCTTCGGTGTCGACATTTAAGTACCTCTTAAACAATCACAAATAGCTGAGCGACCCTCCTATTTATATTTAAGTACTGCATAACTTTAACGAGCTTTCTCATAAAAATGTAAATAAAGTGGCAATTCAAATTAAAGATTCGACTCTCAAACCATGTTCGATTTATTACTCGTATACATAATTTATAACGTCTGAATTTAATTACGAATTAGCGTCACGTCCCTCTTTCTATATCTGTCAACGACGGATAGGTGCTTACATAGGATCTTCGTATAGAATCGTTGATTAAATCAGGCGCCGTCGCTTTGTTTAGGCAGCGATCGCATTATCTCGCATGCTTGTCAGTCACACTCGACCCGTTTGTGACGTCGGACATCTCACAGCGCTAGACCACGAGCCCGGAACGGACAGGAAGGATTGTATTGCATAACACAATAGCCTATCGAAATTAATGCCACATTCGCAAAGATGTCGCATTCATCCGGTCAATGAATACAATTTCAATTGTGTAAAGTTGCTTGCTTTCCCGAAGTTACTCTCCCAAATTTAATAATTTGCTCTATGATTTACAATAAATGGATAAACGCCGTGGACGAAGAATTAAAGAAACTTTCGACGTGGAATGTTATTTCTTATAGCGCGCAGTTTTAGGGTCCTTATTAAGTATTCTAGTGGGTACAACTAGGCTGAAATAAAACTTACTATTCAACAAATCTTTTTAGCTAACTTTATTTAGACATTGCGAACCTCAGCCTGTTTTCAATTTACAAAAAGCTTTCTAGGCAAGGTAATATCGATACACCGCTTTAGGAATTCATTGGTCTGGGAATAAATTTGAATGGTATGCAGTAGCTTAACTAACTTCAGTGGGAATTGGTTCCATTAAATGTTTTAGGAACAGGTTTGGTTTGATCTTCGGTACAGTATCGTCAGTGAGCCAATTGAGAATTTCATTGGTAACAAGTAACAACGGATTAGACTTATAATTTACTTGACTGACTCGACTGCCCGTGACCACGAACGATCTTATTGGTCCGATCTATCATTATGAGTCATCAGTTTAATTATAGTTTGTTAGTCATTGTACATTTTGAAGGTCTAGTGGTTTTCTATGAATTACCTACCTGCCTAGCGTCGAAATGAAACTTACTGAATGATATCATCGCTTTTGGGTTATGCTCCAGTCAAAATATGTATATGAATAGCCGAAGAGAGGGAGACAAAATCTTTTCCTTTGGTGTATTAAATTATTTAATTGAACAGACGATTTTGCCCATTGCCCACCAGTCCCTGTCCATTAGCTTTCACTAATATATGCAATTATGGTCCCTAAAAACATTTGATCCTTTTTTTTGTAAATTTGCAAATTAGCCTTGTCATCGCCTTTTAATCGCAATATGAATGCGTACATTTGTTTAAATTTCATCCAGTTATTCGACGTTGAATACTCTAATATAAAACCATTTATTTAACGTATTTTGTGAATCTTGAGAGGCGTTTTCAAAGGGCCGAAGATCAAAGCTATTGAGGCGAATAAATAAAAGGAGATGGGAACTCTTTTTCTTATATTCGTGAGGGGCCATATTTCATTCTGTGTTTAAGCAGACGTTTAAAAACGTTTCGCGGGATAGATTGTTATAGAACTGCCTAGAACTCTGTGTTGCTTATCATATAAAAGCATCTCAAACACGGTTGTGCATTCATGGTACGAAGAAAAAGAAAAGAAGGTTTCTTATTCGTAGTTATTATGATCATATTTGAATATAAGAAACCTATATTCCGAAAGAAAATATAATCTGTTTGTCCAAAAAATGAATGTCGAAACTTCATTCTTGTCTTGCTTTGTGTTTACGTTGTGGTATCTATACATTACATATAAAAGAAAACTAACCACTGAATTATTGATAACAATAACATATAATTATTTTAAAACTGTTTACGTGTTACGTTACGAGGGTACATCATTGTCGGTGTAATCGTTCGTGAAAGCTTTATTCTAGGGATGTCACACGTTATCTAAAACAGCTGTCGGACGCACACAGCCTACAATAAACTCGTTTGTATCCGTTCCGTATATTGTTTGTAATTTAAAATATCGGATGTGTTGGCACGGGTGGCGGACGGTTTATTTTCCAGCTCAATTGTGGAGTTATCCGAGGTGTATTGTTGCGTTGATTAGATCAGGGGAGCTTTGTTCAGAGGAGAATGGCCGGCTTCACGCCGCTATCGTCTGTCGGCCGCACGCGACCTGTTCATGAGTTTGCGGCTACACAGGTTTACCTGTTCCAGCCTTCTCAACGACCGCAGCGCACATTAATGTACAGTAATACCGAGGATTATCTGGTTGCCATAAAGGCATACACTACTATATCCCTACATAGAATTCAACGCGACAATTCTATGATTTCACTAAACATTGTATTACATTGAAAGGCAATGTAGTCTATGATATCTTGTATAACGATTGTCGGTACTCTGTTTACTTCCAGTATCATATTTCCGTTATGATGAAATGTATTTTGATATTGAAACTCAAAGATACTCGACAAAAAGCCCGAAATGGAGGGTACATTTGAAAAGACGCTAACAATACGCTAATGGCTTATGTTTGTGATGACTGTCCCTCCCCGCCAACAGGCTCTATTATCACGGTCGGCCCCTGTGCGCTGAATTGGCTAAATGTTTTGTGCCTCTGAAAAGATTCAAGATGACGGTGAAATTGTTGAGAAAATTGATCACTTCCACTCGAGCAAGTCGGCCTTGTTACTGCAAAACTCGTTATCAGCTTTGTTTAGTGCCCAAGT